>NC_135886.1:42165928-42640819 GCF_964194155.1 Cetorhinus maximus | reverse complement strand
TGCCTCCCTCCCCCTCCCTGCCTCCCTCCCCCTCCCTGCCTCCCTCCCCCTCCCTGCCTCCCTCCCCCTCCCTGCCTCCCTCCCCCTCCCTGCCTCCCTCCCCCTCTCTCCTCCTCCCTCCCCCTCTCTCCTCCTCCCTCCCCCTCTCTCCTCCTCCCTCCCCCTCTCTCCTCCTCCCTCCCCCTCTCTCCTCCTCCCTCCCCCTCTCTCCTCCTCCCTCCCCCTCTCTCCTCCTCCCTCCCCCTCTCTCCTCCTCCCTCCCCCTCTCTCCTCCTCCCTCCCCCTCTCTCTCCTCCCTCCCCCCTCTCTCCTCCTCCCTCCCCCTCTCTCCTCCTCCCTCCCCCTCTCTCCTCCTCCCTCCCCCTCTCTCCTCCTCCCTCCCCCTCTCTCCTCCTCTCTCCCCCTCCCTCTCTCCCCTCCCTCTCTCCCCCTCCCTCTCTCCCCCTCCCTCTCTCCCCCTCCCTCTCTCCCCCTCCCTCTCTCCCCCTCCCTCTCTCCCCCTCCCTCTCTCCCCCTCCCTCTCTCCCCCTCCCTCTCTCCCCCTCCCTCTCTCCCCCTCCCTCTCTCCCCCTCCCTCTCTCCCCTCCCTCTCTCCCCCTCCCTCTCTCCCCCTCCCTCTCTCCCCCTCCCGCTCTCCCCCTCCCGCTCTCCCCCTCCCGCTCTCCCCCTCCCGCTCTCCCCCTCCCTCCCTCCCTCCCCCCTCCATCCCCCCCTCCCCCCTCCATCCCCCCCTCCCCCCTCCATCCCCCCCTCCCTCCCGCTCTCTCTCCCCCTCCCTTCCGCTCTCCCCCTCCCTCCCTCCCTCTCTCCTCCTCCCCTGCCCTCCTCCCCTTCTTCCTTCCTCCACATAATTTTCTTCATTTATTTCCCCAAGTCCTGTCAATAATTTAACCGCCTTTGCGAACTGTTTAGCTCATTATGCAAATATGTCATCCTTTGTCTTCTAGTTTAGCAAAGATAAGCAAATTCATCACATTTATGAGTTCACTTGCTTTAATTTGTATTCCTGAATTGTTGTGTTTCCCTGATGGAAAGCAATCAGAGACAAACAAATCAATCAGGTAGGGACAACATCCAACTGACTGAAGCAGGCAAGGGGTTAGAAGCAGCATGTTCAGAAAAATAAGCAGATTTGGATTTTAAATTTCAATAGCAAAGCCATACTCTCAGCTTTTAAGACATATAATGCTTGCGTATTGCTGCAGATTGCAGACTTTCCAGCTTTTTTTCATTCCTCCTGAAGTTGCCTCATTTCTCCTGACACAGTCGTATGCCACTCAGGCTATTGAATGGCTGTTGGTGTATTCTAATCAGTGGTGTGCGCTAGGAACTCAGAGGGGGAGGGGGAAGCATAGGGTGATAATACTGTGAAGGGACCAAGTGAGGAGCTCAGCTGGCAGACAATGAACACTGCTGCAGCACCAAGAGCTGATAATTAAACTGAGTTCAAAGCTCTGTTCCCCGCTGTATTATTAACATTGGAATAGAGGCAGCGAGTGCATCTGCTTTAGCTGGCTTGAGTGCAGAAGCAGCAGCCCTGAGATGCTGCATACCACATACTTGATTCAAAAACGTTAACTAATGGGGACACCAGAGAGTCTGGGATATTTGACAACCATTCTGCATGGCCATCACTGTGGATTACAAAGATCTATGCAAAGTCAGACAAACTGGTGTCCCTGAACTCTAATTAGGAATTCAGCAGGGTTTTAAAGCTTTCCCTGGATTTGGGACAACGCTCTGAGGTGTTGCAGTTAAGGGCATTTTGCTTGGATTAGATGCCCCAGCACGTTGCAGGGGACCATGATGTGGCAGTGTCATATCTCCTCCTCGGAGTGCCGCTGTTACCGCCTCAATGGTTTTTCCTTGCTTAAGCGTTTGCCGATCAATCTGTCAACAGGTTCACGGATATTGGAGCAGAGTGTCGGGAAATGGCTCGAGTCGATTGGGATGCAACAGTATGAAAGTAAGCTGGTGCTGAATGGGTTCGATGATGTGCGCTTCATGGTAAGTGCATCCATCTATGCATTCTTAGTTGATGTTTAACATCTTCAGTAATTTATTCAATTCATGTGATATATATTCCTATCAAATATTCAATTAATGATCAAAAGTGAAAGTTGCCAAGAAAGATTGAGTTTGGTTCATCAGTTCAGAATCTTTTCCCTTGGGAGATTGCAGAAGTATTTTTGTGCTGCATTCAAAAGTAATTAAATTGGGATATTAAAAGCTCATGATGGAGCAGTAAAGTAGTTCCTCATTAACTCTTGCCAACATACCCAGGTATTATTGCTTTTTCTGACTATGCTGGATCATCTATTGATTCTACAAGAGAATTAGTTAAAAATGAGAAGTTAATGCTGACCATATTCATTACAAATGGATAGACTGTCCCCAATTTCTGAAAAGGTTAAACAAATATACAATTGTGTTCTATTTGTCTGTGCTTCCCTCTCACAACTCTGCTAGCTATGTGAGTCTCTTCCCCTCTTCTCAAGAATATAGTAATTTGGAAAAAATGTAATGAATTTTTTTCGCCATGCATTATATATGATATAATGCTCTACTTCATTTTAGATGGCTTTGAAACGTGTATATTTCAAGTTTTCCTTGTTTTCAAAAAAAGTTTAAACTGAACATAAATTATGTATCTAACCTTTTCAAGATAAAACTGCAATCTTATTAACAGTTCTTCTGGAGGTATAGCTCTAAAATACAGCAGAGCCTGAAAAAAGGGCAAGGTCTAGGGTTTTATTTGTAAGATAGCAGCCTGATTCTACCTTAAACATCAAATCATGTAATTATTAATACTAAGAGAAAGGATATCAAAAGTGGGACTAGTGCTCTGAATACTGATCTACATGATTTGATGTTTAAGGTAGAATCAGGCTGCTATCTTACAAATAAAACCCTAGACCTTGCCCAATAATTAGTAATGGTTAGTCTTTGAATTAGAATTTTGTTGTTTTTCCATTGGATGCATAATAGTTGGGGAATTGATCTAACTTCAAACAATTGCAGCAATGCGAATGGGAATAAAGGTATTCTCTCAGGATTTTAGCACTTTGGGAGATGTATGAATCTAGGTTGTTTTGTTACATCAGTTACTTAATGTGCTGCATACTTGTGAGTTTTGATTCCTAAAATAAGTTGATACCTAAATTAAAGATGTGCATTGCACCATTCACATGCCCATTTTGTGAAAGGCACGATCAAGGAAGAGTTAATTTGGGGCACATTTATCAGAAGTGTACAGTGCTCTATAATCCTTTATTGTGTGAGCCTTTGTTGGAGTCACTGCTTTTCTGCGGGAAGTAATCGCTCAGTCCAGCACAACTTGAGTTTTTGTGCAAGCTTCATATGGTAAAGTGAGCTCCAACTTTCACACCGACACTGAAATCAGATTGGAAGAGCGTGTGCAAGAATTCTGACATTTGCTTCTATTGGAAATGAAATGGCAGAGAGCCCTGCACAGTGATAAGTTCAATTGCAGTACAGTTTCTGTAGCCATTGAATCAGCATTTAAACCTTCTTTACTTGGAATGTGGAAATATTGCATTCTCTAGGCTAGGATGGTCCAACCTTTTCACGTGGTGGGGCCACATTTCAAATTTTTTCTTGCTCAAGGGCCGATGAACAAATTTTGGAAAGCCAAAGTTTGGTATGAGATTAAACATGAATTTCAAAAAGAGTTGAGGTGTGAAAAGAAACAGCTTGCTGAGCAAAAGAACAATGTCAAAGCAATAAATTGATACTTTGAAAAAATGTTTCATAAATAAAGATGTGATAGGGTGAGTGTGCACGTGTCCGGCTCACTCCCAGTCAAGGTGCTCACTCGCTCACCCTCACCCACTGTGAGAGTGGTGAGAGTGCATGTTGGTGGGTGAAGGTGAATGAGAACCCTGAGACTGGGAGTGAGCTGGACATTCCCCTCTCCCTCCTGCGCTCTCACTCACACTGTCCACCTCACACACCCTCCCCCTCATATACACTCCCCCTCGCACACAGTCTACCCCACTTCACATGCTCCTCCCCCTCACATGCACCCTCTCCCTGCTCTCTGTGCCCCCCTTGCCCTCTCTGTGCCCCCTCACCCTCTCCCTTTCTCACAAAATCCACTCAGGTGGGCCCTGCTCCATCTTTGCCAGGCTCCGTTTCGGATCCTTCAAGCGCCGCTCCACCTTTCCACAGCTCTCCCGGCCCCGCGGTGCCTTTCCTGGGTCCCGCTTTGGTTACCCCAGGCCCTGCTGCAGGTCCCCCAAGCCCTGCTCAGCATTTCCTGGGCCTTGCTCCCCCTATCCGAGCCTCGCCCAGGCTATCCAGGGCCCCACTCCATTTTCCCCACCCCCGCCTTCATTCTCCAAACCCTGAAAGTTACCTTGAAAACTTAACCTTCCCACTGCTTGCTGCTCATGCAATTACATGCTGGTTTCTCTCTTCATTTGCAGCAAATGCAAGAAGGAACCAGCCTGTGATTGGATGAAAAGCTTTACAGGATTTTCCAAATATGAGTCAGTAGAATGCAGAGGCCTTGGGGGCCGCAACCCAGCCTGCAGGCTGTGTATTGGATATGCCTGTGTTAGGATCATATCTCTTAAGATTGAAGGTTTATTTTACAAAATGGAAGGATTTGGACATGTGGATGCTAACCTGGGATTTTTTTTAAAAGAAAGTCATAAATTCACCTTGGAACTGTAAACAAGCAGGCCTCTCCCAATCACCTCACTTATATGGTACTTGAGAAGGAGTTGTTCGTGTTGAACTGCAAAGCACTTTGCCTTTTTGTCTCCCAGCATTTCATTAAACAATCACATGGGAGAGAGGGAAAAAACTTAAGTTGTGAACCTGCTTGTTTGGAAGGCAGTTTTGTTGGAGAGGAAGCTGAGGAAAGTAGGCTACCTTGACTGGCTCCCTCTCTCTACCTTGTCTAAAATTGTGTGTAACTATCAACCTGTAGCCACAGAAACCTCACCTGAATGTAACTAGCCTGCATTTGGACCTGCAAAGCTGAGAGTTGGTGAGAACCTCCAAGCATCCACCAGGACCAGTGGCCCGTTTACACATGAAAGAACTCAAGGTCTACATCGTCGGGACCCTGTGGGCTTTATCCTTTATTTTATAACGCCCATCCTCCAAAACCTTTTTCTGCAGAGGATCTCTATCTGTTTGTCCTTTGTTTGTCTGTGTGCGTGCTTGTGTGTACTGGGGAATTCTTTAGGAAGAGTTAGATAGTTATACCTCCCAATTACAACTGAGTGTGAACCAGTACTTACAACTTGTTAAAAGAGGTTTTGTTTTAAAATAAATTAATCATTGAGTTTTTGAAAGAAGCCTGGTCAGAGTCTCTTCTGGGTACTAGAGGTATAGGTTCACAATTGGCCGTTTTGGTAAGAAAATTAAACATGTAAATTTATGGTACAGCCTGCAGAGTAGTGGAGTTTGATAACTCGCGCACTCCTCCCATCCTGGTCGTAACACCTGCTCTAGGCAGTTTCATGGGTTGAGATTTGTGGGGTATTGTAATTGTATACTGTTAACCAACAAATATCTTTATCTGACCTTTGCACTAGTGAAGCCAGATTAAGAGATTTTGATCAGGAAGTACAACAGTTTGTTTATTCTAAGAAAATTAACTATTAAGCATCACCTGTAAACAGTTTTTGACTTCAAATTAATAGGTGCTGATAATTTTTTTTATATGATCAAGGTGATTAATGGAAAGAATATTCAGTTATTATCTTATGAAAATCTTTTCCAGAAATGTCCTCTGGCTGCAAGCTATAGTGAGCAATGAGCAGTAAATTATGTGCCACTTCAGTGGCCCTTCTGTCACATATTTAGTTACTATTTCTTTCATTCAAAAGATAGAAGTGATTTAAGAATTCACAAGTGTAGATATTTTTGTAAAAAATTCTTCATAGGTTATCAAATCTGATGTTTTCTTCGGTGTCATAGAATAAGAAGTTGAAAGTAATGAATTTTACCATTGGTGTTGTATGTTCGGCTGAGTGAATCTTGGATTTTGAAATCCAGTTACCAAATGGATATTGAAATTTAAGCCAATAAAACATACTACAATTACTCATTAAGAAGCTGCAGATTGAATTGAATTTTAATGTTTAAAACTTAGCCTTTTCTGAAGAGTCATTATTAATTGGGCCTCTAGAAACAAATTTACAAAATGTACAAACTGTGTTATATCTGAGCTATGTGCCTTTGTCTAGTGAGATTTAGCAAAAATCTAGTTATGCATGTAGTATCAATGGTGTACAATATCCAACTCCTGAATTATTCAAGTTTCCACCAATTTGGTAGACCTGTAGACTTGATTTTGCTCTCAAAGAATTAAGCTGCAAGAGTTATGGAAGTTGTGCTCAGGCATACACTGGAATTCCAGTTTTTACCCATTAAGCATTTGATTCACACTACATTTCTTCCTCTTTGGAATCTACTAGCATATGAGGGGCATGTGGTTCCTCAAGCACTGGCAGTGTCTCCATAACATGCATATGTTACCACATAGGAAATTGGCACACAAGGGTAAGAATGCATGACTTTGTGTATTTCTGAAATTTGTTGAAAATTGGTTGAAGCAGAGGAAACCAGTGGGGTGCATAAGGCATCACTGCTGGCACTGTTGCTGTTTACATTACTCATAAATGACTTGGACTAGGGGCAGAAACAGAACTCTCCAAGTTTGCTGATTATTTCAAAATAGCAGGAAACAGGATGATTCAATAGTAAGGACATGGATAGATTGAGGAGCTGGGTTGATGAATTGCAAATGTAATTTAATGTGGGCAATGAAAACCTAGGAGATTGGGGAAGGGTAATCAAGAATGGTGATATCAGTTAAACCGTACCATTCTATAGAACATGAACAAGGGAGAAGGATGGTGTGGCCAACTGTGTCAAAGGCTGTGGAGAGGTCAAAAGAATGAGAAGGGAATAGTGCACCATAATCAGTTACAGAGGATACCATCAGTGAATTTGATTATGGCTCTTTCAGTACTTTGGCAGGGTGGAAACCTGATTTGTGATATTTAAACGTGAGATTTGGGAAAGTTGTGATTGTATTTGGAAAGCAATTAACATGTTCCAATGACTTGAGAAGAACAGAAGGTTGAAGGATGAAACAGTAGTTTGCATGAACAGAGGGGTCAATGGTGTTTTTTTTTGAGTAGGGAGGTGGTGATGGCAGCAGTGAAAGGAAGGGAGACAGTACCTGAGGGAAGAGAAACATCTGTAAGCAAGCTAGCATGGAGGCTGGAAAGGATGGTTAAGTGGCAATACAGTTGAAAGCAGGAAGATGACAACACAAGCTCAGAGAGGCAATACGGAAGGTATGTGAAAAAGATGCAGGTTCATTCTAGGGCAGGGTAAACCTTGGGGAAATTGGTGTAACCGTGAATGTGATTTAGAGAGCTTATTTGGAGGGAACCATTAGGAGAGGATAAAAAGGCAATGAATTCAGGAGAGAAGCCAAGTTGAGATGGAGATTGAAATCCCTGAGGATGACCAGGCATTTGGTGCAGTGGCTGAGGGAGGAAAAAAATGAGGATGCCTTGATGAGAAACTCGGGTGAACGAGAGAGAGCAAAGATTTTTAAATGAGAGGTGAGAGAGGTAGAAAATAACAAGTGTTTAAAAGAAGGGGCATATACCAGGAGGAGTGCAAGAGACTAATGTGATATTTAATGATAAGGCCACATTGCCACACCAGCAGTTTGGGTAGAGCAGGTAGTAGAAACTATAGTCGAGCAGGGAAACATCAGCCTGCAGAAAAGCCACGGCTAGAATTATCCAGCCCCCCCCACGGGTCCAGCGAGCCATTGAAATCTCCATTCACGTTGTCAGGACCGGAAGGCCTTGCCAGTGTGAGGGGCTGGAAAATTCCAGCCCATGAGTCAAGTTTTTTAAAAATTCATTCATGGGATGTGGGTTTCGCTGGCTGGGCCAGCATTTATTGCCCTTGAGAAGATGATGGTGAGCTGCCTTCTTGAACCACTGCAGTCCATGTGGTGCAGGTACACCCACAGTGCTGTTAGGAAGGGAGTTCCAGGATTTTGACCCAGCGCCAGTGAAGGAACGGTGATATATTTCCAAGTCAGGATGGTGAGTGACTTGGAAGGGAACTTCCAATTGGTGGTGTTCCCATCTGCCTGCTGCCCTTATCCTTCTAGATGGTAGTGATCGTGGGTTTGGAAGGTACTGTCGATGGAGCCTTGGTGAATTCCTGCAGTGCATCTTGTAGATAGTACACACTGCTGCTATTGTGCGTCGGTGGTGGAGGGAGTGAATGTTTGTGGATTGGGTGCCAATCAAGTGGGCTGCTTTGTCCTGGACGGTGCAAGCTTCTTGAGTGTTGTGGGAGCTGCACTCATCCAGGCAAGTGGGGAGTATTCCATTACACTCCTGACTTGTGCCTTGTAGATGGTGGACAGGCTTTGGGGAGTCAGGAAGTGAGTTACTCGCCGCAGGATTCCTAGCCTCTGACCTGCTCTTGTAGCCACAGTATTTACATTGCTAGGCCCCAGTTCAGTTTCTGGTCAATGGTAACCCCCAGGATGTTGATAGTGGGGAATTCAGTGATGGTAATGCCATTGAACATCAGGGGGCGATGGTTGGACTCTCTCTTGCTGGAGATGGTCATTGCCTGACACTTGTGTGGCACTAATGTTACTTGCCACTTGTCAGCCCAAGCTTGGATATTGTCCAGGTCTTGCTGCATTTGGACATGGACTGTTCGAGTACCTGAGGAGTCATGAATGGTGCTGAACATTGTGCAATCATCAGCAAACATCCCCGCTTCTGACCTTGGGATGGAAGGAAGGTCATTGATGAAACAGCTGAAGATGGTTGAACCGAGGACACTACCCTGAGGAACTTCTGCAGTGATGCCCTGGAGCTGAGATGACCGACTTCCAGCAACCACAACCATCTTCCCTTGTGCGAGGTATGACTCCAACCAGCGGAGAGCTTTCCCCCTGACTCCCATTGACATCAGTTTTGCTAGGGCTCCTTGATACCACACTCAGTCAAATGCGGCCTTGATGTCAAGGGCAGTCACTCTCACCTCATCTCGGGAGTTCAGCTCTTTTGCCAATGTTTGAACCAAGGCTGTAATGAGGTCAGGAGCTGAGTGTCCTGGCAGAACTCAAACTGGGCGTCAGTGAGCAGGTTGTTACGAAGCAAGTGCCACTTGATAGCACTATTGATGACCCCTTCCATTACTGATGATCAAGAGTAGACTGATGGGGCGGTAATTGGCTGGGTCGGATTTGTCCTGCTTTTTGTGTACCAGACATAACCTGGGCAATTTTCCACATTGCTGGATAAATGCCAGTGTTGTAGCTGTACTGGAACAGCTTGGCTAGGGGCATGGCAAGTTCTGGAGCACAAGTCTTCAGTACTATTGTTGAAATATTGTCAGGGCCCGTAGCCTTTTCAGTATCTAGTGCCTTCAGCCGTTTCTTGGTATCACATGGAGTGAATTGAATTGGCTGAAGACTGGCATCTGTGATGCTGGGGACCTCCAGAGGAGGCCGAGATGGATCATCCACTTGGCATTTCTGGCTGAAGATTGTAGCAAATGCTTCAGCCTTATTTTTTGCACTGATGTGCTGGCCTCCTCCATTATTGAGGATGGGGATACTTGTGGAGCCTCCTTCTCCAGTGAATTGTTTAATAGTCCACCATCATTCATGACTACAGAGCTTAGATCTGATCCGTTAGTTGTGGGATCGCTTAGCTCTGTCTTTCACTTGCTGCTTATGCTGTTTGGTGTGCTAGTGGTCCTGTGTTGTAGCTTCACCAGGTTGACACCTCATTTTTAGCTATGCCTGGTGCTGCTCCTGGCATGCCCTCCTCAAATTCCACCACCTGCATGGTGGGATTTGAACTCGGGTCCCCAGGGCATTACACTGGGGCCCCTGGATTTTCTTAAGGACATGATTCCAGTACTATCATCCACAATGAGGCTGTGGACAATAAGGACATTGCGCAAAAAAACATTTTGGAGGAAGATACAGAGAGAGGTTGTTATTTTTGATCTGCCGTAGTCTGCCTTATTCAATGGCTAGCTATTATAATTGATCTACTGCAGAGTGCCTCAGCTTTAGGAGATGAGGAGGAAAAAGTAAAAGAATAAACTAACTCAGGATGTGTAGTATGTTAGTAAACTACTTCACAGCCAAAGGTCAAAGACTGGTTTCCTATTTCCTTCAGAGTCCTGAAAACTGCTTTAATCATATCCTTTTTTTTAGTATGTCTAGCTCTCTGAAGCTGATTCTGTATCTATTGCAGCATGTAAATCCACATTACAATCAAAAGGCTGGCGAAGGAACTCAAACATGGGACAAGTTCCTCTTGGAAGAACTACTATGTATCTACTTATGTTGTAATACATTTGTATTGTGGTTTGCACAATCAATGGGCAAGCTACTGTACAGTGAATTTATACTAGTTGTGACGGCCTTCATTCATACCACCCACCTCTGCATATTATTTTCCTGATTGCATATTCCATTTCCCAAATTTCTGAAGCTCTCCATGGATGCTATTACTTGGTTCAATCATTCATGAGTGATATAAAGCTACATCAGCTGCACTAAAGTCACAAAAAACAAGAAATAGGAGCAGGAGCAGACCTTATGCCTCACTGAGCCTGTTTCACAATTCAATACCTGAGAGACCAAAAATCTGCCTATCCCAGCTGTAAATGCATTCAATGATGGAGCATCCACAACCCTCTGGGGTAGAGAATTCCAAAGATTCATAACCATTTGAGTGAAATAATTTCTCCACATCTCTGTCCTAAATGATTGGCCCCTTATCCTGAGACTGTGCCTCAGTGTTTTAGACTCCCCAACCAGTGTCTCAGCATCTACTCTATCAAACCCTTTCAGAATGTTATTGATTTCAATGAGATTGCCTTTCATTCTTATAAACTCTAGAGAATATAAACCCAATTTACTCAGCCTCTCATCTTGGACAACCCCTCATCCCAGGGATCAACTAATTGAACCTTCGCTGTTCTACCTCCAGTGTAATTATATTCTTTCTTAAATGTGGAGACCAAAACTGCACACAGTATTCCAGGTGTGATCTCACTAAAACCCTGTACAATTGCAGCATCACTTTATTCTTGTATTCCAATCCCTTTGCAATAAAGACCCACATGCCATTTGTCTTTCTAATTGCTGCTGCACCCACGTGCTAACTTTGTGTTCCTTGTACAAGAACACCCAGTCTCTTTGAACATTAACACTTAACAAGTTCCACCTTTTAAAAGATATTCTGCTTGTCTATTCTTAATACCAAATTGAATAACTTCACACTTCCCCACATTATACTCCCATCTGCCATCCTGTTGCCCACTCTCTCAACCTGTCTGTATCTCTCTGCAGCCTCTCTGTGTCCTCCCCCACATCTTACCTCCCCACCTAGCTTGGTATCATAAGCAAACTTTGATACATTACTCTGGCTCTTCATCTAAGTCATTAATATAGATTGTAAACAGCTGAGACTTCAGCATTGATCCTTGCAGCACTCACTGCAAGCCAACTTGAAAAAGCCCCATTTATGCCCACACTCTGCTTTCTATCCTTAACCAATCCTCTACCCATGCTAAAATATTATCTCCAACCCCATGAGCCCTTACCTTGCCTGTTAACCTTTTGTGTGGCACCTTATCAAATGCCTTTTGGAAATCCAGGTATTGTGGTTCCTCTTTATCTACCCCAGTTACATCCTCAAAAAATTCTAATAAATTTGTCAAACAGAATTTCCCTTCAGTAAAACCATGTTGACTTGTTCTAATTATACTATGCTTTTCTAAGTGCCTTGTTAAGAACTTTCAATGGTCTCCAAAGATGTGGTGCGCAAGTTCCTACACAAGTTATTTTTTTATCCAGCCCAAATATATTTTGGAATTACATCCGCTACATTGCAAGAAAACTCACAAGTTTTTGTAGTAACTAAATAAAAACATATTGCACCCAAAAATAACTTATATTCCAATTACCTTCAATAAAACAAATGTTGGCATTGGCATGTAATATGTTCGTATCCAAGTATGCCAACATTTTGGAATGATGGGAAATGGTTAGATGACATATCTGCCAAATACAGTTGGAGAATGCGCCATGTGAAAACTGAGGGAATGCAGCTAAGTATTTTATGATGGGGGAAAGAAAGTTCTTGAGCATGCGATTAAGGTGCTCCAATTGACAACCTTCTGAAGAGATGCTACAAATCAATATAATGACCAGGAAGTCAGTAATTTAGTCTCCTTGACGGAGAATGATAGCACAAAAGTGCTGAAGAAATGAGTTGGATACGTCGAACTTGAGCAGAAGCTTCCATGGAATGATACAGCCCCGAAGGAGGCCATTTTTCCCATTAAACCTGTTCTAGTTCTTTGAAAGAGCCATCTAATTATGCCTATACCCATGCTCTTTCCCTGTAGCCCTGCAATTTTTTCCTTTTTCAAATATTTGTCGAATATCCTTTATGAAAGCTATTGCTCTGCTTCCACCGCCCTTCCACATCATAATTTGCGATGTAATTTATTTTCCTCACGCCATCTCTCATTGTTTTTCTAATTTCCTTAAATCTATGTCTTCTGGTGACTAACCCTTCTGCCACTGAAAACAGTTCCTCCCAATTTACTCTACCAAAATCCCTCACGATTTAAAAAATCTCAATCAAATCTCCCCTTACCCCGGCCCTAAGGAGAACAATCCCAGTTTCTCTTTTCTTTCCAAATAACTAAAGTCTCTAATCCCTGGTGCCCATTATAATAAATCTGCTCTGTGCTCATTCTAAGGCCTTGACATCCTGCCTAAGGTGTGGCATTCCTAATTGGTCACAATACTCCAGCTAGGACCGAACCAGTGTTTTATGAAGGTTTAACATAACTTCCTTGCTTTTGTACTCTATGCCTTAATTTATCTGCCTTTTTAACTGCCTCTTACTTATCCTGCAACCTTCAAAGATTATGTATGTACACAGCCAGGCCCCTCTATCTTGCACCCACCTTATAAATTATACCATTTAGTTATATTACCTCTCCCGTTCCTACTAAAATGAATCAGTTCACACTTTTCTGAATTAAATTTAATCTGCCATATGTTCACCCATTCCACCAGCCTGAAGTTTGTTCCTATTCCCCTTCACAGTTTACTACAGTTCCATGGCATCTGGAAACTTTGAACCCTTTTCCTGCACACCCATATTAAGGTCATTAATATATATAAAAAAGAGTGGTGGTACCAACATTGACTCTTGGTGGGGGGGGGGGGCAATAATGCACACTCCCTGTCTGAAAAACAATCTTTTACCACTAATCTTTGCTTTCCGTCCCTTAGCCAGTTTTCAATGCAGACAGCCACTGCCCCTTTAACCAAATGAGCTTGAATTTTGCTAACAGGTCTACTATGTGATATTTGATCAAACGTGTTTTGAAGGTCTCACAAACTTCATCAAAATAATTATTTCATCAGAGAACTCAATCAAGTTAATCAAACATGAAGTGTAATCATCTTAAATGGTTTGTGAAAAATTGTTCCATTTAGTAATTTAGAACTCTATCATTCTAGAGGGAGTAGATCTCTTCATGAAGTAAACTGTATCATGTAAACAACTGCAGGCTTTTCTTTAAATAAACAGGAAATTATTGGTTATACTTGTTTAGCCCATACAGATAATTCCTACAACCAACATCAAGTCAAATTCTAAATAATTTGAATAAGCTATGCTTAATGGGATACTGTGTGAAGCTGTAATAGTGAATTTTGCACATCAGTACTCCTTTTGTGAGCCTTTGCTTGAAGTGATTGCGCTCTAATATATTTTGGAGCACTGTTAACTTGAAGTAATTTATAAAAGGTTTCAAACCTTAACTTATATTTTTCTTTCATTGGCTGGTTCTCAGCTACTTTCCAAACTGTTCTATGAGGTTCTCCCTTGCCTTAGCTCCAGCCCTAAACTTGTTTCTTCCCTATTTGTCTCCTATCTCCCCTCATATCCCCTCCGAGCTCATCTTGCCTGTGAGAACAAACTCCTGCCCTCTCGACCTTTTTCCGAATAAATATTGATCACCAATTTTCCTATCCTGGTTCACATGTTAGGTGACTTTGTTGATGGTTCCATCTCAGATTCTGTCCCTCTCCCCTTTAAATCTGCCATCATCGCCACAACCTCAAAAAAAACTCACCCTTCTACTCCACTGTCCATGCTACCGCCCTGTTTTCAACTCCCTTTCCTCATCAAAGTCCTTGAACATGTTGTCGACTCCCAAATTCGTGCCCATTTTTCAGGAACTCCATGATAGAACTCCATCAAACAGGCTTCTGCCCCTGCCACAGTACTGAAATGGCTCTTAATGAAGTCACAAATTACATTGTATGTGACATTGATAAAGGTATACTATCCCTCCTCATCCTTCATGATCTGTCTGCAGCCTTTGACACAGCTGATCGTTCCAAGCCTGGTTCCATTCTTACCTATCTAATCATAGCCAAAGAATTACCATCGTTTGCTTCTCTTTCCATTCCCACAGTTACCTTTGGTGTCCTTCAAACATCTATTCTTGGGCCCTTTCTATTTTTCATCTAAATGCTGCCATCAATGACAACATCATCTGAAAACAAGTCAGTTTTCTTGTATAAAAGCAAAAAAACTGTGGATGCTGGAAATCCAAAACAAAAACAAAATTACCTGGAAAAACTCAGCAGGTCTGGCAGCATCTGCGGATAGGAGCACAGTTAATGTTTCGAGTCCAAATGACCCTTCAACAGAACTAAGTAAAAATAGAAGAGAGGTCAAATATAATCTGGTTTTGGGGGTGGGGGGGTGGGGGGTGGGACAAGAAGAGCTGGATAGAGGGCCAGTGATAGGTGGAGATAACCAAAAGATGTCACAGACAAAAGGACAAGGAGGTGTTGAAGGTGATGATATTATCTAAAGGAATGTGCTAATTAAGGGTAGAAAGCAGGACGAGCAAGGTACAGATAGCCCTAGTGGGGGTGGGGTGGGGTGGGGGGAGGGAAGGGATCAAAATAGGCTAAAAGGTAGAGATAAAACAATGGATGGAAATACATTTAAAAATAATAGAAGTAGGTGGGAAAGAAAAGTCTATATAAATTATTGGAAAAAACAAAAAGGAGGGGGAAAATCGGAAAGGGGGTGGGGATGGAGGAGAGAGTTCATGATCTAAAATTGTTGAACTCAATATTCAGTCCGGAAGGCTGTAAAGTGCCTGTTTGGAAGATGAGGTGCTGTTCCTCCAGTTTGCGTTGAGCTTCACTGGAACAATGCAGCAGGCCAAGGACGGACATGTGGGCATGAGAGCAGGGTGGAGTGTTGAAATGGCAAGCGACAGGGAGGTCTGGATAATGCTTGCGGACAGACCGAAGGTGTTCTGCAAAGCGGTCACCCAGTCTGCGTTTGGTCTCTCCAATGTAGAGGAAACCGCATTGGGAGCAACGAATGCAGTAGACTAAGTTGAGGGAAGTGCAAGTGAAATGCTGCTTCACTTGAAAGGAGTGTTTGGGCCCTTGGACGGTGAGGAGAGGGGAAGTAAAGGGGCAGGTGTTGCAGAATACCTGAAGGCATGATTGGGACTATGGATGGTTCAGGGGAGAAGGTTCATGGACAGCAGCAAGGTGGGAGGGCTACACTAAATTGTCTAAAAGGAGTGGATAGCATTTTCGCCTGATGTTCTGTTCCCTGTCCCCCCTCCCCCACTCCTTTACTGGTCCCAGTCACAAAGCTGGCAGACCCTGCTCTGCAATCATTCTAAATAACTGCAACCTCACCATTCATGCCAGACTCAGACCCTCTGATGCTTCAAAACCTTTTCCTCAGTACTGTTGGATCCAGTCATTGTTGCAAAGCTCATGGAGTTGCCAGTGCTCCCTAAATGCAAGTTGTTGTTTATAACATTATGAAAATATTCCAGAGCACTTCACAGGAGTATTATTAACAAAAAAAATTGGTGCATAAAAAAATATTAGAATAGGTGGCTAAAAGCTTGGTCAAAGAGGTAGGTTTTAAAAAGTGATTTTAAAGAAGGGATAGTTGGAGCTTGGGCCTAGGCAGCTGAAGGTAGAGCTGCCAAAATGGAGCAATGAGAACCATAAGATGACAAAGATCGGGAGGGGAGAGACATAGAGCAATTTGAACACAAGGATGAGAATTTTATTCTCATCCGCCCTCACACCTTCCTCTCCCTCCCAGAACCATGTTAGGGTCCCCCTTGTCCTCACTTATCACCCCACCAGCCTCCGCATTCAAAGGATCATCCTCCGCCATTTCCGCCAACTCCAGCATGATGCCACCACCAAACACATCTTCCCTTCACACCCCCCTGGCGGCATTCCGCAGGGATCATTCCCTCCGGGACACCCTGGTCCACTCCTCCATCACCCCCTACACCTCAACCCCCTCCCACGGCACCTTCCCATGCAACCGCAGAAGGTGCAACACCTGCCCCTTTACTTCCCCTCTCCTCACTGTCCAAGGGCCCAAACACCCCTTTCAAGTGAAGCAGCATTTCACTTGCACTTCCCTCAATTTAGTCTACTGCATTCGCTGCTCCCAATGCGGTTTCCTCTACATTGGAGAGACCAAATGCAGACTGGGTGACCGCTTTGCGGAACACCTTCGGTCTGTTCGCAAGCATGACCCAGACCTCCCTGTCGCTTGCCATTTCAACACTCCACCCTGCTCTCATGCCCACATGTCCGTCCTTGGCCTGCTGCATTGTTCCAGTGAAGCTCAACGCAAACTGGAGGAACAGCACCTCATCTTCCGACTAGACACTTTACAGCCTTCTGCACTGAATATTGAGTTCAACAATTTTAGATCATGAACTCTCTCCTCCATCACCACCCCCTTTCCGATTTTCCCCCTCCTTTTTGTTTTTTCCAGTAATTTATATAGATTTTTCTTTTCCCGCCTACTTCTATTTTTTTTAAATGTATTTCCATCCATTGTTTTATCTCTACCTTTTAGCCTATTTCGCTCCCTTCCCCCCACCCCACCCCCACTAGGGCTATCTGTACCTTGCTCGTCCTGCTTTCTACCCTTAATTAGCACATTCCTTTAGATAATATCACCACCTTCAACACCTCCTTGTCCTTTTGTCTGTGACATCTTTTGGTTATCTCCACCTATCACTGGCCCTCTATCCAGCTCTTCTTGCACCCACCCCCCTTAAACCAGATTATATTTGACCTCTCTTCTATTTTTACTTAGTTCTGTTGAAGGGTCATTCGGACTCGAAACGTTAACTGCTCCTCTCCGCAGATGCTGTCAGACCTGCTGAGTTTTTCCAGGTAATTTTGTTTTTGTTTCAGTTTTCTTGTACACTAACAACACCCTGCTTTATCTCGCACCACCTCTCTCGACCACTCTATTGTCTCTCTATTGTCAGACCTTTATCTGACGTCCAGTGCTGGATGAGCAGAAATTTCCTCCAATTAAATAATAGGAAAACTGAAACCATAATCACTGATTCTATCCACTCCTTGATAACTGTCTGAGGCTGAAGCAGGCTGTTCGCAACCTTAGTGTCATGCTTGAGATAAGCGCTCAACCACACATCTGCACAGTAAGTAAGAGTACTCCTTTCCATTTATGTACCACCACCCTGTCTCAGCTCATCTGCTGCTGAAACTTTCATCCATGCCTTTGTTACCTCCAGACTTGACTATTTTAATGCACTGAGGCCGGCCTCCCATATTCTACCCTTCGTAAACTTGAGATCATTGAAACCCTGTTGCCCATATCCTAACTGGCACCAAATGCTGTTCACTCATCACCCCTGTGCTCACTGGCCTACATTGGCACCTGGTTAAACAACATCTCAATTTTGAATTTCTCATCCTTGCTTTCAAATCCCTTCATGGTGTGGCCCCTCCCTATCCCTATAATCTTCTCCAGCAGTACCACCCTCCAAGACATCTGCGCTCTTTAATTCCAGCCTTTGAACGGCCCTGATTTTAGTTGCTCCACCATTAGTGGCGGTGCTTTCAGCTGCCTTCAAGGCCCTGGAATTCCCTCCCTTAACCTCTCCACCTTTCTACTTCATTTTCCTTCTTTACGAGACTCCTTAAAACCTATCTCTTTGTCCAAGCTTTTCATATTTTGTTTTATAAAGCCTTTGTGAAGTGTCCTGGGGCACTTTATTATGTTAAAGACGCTATATAAATACATGTTATTATATTTTAAAGTTCATCGTCTTGGTAGGTAGAATATTTACCCAGATGCTTGTTTTACTTTGATGCTTTGAGGAGGGATGCAGACAAAGCTAAAAAGGAATGCAGCTAAATAATAATTTCACTTTATAATTCCAAAATAAGGGATCTGTGCATTCTGAGTCTTACAGGTCCATAAATAGTTATTAAATGTTTCTATCCTCCCTTCAAAGGCTACGTGCCCACACATTTCTGGTCTAGCAGGATTGTGTTTTACAACATTATCAGGTAAACTTGTAACTGAATATGTTATACCGTAAAAATTAAAAGTCATGTTATGGAGCATAATGATTAATGTTGCTCCCAAGTCCTGCATCGTTGATGTGTACAGAGAAGAATATAGAGTTTCCAATATTTTACAACCTTCTTGATTATGTTTCAATACATATAAAAGTTTGTTCAAATTTTGTTTGACATTTGCAATAGAAGGCAGATTAACACTAGTAGCATTATGCAGGCTAACCCAGGAGCCATTGCAGCATGCAAAGGCTTGACTCATCATGGCAACCCCAGTGACACCAAAATAAATACCCAATTACCTATGTGTTTAACAAAAATTAAATTTGTTCCGGCATATATAGTTTAAGCTGTTGCAAGTTAAGAGGTGAACTGCTAATAGGAACTAGCAGTGTTGAAATCTTTTCAAGTTTAGGTTGTAAAGGATGATGTTTAAGCTTGCTAGCATTTCTCCAGTCCCTCATGTAAAAGAACAGCGTGTTTGAGCTTTCAATGAAGCAACTCAGGTGGTCATGGGATTTAAGGGGGAGCTTGCTGGGACCTAAGCCAAATTTCCAAATATGTTGCCTATAGTAGGATATGAGAGGATTTGTACCAGTGTTAAGACTTGAAAATGGGTATAGCATAGCCTGGTGTGGAGAAACCTGTGGTTTAAACATCATCCTTTACAACCTAAACTTGAAAAGACTTCAACAATGCCAGTTCCGATCAGCAGTTCACCTCTTACCTTGCAACAGCTTAAACTATATACACCGGAACAAATTTAATTTTTGTTAAACACATAGGTCGTTGGGTATTTATTTTGATGCCACTGGAGTTGCCATGATGAGTCAAGCCTTTGCATGCTGCAATGGCTCCTGGGTTAGCCTGCATAATGCTACTAGTGTTAATCTGCATTCTATTGCAAATGTCAAACAAAATTTGAACAAACTTTTATATGTATTGAAACATAATCAAGAAGGTTGTAAAATATTGGAAACTCTATATTCTTCTCTGTACATATCAATGATGGGCCCATGATACCGCCATTTAAAAAAAAAAACAAGGGGGTCTCTGTTTGCGTTTGATACTAGTAATATTGAAGCAAAACGTCTCATGCTGTATCTGTGTTTTGCAGGTAATAAATTATTTTGAGCTGCAATGACTCGTAACCAAATACAGTAACTAATTTGCACAGACAGCAACACTCCAGAAACAACCATAAGATGATCAGCTGGTATACTTTTTAGATATATTTGTCAGATAGGCAGTGTCAGCCAGACTATTAGGAGAATGCACCAAGTGGAAACTGAGGGAATTTCTTTGAATAGTGGCAATATTCCAGTCAGAAGCTAGCTTAGATAAGGAGCTCAAACACTTGGTATGTAGCTCAGGCTCATAGCCTTCTAAGCCGGAACAAGACTGCAATGTTTCTGACCAATGATGACAGTCTTTGCCGCTTGGAAAATTGTAATTAATTAAAGTAAATTATCTGCAGTGTAAACACAGCTTTCCATAAATGAAATAAAACTGTTTTCAACAATTCCTTCAATAATCTAGCCAATGTTGTAAAACAGAATGAAGTACGTGGATCATATTCCTATAGGTCAAAGCAAGAAAATGTGTTGTCAACATTTGTTGAAGATTTATATATACATTGAGAGGCACAGTAAATTACCAGACAGATGGAAACAAAATATATGTCACACAAATGATTCAGTCTGGAAAGGGACATGAAATCAGACAGATAGATCTTAACCAGTGTAATGCTGAGTGCTGTTACCAGGAATGTCATTGGAAAAGAAAGCCATCAAATGTTCCGTGTACTATGTGTGATCCCTCTAGAGAGGGTGCAGAAGAGATTTATGGGGATGTTGACAGGAATGGAGAATTTTAGCTATTAGAAAAGATTAAGTTGGTTTCTTTAGAACAGAGGAGATTTAATTGATGAGTATAAAATTATTAGGGTCCTAAGTAGAGTGGACAGGAAGGACCTCTCCTGTCAGAGGAGGTCAATAACCAGGAGGCAAAAAAAAACACTTGGATATCTCTTGAGGTGCTATAACCTACATGGCTATGGGCCAAGAGCTTGAAGGTGGGATTAGACTCAGTAATTCTTTCTCGGCTTGCATGGACATAATGGGCCAAATGGCCTCTTCTGTGCTGTAAAGTGTCCTGTTTTTTTTGGCACTAATTCTGATTTACAGTGCTTTGTTGGAAAATTGGCTGTATTGTGAAGGTATTAGATTTCACCTGATATTTTCATGTTCCATTTTTAGACTGCTCTGTGGGATAAACTAAAGTGCGTAAAATGCTCATTTGAAGAACAGTAAAGATAACATTTCTATCATGACTTTTCACATTGAAGCATCATAACACTTCAAAACACTAAAAGTAGTGTAAAAATAAATGGTTTCTTCAACTATATTCCTCAGACTAGCTTTCTTGCCATTATGATGCAATAATATGTTTGTGAATAAGATGCAGACAGGGAACGTTTAGCAAGTTATTGTACTATTACTTTCATTCCTCTCCTCTTCTCAGCATTTATCCCAACCATGAGTAGAAAAAATTGAGAAATTATCTTTTACAAAGTGTATGTAGAGTATTTAATATTGCAGGGAGTATGCTAACTTCATAATATAGAGATTGGATTTTTGCGGAATTGTGCAAAAAATTTAAAAATGGCAGACGGAACCCGGATCCGGAAGTCCTGCCCCTATTTCCAGCAGATCCAATTTTGCTGTTGGGGAAAGGGGCTAGGGAGTGAAACGCACAGGCACGAATAATAAATTTAAATGGTGAATTACGCCGTTTAAACTCAGTGCACAGGACGATTTTCACTCCAGGAATGGCCTCAACTCAGTGTGTGTTACATGACTTTATGTTAGACATGTAAATGCTTATGAATAAGGTATGTAGAACTGTCAAATTCTCAAGTTATTTAAACCCCTAAGCCCTTTAAATTTTGAAAATAAAACTACCTGCCTGTTCTATCGTTTCTGATCGGTTCTAGCAGATTCAGTAGCTGTTGACATGACCTGAAGTGCTATCATTATAGCATTATTACTGCTTAATGGCTTCCACAACCTACCGTTATCACAGTGTGGGGGAGGAGGGAGGTTGTAAATTCAGAGTTTGATTGATAGCTCCAAGAGGTTGTTAAAGAATTAGCTTGTCTAATTTGTCAAATTAGAATGTCTAATAGTTGAACCTGCAGTTGCATGTAAGAATTTCCTTACACACCTTAATGCACTCCATCCTACGCTCAAACCCACCTTTCAAATGGAGCAGTCTAATGGCTTCGTTTCCTCGACACGTTGGTTGAGAAATCCACTAATGAGCTCTTTACTACAGTCCACCACACTCCTACCTTCACTGATCAGTATATGCGTTGGGATTCCTACAGCACCATGAGCTACAAGATTGGCCTTAACAATTTCATAAATAGAGTCCAAGCCATTTGCTCACTTGATGCCGAAACAGGGCTCATCAAAGCAATCCTACCGGACAATGGATACCTTGATCAGATCATTGCTCACTACGTATGGCGCATACTCATGAATGGGCTTTTGAACCTGAAAAGTGCCCTGCCTATCTCAAATTACCCTGGAAGAGTAAAGTATCGCAAAAATTTGAGTAACAGATGAATCTAGCCGTTTCACAACACAAGTGGCGTTTTCCACTAATAGGATGCTTCCGTCAAGCCAAAAAGACATTCTGCGTACGACACAAATGTGAAATGTGGTATATGAATTTCGGCCCCGTTACACTGCCAGGTACTTAGCTGTACATCCCAACAACTAGCATATCAAACATCATGTCCCTTTGGTTGTTTGCAATAGGCAAAGTACTGACTGTACTCATAATTGAGAAATTATCTTTTACAAAGTGTATGTAGAGTATTTAACATTGCAGGGAGTATGCTAACTTCATGATATAGAGATTGGATTTTTGCGGAATTGTGCAAAAAATTTAAAAATGGCAGACGGAACCCGGATCCGGAAGTCCCGCCCCCATTTCCGGCAGATCCAATTTTGCTGTTGGGGATAGGCACAGGCACAAATTACGAATTTAAATGGCGAATTACGCCACTTAAACTCAGTGCACAGGATGATTTTCACTCCAGGAATGGCCTCAACTCAGTGTGTGTTACACGACTTTATGTTAGACATGTAAATGCTCATGAATAAGGTACGTAGAACTGTCAAATTCTCAATAAACTCAGTACTCAGTGAAACCCATACTTGCAAAACTCATGACATAATGTGGAATGTTGCATGTGATCCCACAATTGGGCAACATTTGCTAAACAATCACAAGTGTGCTAAGAATCTCAGTAATAACCAATTTAAGATTATCAGCCGGGCTCCCATTGTAGCTCACTTATGCTTGCTTGGAACTACATATGTTCATACGCAGGGACCTGGTCCTCTGCAGGCGAAAGGAATATATCCAAACATTGCAGGTTTTTGAATAAACAAAAGCATGGGGGGTGGCAATAGCTCCCTGGTGCCTTCACCGTGGCAATGTCTCGACCAATCAGCTGACTTGGCAACCAGTGAGCCAATGAGCACCCCTTTTCTTGGGCAGTATAAATAATTTCCCCCTTTGAAATATGTCATTCTTGCATCTGTCCTGAAGAGTGCAAGACAAAAAGCTTCAACGGCATGTATTTTTTCTTTTCAGCAATACTCAAATTCTGTGCTACTAAGAATTAGTTGGCTTTGATGAGGGGTTATGAACATACGAATTAGAAGCCAAGAGTAGGCCATTCGGCCCCTCAAGTCTGCTGATCATAACCTCAACCCCACATTCCCACCACCACATACTAGCCTTTTGTGATTTATGCACTCGGATCCCTCTGAATCTCAGAGCTCTGCAATCTCTCACAATTTCTTTTTTATTCTTCCTGCCAAAATGGGCCATTTCACATTTGCCCACATTATACTCCATTTGCCAGATGTTTGTCCACTCAATTAACCTACCTATGTCCCTTTGTAGCCGCATTATACACAACTTACTTTCCCACCTATCTTTGTATCAGCAGATTTGGAAACCATATCTTTGGTACCTTCATCCAAGTCATTTATATAAATTGTGAAAAGTTGAGGCCCCAGCACTGATCCCTGTGGCACACCACTCATTACACCCTGCTGACCAGGAAAAGACCCAGTTAAGTTTACTCTCTGTTTTCTGTTAGCAAGCCAACCTTCTATCCATGCCAATATGTTATTCCCTACACCATGAGCTTTTATTTTCTGCAATAACCTTTAATGTGGCACCTTATCAAATGCCTTCTTGAAATCCAAGTACAGTACATCCACTGGTTCTCCTTTATCCACAGCACATGTTCAAAGAACTCCATTAACTTGGTTAAACATGATTTCACTTTCACAAAAACCATGTTGACTCTGTCTGATTTGTCTTGAATTTTTCTAAATGCCCTGCCATAACATCTCCAATAATAGCTTCTAACATTTTCCCTATGACAGATGTTAAGCCACCTGGCCCTTAGCTTCCTGCTTTCTGTCTCCCTCTCTTTTTGAATAAAGGAGTTACATTTGCTATTTTCCAGTCAAATGGAACCTTCCCCGAATCTAGGGAATATTGGAAAATTAAAACCAACGCATCAACTATTTCACTGGCCACTTCCTTTAAGACCCTAGGATGAAGTCCATCAGGACCTGGGGATTTGTCAGCCCACAGCTCCAACAATTTGCTCAATACCACTTCTCTGATGATTGTAATTTTCTTGAGTTCCTCCCTCCTTTCCATTTCCGCATTTGCATCTTTTTCTGGGATGTTACTCGTATCATCTATAGTGAAGACCAATGCAAAATACCTGTTCAATTCATCTGCCATTTCCTTATTTTCCATTACTAATTCCCTAGACTCTCTCTCTCTAGGACCAATGCTCTGTTAACTCTTTTCGTATTTAAATATCTATAGAAACTCTTACTATCGATCATTATTTTTCTAGTTAGCTTTCATTCACTCTAATTTTTCCCTTTATTGATCTTTTTGTCATTCTTTGCTGTTGTTTATATTCTGCCCAATCTTCTGACCCGCTACCCATCTTTGCGCAATTATATGCTTTTTCTTTAAGTTTGATACTGTCTTTAACTTTTTTTTAGTTAAACACGGATGGTGGGTCCTCCCCTTGGATTTTTCTCTCTCATTTGAATGTATCTATTCTGTGTGTTCTGAAATATATCCTTTTAAATGTTTGCCACTGCATCTCTGTTGATCTAGACCTTAACCTCATTTGCCAGTTTGCTTTAGCTAACTCTACTTTCATGCCCTCAATACTTGGAAAACTAAGTACAGTACATCCAGTGGTTCCCCTTTATCCACATCACATGTGACTCCTTCAAAAAGCTCCAATAAATGGTGAAACGTGATCTCCCTTTCACAAAACCTCGACACTTGGCAGCCCCTGATCTGCATCTGGAGATGATGGGCGCAACTCTATCGCGCACCTACTTTCCCGGAATGAAAAGTTTGGGGCACTTTTTCCTGAGGAGGGTGCGGTGAGCTGGAAAATTTCCCGACTCTTAAGATGAAAATCTGGCCCTGTGTGTTGAACTCCTGGGCTGTCTCATTTCCCAATCTGCCAGCTTTGGTTGTGATGAGTTTGATCACTTCTTAGTCTGGTTGTCAAGTTAACTGTAGAATGATATATTTTTGAGTATCTTTCTTACTTTTCCTATGTTTCTGAGCAAAGATTTGCTTGCAGTCAGTTTGGGCAAGGTATAATGGCATGGAGGAGACTACAATAAAATCTACACATAATGAAGAAGTGAATGAAGAAGCAAGTATTTCTGGTAATTACGGCCAGAGAAGTTTTTGCTTTTTCTTGATGGGTTAAAGGGTTTAAATATCCTATTGCATATGTTTAGCTATCTTCACTAGTGTCCGAGCTCAAGTGGCCTGAACAGTTATCCTTCTCCGAATAGTTTTTAAACATATTGTTTGTGACTATTTCTTTTGGTTGAAATTGTAGGTGAAGGTTGTTAACATGTTGAAATTCCATTCATGTTTTCAGCAAAAAGGTATTAGAAAAGGAAGTATACAGTGCTCTCACTTATTTCTTAATATTTTAAAGCAAAGTCAGTGGCGTTGTTTATATGTAAATTATTTTTCTGGACAGTAGGTTTAAATTTGGATTCACTGAGATTCTCACCAAGGTGACTCTAGAATGAATTTGGTGAATGACGAGACACTGATATAAATTGATTCCATGATTAGTCCTCCAAACATTCTTAGAATATTGCTGATCAAATAGCAGAAATGTGGACATGGTGTTACCCTGACTAAGTCAACACCTATTTATGCGAATTCAAGTGGAGCAAGATAATTGAGTCCCATCTGATCTGAGTTGAATTTTTGTTGCTTTGTATAAATTTTGCAAGAGTGGTTCATGGGCTTTGCATGGTACTAGGCACTGCTTATATTGTATATTTACTCAAGAGTTCTTCCTGGGTTAAGGCTTTGCCTGAATTATGTATTCAATCGACAGTACTCCACTGGAATGAAATTCGAGTACATTTTCAAACTCTGTCGTGGCTGACCAATTCTGAATTGTAGATCAACTTTAAATAGCTGCTAAGGTGCAGAAATATTTTAAATAGGACATGGTCAAAGCTTTTCACTTTAGAACAGCTTGTGGATCAAAGTTGATTTCTGACCTTCATTCTTTCAGGGTCATGTTTGGAAGCTAACATCTTTTCTCCCTTTTCAACCCTCAATTCCTGCTTCATAGATCCTGTATATATTTTTGCCCTTCTTTATCATTCAGATTTTTTACTGACAAAATTATTGATTCTCAGGTATTTCAGCTGTGAAATTCTCCTTTCAAAATACAGTGCAATGATAATTAAGGACTACAAGAATGATTAGTATAGCCTTTATCTCCATTGCATCTTCTAACAACCGTCTGTTTATGCCCAACAAAATATGTCCTTTTCAATATTTAGTTATTTTCCAAAGTAGATGCACTTTACTGCCCCATCCCATTTCAATTTTATGCACTGCATTTAAATTAATTTCTTCAAATATTTGTTTTTGTATTGATTAAGGAACCAATACCTCAGGTGTAATTTTAGAAATTGATTCTCATTTAGTGAACCTTGTAATTTTGAAATTTGTGCAACGAGCAATACATGAGGGGAGCAAGTGGCATTTTTGCTGGCCATTTGTTTGCTGTACATAGAATCGTAGAACAATACACCACAGAAGGAGGCAATTTTGCCCATTGTGAAAGCTACTCAATTAGTCCCAGTACTTCGACATGGCAATTTTGATGCCAGTTTCTCTCTATGGCAGTTATATTTCAGCCACTGTGGTAAACCCATGGGTAGTTACTTAGCAACAGGTGTGCTTGTACATGAATCGTCAACAGGCAGTATGCAGGTACAGCAAGTAATTAAGAATGCAAATAGAATGTTGGCCTTCATTGCAAGGAGGTTGGGGTATAAAAGTAAGGAAGTTATGCTATAACTGTACAGGGCATTGGTGAGACCACACCTTGAGTGCTGTGCACACTTTTGGTCACCTTACTTGAGGGACATATTGCATTGGAACCAGTTAAGAGAAAGTTCACTAAGCTGACCCCTGGGTGAAAGATTTGGCTTATGAGGAATGGTTGAGCAGGTTGTGCCTGTACTCATTGGAATTTTGAAGAATGAGAGGTGACCTTATTGAAATATAGAAGATTCAGAGGGGCTTGACAGTTTTGATGCTGAGAGGACAATTCCTCTCAGGAATCTAGACCTAGGGAACATAGTTTCAAAATAAAGGGTTTCCTATTTAAGACGGAGATGAGGAAGCATTTCTTATCTCAGAGGGTTGTGAACCTTTGGAATTCTCTGCCCCAGAGAGCAGTGGAGGCTGGGTCATTGAATATATTCAAGGCTGTTTAAAACAGATCGCTATTTGACAAGGGAGTCAAGGGTTTTGGGGGTGCTGGAGTGTCGGGGGTTGGGGGGTGGGGTAGGTGGGCAGGTAGGAAGGAAAGTTGAGTTAAGGCCACAATCAGGACAGCCATGATATTATTGAATGGTGGAGCAGGTTCGAAGGGCCGAATGACCTACTCCTCCGATTTCTTATGTTCTTTCAAGGTCAGACTCACTTGTACAATTACTCCAGTACCAGCTTCACAATGCACGTTCCCTTTAAGAGATTCAGGCTAGCCTTAATTAGTGCAAGTTGCTACTGATATTGGACCCATTGCTGATGGTTTTAGCGAATGAACAGTGCGGCTAACATTGGCACGCAGAAGTCATTATAATGAGTAGGCAGCATGAAGTTGCCATGTTATCTACTTTAAACTATACAGGCACAAATAAATCACATAAATAAATGCACATTGCGTCATTTTCATGTTCATTACCAATTTAAGCCCTGTTGTATTAAAAATTGTAAAAGGTCAACTTTTTATATGTCAGTGTTTGTCTCTGGGAGAAAGTTATTGATTGTGGACATTGTATATCAAGCTGATCAAGCAAGAACATTTTGTCATCACACCCTAATTTTAACATGCATATAGTCTAGTTCTGCAGTGGTTAGCCATCCATTTCACTGTACAACGCCTCTGTTCTTTCTCATCTTATTTGTTCTTACAGCCAAGTAGAACAATTATTCTGAAATCAATCTGAACGGAGATCTCACAGTATTCCAAATGGAATACAGAATTGTAGAAGACCGACATGTCTGAACATATTTAGAATTCTCTGATAATTTCCCTGTAATCTCCTATGATGAGTGTATAATTGTTAATTTTCACCAGAAAGAGCTGCATTTACAGAAGTTATGTACGTACATGTAATGTGGTTTTCTGGAACTGATCGGGCCAATTCATTTTCGAGCAATAAGAACTGAAACTGCCAGCCACAAATCTGAACCATTTCACCCTATATATGCTACCGGTCTCCATGCTTGATGCTGAAAGTATGTTTCAGCATTTTCCTGAACACTTGTTACAAGTCCAACATTTTGTGCCCCAGCAGTAAGGTAGTTGTTAAAGTCAGTATGTTCCATATAAGACCAAAGCTCAGTAGTTAAACTGAAGCTAATGTAATTTGGATTGATGTGTTCCTTAAATGTTGGTTTTCAGTATGTATAAACACTCAGCATTAGTGTTTTTTAAGTTTGGAATGGAATTAAATGTAATAAGCCAGGGTAATTCAGAATTTGGCAGCAGTAGTTTTCATCATTGTTCACACTCCCAATTGCAAACTGGAATAAGATCTTATGTTTAGAAAATGCAGAAATAAATTGAACCTTTAGACAAGAGTGTGAATGATCTATAATAGCAGCAATCTGATTACAACTCAATCTGTTGTAATTGCCTGAATTTTCCTTTAGATTTATTTTCCCTATCTCCAATTTGATTTTCTCCCAAAGGAATTTCACTTCATTGGCCATTGATTTCTAATCTCTCTGTCCCAATCTCTCTACATAACCTGAACAGAACCATAGATATTTACATTATATCTTATCAGCAGACTTTTCATTGTTTCATTTTCTTTAAGAGAAAGCGTTTTATATGTACAAGCTGTGTGGGTGTGCACTCATTAATTACACTAGTAGCTTGAGCAGAAAACTGCAGATTTGGGATAAGAGTGTAGAACACTTAACAAGCAAGAGCAATGGGCATTTCTGCAGGAGAAGTTAGTTTGTAAAAGAACAACAGCAGAGAATATGCATTGGAATGATTCATAGTCTCTTCATCTATTGCTATAGCTTCCATAACCTATTATACCTCTGATCAGTTGCCTTAAGATTGGAGCATGTTCACATTCAATGCAGAGAAGTGACATGTAAGTCCATAAAAACCTTTGAACTATAAACATGATATTCTAGATGCACTTCAGCAGAGAAGGTGATAAAGACAAAGAGTGCACAATCTTGTGTTACATAAAAGTAGTTGAAATCCTCAGCAGTTCACAATCTCAAAGAGTCTGACCCTGATATTTAGTTCTTGTACTGATTTGTGTGCTACCCAGAGGGATGATACTGGTCGAGTTTTCTTTTAAATCATCATAATAATATCCTTTAAGGATGGCAGAGGTCACAAGCAGTAACTTCATTCTAAGATTTAGATAGCTGACAAAACTACTCCCAAGGATGCAATGTTATCCGAATCCCTAAGTTAGACTACTGCTCCAGAATTCACAAACATATGCTCTAGAAGGTTCCACAGCACTTGCTAGTCAATGAAGTATTTTTGAAGTCTTATTTACTGACGTAACATAGGAAACGCAGCAGCCAATTTTACGTGTAGCAACATCCCACAATCAAATCAGATCATCTATTTTTGATGTTGGCTGAGGGATAAATATTAACCAGGAGACTTGTGTGCAAAAAAATGAAATATACCAGACCACGTTGTAGTTCATTGAATTTTTTTCCCTGTATCTAGCTTTTTTATGTTCTTAAATTTGTCATGTGTTTTTATAAAACGTTAATTTATTTCATAATACTGCGTCGTATACCTTGTTTTTAATAACTTTTGTTAACCTATACAATTGTCTGTACGTTGACAAGTACTTAATTTTATTGTTCATTTTAATAAATAGCTTTTTTTAAATTCATTATTTGGGATGAAATGTCACTGACAAATCCAGCTTTTCTTGCCCATCCATAATTGCCCTTGAGAAGGTGGTGATGAGCTGCCAATATTAATTCACATCATACGTTGTGTATAGTGAAAGAGAGCATTGCAACCATGTTTGTGCCTTTTTGCATTGATGGTACCTTTTCTGAAAACACAATGAAATTTATGGAAGTATGTCAACACATTTTCTTAAAAATTGGGTTTTTTTAAAAATCTATTTCATTTTCCTTGAAGTCTCTGAAGACTACAACGTTTCCATTTCCTTTCCATTTTATGCTTAGTATGGGGAAAACAGTAACCTGATGCTTGAACATTTGAAAAGCAGAAGGAGCTTAAGAATTACTTGCAATTCAATTTCATTCAAATTCAACTTCGGTATTGTGAAAATTCTTTTCTATGATGGTTCATTTTTCCTGTGGTAGCATTTACTGCAGTTGTAGTGAGAACATTTGAATGTATCGATCAATGATATGAATAATGAAAGGAGAGAAAAAGTACAAAACCTGTGTAGTGTTCTTTTTCTTGCCGTACAGTAAGAAATCATTTCTGTCTACAGAACATATTTTATTGAGTGATTTATTTCCAACAGACTGTTATAGTAAAAAAAAGTGTAAAGAGGGAGTCAAGCCTTGAGATCACAATCTGTGCAAAAAATTTAATTGGTTTAAATTTTTAGTCAGATAGAATACAGCAAAAATCGAGATGCAAACTCATTGAACTGAGGGCATAAGAAGCATGACTGGTTAAAACTATTTTGCAATGAATATTTGAGACGTAAGTACAGATTAAAGTTAATGAAACTCTTTAATGTGATTCCAACTAATGGAACAGAAAATCTCAGTATTTGCTGTTAGTGTGATTCGAGTTCTAGTGCAATAAGAATTACATGTATTCTAATAATAATAGAGTAATGCTTATAAAATGTACTTATCAAAATAGTTTGAATGAGACCCTATCACATTCATATGGGACATGGTTTTCATTCAGGTTCCATTAACTAGAATAGAAAGCTCAAGAGTTTCCTTCACTTTGAGCATAAATCTGTAATTTTGTCATGAATCACCAAGTATTCATTTCCTGTTATGATTTACAAAATAAACTCTGCATTTTCATACATACACATCATTTTTAAGCTAAAGTTTCTTCCATCAACCGCTCCCTCCATCACAGAAAAGAGGCCAGGTTGAATACATGCTTCTGAACCTATTCATAATTTGTTGATGTGGGGAAAGAGCAGCTTGAGCTGACTAGGTCTGTATAATTTTGTTTCATTTCTTCCTGATGGAGTGCTTGACTGACATCTGATCACTCCCTACAACTGCAATGGCCAATGGGGAAACCCACCACACCAATGTGCATTATATATTTATTAACCCATAAATATCAATTTCTGAATTTGATTTCTGTCCCTTGCGTTCAGTTCAAACTACACAACATTTCAGATTTAGCGTTAATAATATTGCTGAGGCTGTCAACGTTCATCATTATCATGAGTAAATCGAATAGCAACACCTGGAGCATGTACATACGCAGTTAAAGGTGGTAATCTGAAAGTTGTAGTCCTAGTTAACACTGCTCCTTCACAGGCTGCCCTATGACAGGACCTTGCCAATAGACTAAGCATCAACTCGGTGAAAGACGCGCTTTGGTCTGCCCGAAACTTGTTGGTCTTCCAGCACAAAGAGTTGTCCCCGACCGATTGTTGCGGACTGGCACAATCCAAAGTCCAGGACTACGTGCTGAGGGACGCACTAAAGCTTGGGGCAGCTGCCGCAAAGGCGCAATGGGGAAGGGTCGCTGTCTAAGACCTTTCTACCACAGCGCACCGAGAGACTGGGAACTGTTTAGAGCCCCTCGGGCTGTACAGATCAAAATGAAAGGCTGTAAATGACTGTAATATTGTTTGTACTGATGCACCTGGTGATACATTTTGTAAAAGTTTAACCTGGATTGTACCCTTGTAATGTTGTTTTTGAAATGGTTTTGAATGTGATTGAAGATTTTTATGAATAAAGTATATTTTTACAAAAAAAAAAAAAAAAATCAAATTCAATCTTAAGAGTGTGAAGTTGGACTACTTACCCATTCTTTATCCACTAAACACACAAGAAAAAGTTTAGACTGGTGCATTCAGGAGTCAGTGATTTTCCAAAGGCATGGTATGTAATAATTATTTATGTTTAAGTTAATCCAAATGACATAGCAATCAGTTGCCTTGATTTCGTTTGATTTATAATATATATTTCACAACAACTTTACTGGGGAAACAAGTTTGGAATAAAACATTTGAAGTGGTGTGGCGTGGCTTAACTCATTGTGCTGCAGATGCAACTCCCAGAGGCATATATAGACTGGTACTTAATTTGTACTCCAATTCCACACATATCCCTCTGTGGCCCTTGACAATTCATACATCTCAGAAAATCCTTCATTGTAAAAGAAGTAATTTTGTCCCCTAAATAAATGTAAATATTTAAGTTGGATTGGAATTGCTGAATGAACATTTCACTCATACAAACCTTCATTTCTAGTCAAGAAAATACCAATTCTGAATTTTCATCCACCATAAAACCATCAGTGGATAGTTGTAATGGCATAATTATCACAGAGTCAACCAATTCAGCTGCTGTAGACAGATGTTGAATAAAAATGGAATCCACAATTCCCTGTGGCTGACATTCTTAATGGGAAAAAACTGCTTGGATATTATAATTGAAAAATGCTTGTAATTTAGAGCACATCAATTACCACTTAACAGAAAATTAAGACTGGAACTGTCCATATTCAGTTAAATTTCTTACTCAATGCATCTGTTTTTCTAATGCCAATCATTTTAATTTCATAAAGTCACTGTCATGTGGTTTTAGTTAATTAGCTATTTACTGCATCGCTAATTTCAGTTGGAACAAAAAGCAGCATCTATGTTGTTGAGGTCAATTCATACCAGGTTGCGTAAAGACAACTTTGAGACGGTGAAGAAATTCATGAATTGAGTATTGCATAGCTGGAGTATTAAGACATTTAACAACATAATAGAATTAAGCAAATGTAAGAGCTTATGACATGGATGGGAACTAGGTAGTATTTATTGGTAGGCTTGTGATTTGTCTTGACATGATAATGAGGGACAATGACAAATGGACAGTGTTTGTGTAATGGATTTCCTCAGGGATCTGTTTGGCAATGTATTCTTTGTGATTTAGAAAAGTGATCTGAAACAGCATCACTAAATAATAGTAACACTGAAAAAAGACATATTGAAGCTTTTCGTCTTGCACTCATTGGGGCACTTTGTAAGAATACCAATATAAGGGGAAAACAACAATTTATACTGTATGTGCAGAGCGTGCTGATTGGTTGGCAAGTGGACTCTGATTGGTAGAGGCGTTGCCATGGAGAATGCACCAGTGATGGTGACTGATGGTTAATTGCCAAGCATTGTTGAAATTTAAACCAGACAGCTTGACCCTGATTAGTCAAGGCAATGCCCTGAGGAATGAGTAAGTGAGTGGCTGTCACTTATTTTGTTTAGCTGGTACAGGTGCAATGTATGTACATGTTCTTTCTGTCTGCAAAGGACAGGGCCCTGTGAATTAATATATGTAGCTTCTGAAAAAAGAGACACATCTAAGCTTTTCACCTTGCACTCATCAGGACACTCACAAGAATACCAATATAAGGGGAAAACAACAATTTATACTGTATGTGAAGAGAGTGCTGATTGGTTGGCAAGTTACGTTGCCATGGAAAATGCACCACATGGTGACTGACAGTATTTTGCCAAGCATTGTTTGAAATTTAAACCAGGCAGCTTGACCCTGATTGATCAGGGCATTGCCCTAGGGAATGAGTTAGTGAATGGCTGTCACTTACTTTGTTTAGCTGATACAGGCTCAATGTATGTACATGTTTTTTCTGTCTGCAAAGAACAGGGTCCTGTGCTTTAATATATGTAGGTTCCAGTACACCCAAATGCGCAACACTATGAGCCCGACTGACGACCTTAAATTGGTTGTCAGTGTAATTCTTATCACGCTGAGGACTATTTAGCAAATTTTGTCTAATCGTGGAATCACAACTAATGTTGGACACTGTGTGTTGAGTTTTGCATCACAGGCTGGTTAGGTACAGTCTCCACCTTGCTAGTTGTGAACAGCAGCTGGGACATGCTGCTTGATACAATCGGCCAGTCTGTGGGGCGTATGTCCTACATACCTAGCATCGCACTGGCACTGAAATTCACATACCACATTATTCATTTGTGTGATAAGTAGAATGTCTTTTTGGCAATGTGATGCTAGGCATGTAGGCCACACACCCCAAAGACTGTGGACCGTATCAAGCAACATGTTCCAGCCGCTGTTTGCAATGGGCAGGGACAGATCATACCCAACCAGCCCGTGCTTGGGCCCTTTTTGCAGACAGAAAGAACATGTACACACATTGCGCCTGTTTCAGCTAAACAAAATAAGTGACAGCCATTCACTGACTCATTCCTCAGGGTAATGCCTTGACCAATCAGGGTCAAGCTACCTGCTTTAAATTTCAAACAATGCTTGCCAGTTAACTGTCAATCACCATTATTGGTGCATTCTCCATTGCAATGCCTCTACCAATTAGTCCACTTGCCAACCAATCAGCACATTCTTCACATACAGTATGAATTGTTGTTTTCCCCTTATATTGGTATTCTTGCAAAGCTTGATGAGTGCAAGACGAAAAGCTTTGAAATCTCTTTTTTTCAGCGATACTCAAGTTCTGTACTCCCAAATTACCTTAAATAAGAGTAAGCTATGTGAGTGGTTTTTTTGCAAAATGAACATATGGGCTAAAAATGACCGTGGAATGGATACAGATGATTTTACCTTTCACATATACATATATATAAAAGCCATGGCAAGAGGGAGTGATGGTTCTATATTGGAAGAGGAGCACTTATCAGCCCTTGAAAATCCAGGTATCATTCGACTATGACCAGCAAAGCAAACTGATCATTAGGCTGTGTTAGGAACAGCTCCACAAGTTATACTAATCCAGTACCTAATGAATTAAATGGCTCTTAATGTTGCTTGCAATTTTGTTTCCTAAGAGGTGTGTTAACATGGTGAGAGCTAAAGGGATTATTTGTGGAGTTCTAAAATAGATTTAAGGATTCAATTGAAGAGTGATGTGGTGTATAAGAGCTCATTGCATGCACAATAAGTTAGCTTATGAAACAGAATGGAGGGCATTTTTACTCATTTAATTTAACAGATTGTTGAATGTATTAGTGGAGATAAGTATATTACAAGAGACACGGTGGCTGTTTTAAACTTAAACTTCTTCGGTAAGTGTTGGGCGGGGGGAAATAACCAACAATCACCTGAGAATATAGATGAAATGTAATTATTTGTTTAATTACCCGGGAGCTTGGGGAGCCTTTAGTTCCCTGTTGCTTTCTCCACACGGTAGCACCTTGGCCAATCAGAATCGACTTGCGAACCAGTCAGCACCCTTTTCTCCTGTAGTATAATTTGTCGTGAGCATTTGAAATTTAGATTTCTTGAGTTTGTTTTGATGAGTGCAAGACAAAAAGCTTCAGCAACATATTTCTCTTTTCAGCAAAATTAAAAATACAAAACTTTTGAAATGTAAGAACGAGCATTTAAAAAGTACCTTACAGTATCTTTGAAGGCATCCCAATGTGCTCTACAGGCACATTACTTTGAAATGCATTCATTATTGCTTTAACGGTAAATGCAGCAGCCATTTATAGTGATAGAATCGTAAACGGTTATGAAGTAATTGACCAGTATAGCTATTTTTGATGATGTTGGTTATGGGAAGAATGTTGATCAGGACCAGATGATCTCTCTGCTCTTCAAATTATTCTGTTGGATCTTTGGCATTTACCTGAACAGCAAGATGAGACCTCAGTTTAATATTTCATCCAAAGAATTACATCTCTACTAAGCAGCATGCCCTCAGTGTTTTGGTTGTATGCTGTCTTAGAACAATATTAAGATCTTTGCAGGTGCCAGAAAGAAAGATTAAATTTATCCCATCATTCTGGTTATATATAAATTCAGGTCCTAAAACTAAAATGCCTGTAGTTTAGCTAGTAGTTGCAGATAGTTTCCTTTTCAGTATGTTGATTCTAGAGTTTGTTTTCACAAAGCCTGAGAATATGGACTCAATCTTCATGATAAATTTACTGCATAGCACAAAGCCTTCCTTAACTTGCCAAATGAAGGGGTAATACCATCATTCAGCATGATCAAAGCAGCATATAAACTCATAGAAACTGGATGAAAATCAGCCAAACCCGAAGTTCTGTAGAGATGGAATAAATAGCACTGCTGTTGAATCATGGCTCTTATAGCTAGTGAGACTGTGAAACCTGTGTTTACGTTATGCCAGTGCAACAGCTTTCTCTGAATATCATAACAGACTACCCAGTCACAAAACCCTTATCTGAGATGGCTGATTCTTTCTTATTGATGAGAATGTTTATGAGTTGGCATCTTTATTGTTTACATTTCACATGAAGGTAAATTCATACAGCTCTTTCCCAATTACCAAATGCTTGACATCCAAGTATTTTTGAAAAGTAGTCACTGATGTGCAATAGGAAACATGACAGCCAATTTGTGCTCAGCAAGCTCCTGCAACAACAATGTAATAATAATGAGATAATTTGTTTTTTGTGATTTTGGTTGAGGAATAAATGATGGCCAGGACATTGGGATCTTCTTCAAAATAATGCCATTGGATTTTTATGACCACCTGAGGGGGCAGCACCTTGGTTTAACACCTCATCAGGACAATGGCACACCTGACAGTGGAATGATCCCTCAGTCCTGCACTGGAATCTCGGCCTTGATTTTTATGCTCAAGCCCTGGATCGGAACTTGAACCAGGAGCCCCCAAAGCCCCATCACCCTCTAGGTGAAAACATTTCTCCTCAAGTGCCGTCTAATCCTTCTCTCAATCTTTTTTTTGAAAAATATACTTTATTCATAAAATATCTGGAAGAACATTTCAAAATCACCATCACATAAGTACGTCTAATCCTTCTCTCAATCACTTTAAACCTATGTCCCTTGATTATTGACCTCTCTAATAAAGGAAATAAGTCCCTGCTGTCCACTCTATCCAAGCTCCTTATCGTAAGTCTTGGCAAATAAAATGAAGTATCTTTCTTAAATTCCATATACACCTGTCCTGCTAGTTTCAGTTATCTGTGGCCATGCACACCAAGGTCCCTTATTTCCCAATATTTCTCATAACTTATCATTTGTCTATTCCCTTGTCTTGTTTGCCCTCCACAAATGCATTAATTCAGATTGAATACCATTGCAATTCAAAATAATTCATTATATATGAAACACTGATGTGAGATGAGTCTTTTCCCCTTCAATATTATCAGTACAAAAAAAACAGATCTCAGTGTTGTTTTTAAAAATGGTTAAATCATGTTAATTGGATTTATCTTTTATTATGAATGTTTATTAATCCATTTTGGAGTGATAGAAATCCTGAGAGTAGCACAGAATACTGATGAATAGAGTGCTAGCATTTCCTATATTAATGATCACACTTTTCTGTCAATTCATCAAAATTAGAGAAGTATCAGCCTCCCGCAGGGGTGGGAACATAAAACCTTCTGACTCCATCCATATACGATTTTAAACTTTATATGTAATATGGAGACCAGAACTGTGTGTGCTACTCATAAGTGTGGTTGAACCAAGGTTCTACATAAATTGAATGTAATTAATCTGTATGCCATTCTCTATAACACTTAGCAAACCTCGTATTATTGCAGTTGGAGGTAGTGGAATGTGCTACTGCAGGGAGTGGTTGAGGAGATTAACATAGATGCATTAAGGAAAAACTACGTAAGGAAGAATGTATATGTTGATAGAGATGAAGTAAGGTAGAAAGAGGTTAATGTACAGCGTAACACAGAGGCTAGGAATCCTACAGCGATAACTCACCACCTCACTCCCCAAAGCCTGCCCACCATCTACAAGGCACAAGTCAGGAGTGTGATGGAATACTCTTAACTAACCTGGATGAGTGCAGCTCCAACAACACTCAAGAAGCTTGACACCATCAAGGAGAAAGCAGCCCTCTATTTGGCACCCCATCCACAAACATTCACTCACTCAGCCACCAATGCACAGTGGCAGCAGTGTGTACCATCTACAAGATGCACTGCAGGAATTCACCAAGCCTCCTTAGATAGCACCTTCCAACCCATGACCACTACCACCTGGAAGGACAAGGACAGCAGACACATGGGAACACCTCTACCTGGAAGTTCCCGACCAAGCCACATACCACCCTGACATGGAAATATATCACCGTTCATTCACTGTCGCTGGGTCAAAATCCTGGAACTCCCTCCCTAACAGTGCTGTGGGTTTGTAAGATTTTCACCATCCTCTTCCTCTTCGTCCATCTTAAGAAGGCTGCTACCAACAAGTACTGCAACCTCCCCAGCACCTCAGCAGTATATGATCCCCCCCCCAGGACCTCCCCATTTATACCCTTTTTTGGGGGCTGGTAGCCTACCCAGTGTCAATCACCTATTCAAACTATTCTGACCAATGGAGACAGGACAGATACTCAAAACGTCAGGGTGGTTACCACCCCACTTGTGCATCACCCTGTTTGAGGTCACCTTTTTAGTTTACATAATGTTGAGGGTCATATCCTGGTCCTTTCTAAACAGTTGCATAGATAAGGGGGAGTACAAGATGCCATCCTAACAGCTTAGGAATATCAACATGGCAGCCTGAACTAAGACTGTTTAGAGGTCAGTGATTAGAAATCCTCTTTCCAGAAAGGGAATCAATGCAGTTTAAAGGTTCTATACTATGCAGAAAATACCTGTTTATTCAAGATCCCAATTTCTTACAGGCGTACCTACACCGTACATAGTCTACAGTGGTTCAAGAAGCCAGCTCACCAACACCTTCTCAAGTGCAACTGGGGATGGGCAATAAATGTTGGCCCAGCCAGCAACGTCCACATCCCATGAATGAATAAAAATAACAGCATCAATCCATTGGGCCAAATGACCTGTTTCTATGCTGTTAAATTACATGTAATTATTCTTTCGCTGTACCAATTACTGATAAATCGGTGACCTGAGGAAGAAATGGAAAAAATTACAGTAGGGAGCTGATGCAATTTATATATAATTAGTCATCAGGAACGTTTGAGAAAACATTCACATTATTGAGTCTTAGCATCTGTATTCATATGCTGAGTATTTTTCAAATTGCAAATAATGTCATAAGGAAGAAATTGTTTATTGAGCTGGAAAGTTAAATAAGTTCATCGGGAGATGACTTCTAAAATGTGAATTGTGCAACATTTATAATTTGTGAATTCAAAATATTTAAATACCTTGCATATTATGCAAATTGATGTTTATTGAGCTGCCAATATCAGTATGTAGAAGTGAGCCGTAGACAAATATGACAGGCTGTGAGAAAATCACAGCGACTTTGAATCTCAGTTCCCTTTCGCAGGCAGTTATATGGTGCTGTCCAGGTGTCCCATGTGCATTTTTTCTCTCAGCTTGTGAACTAAATCATTTTAGAAACATTTATGGTGATTTAGTGATTTCCAAGTGCACTTGACAGATTGCACTATTTCGTGAAATTTCTTGCTTTTCTTTCAAACTGGAAAGAATTATATCAACTTTATAATCTCTCAAATCCTTTTATGATCACCTCCAACAGCCCTACCATGCAATTGTTACATCTCCAGGTTACTTTATATCCATCTCTTGTGAAACAAGAAAATAATCTGGGAACCTCATGATCTGTGCGGCTGTTACTCTGTGAAAAAAATTGAGCTCGGCATCAAAATTGGATTTTAAGCTTCAGTTGAGACAAAGAACCAAATGTGAAACACAATTTATGCATGAGGACTCTGATTTGTGATGTAAGATTAAGGGGTGGCAATGGCGTAGTGGTATTGCTGCTGGACTAGTAATCCAGAGACCCAGAGTAATGCTCTGGGGACCTCGGTTCAAATCCCACAATGGTAAATTCGAGTTCAATAAAAACCTGGAATTAAAAATCTAATGATGACCATGAAAACCCATCTGGCCTTTTAGGGAAGGAAATCTGCCATCCTTACTTGGTCTGGCTTACGTGTGATTCCAAACCCACAACAACTCTTAAGTGCCCTCTGCCCCAACTGGCTGAGCCCTAAAGGACACAGAAGCTAGACTGGGTCCATGGTAGTTGGTGAGGGAATCATCAAGAGGGAAAAATACACTTGACCTCATCCTGCCTGCCGCAGATCCATCTGTAGGAGTGACCACCGCACATTCAAAGCTGACAAAGTCCTGTCTTCACATTGAGAATACCCTTCATCATGTTGTGTGGCACTATCGAACAGATCTAGCAACTCAAGATTGGGCAACCATGAGGCGGAATTGTACTCAACCACAATCTGTAACCTTGGCATAACACCCGCTCTACCATTACCACCAAGGCAGGGAATCAACCATTACCACCAAGGCAGGGAATCAACCCTGGTTCAATGAAGAGTGCAGGAGGGCATGCCGGGAAGAGCATGCACCTAAAAATGAGGTAGCAACCCGGTGAAGCTGCAGCACAGGACTACTTACGTGCCAAACAGCATAAGCAGCAAGTGATAGACAGCTAAACGATTCCACAACCAAAGGATCAGATCTAAGCTCTGCAGTCCTGCACATCCAGCCATGAATGTTGGTGGACAATTAAACAACTCACTGGAGGAGGAGGCCCCACCAATATCCCCATCCTTAATGATGGGGGAGCCCAGCACATCAGTGCAAAAGATAAGGCTGAACCATTTGCAAGAAACTTCAGCCAGAAATGCCGATTGGATCGTCCATCTTGGCCTTCTCCAGAAATTCTCAGCATCACAGATGCCAGTCTTCAGCCAATTCAATTCAATCCATGTGATATCAAGGAATGGCTAAAGGCACTGGATACTGCAAAGGCTATGGGCCCCTGATAATATTCTGGCAATAGTACTGAAAACTTGTGCTCCAGAACTCGCCGTGCCCCTAGCCAAGCTGTCCCAGTACAGCTACAACACTGGCATATACCCAGCAATGTGGAAAATTGCCCAGGTATGTCCTGTACACAAAAAGCAGGACAAGTCCAACACAGCCAATTACCACCCCATCAGCCTACACTCGATCATCAGTAAAATGATGGAAGGGGTCATGAACCGTGCTATCAAGCGGCACTTGCTTAGCAATAACCTGTTCACTGACGCTCAGTTTGAGTTCTGTCAGGGTCACCCAGCTCCTGACCTCATTATAGCCTTGGTTCAAACATGGACAAAAGAGCTGAACTCTGGAGGTGAGAGTGACAAGGCTGCGTTTGACCAAGTGTGGCACCAAGGAGCCCTAGCAAAAGTGGAGTCAATGGGAATAAGGGGAAAAGCTCTCCACTGGTTGGAGTCATACCTGGCACAAAGAAAGATGTTTGTAATTGTTGGAGGTCAGTCATCTCAGGCCCAGGACATCATTGCAGGAGTTCCTCAGGGTAGTGTCCTAGGCCCAGCCATCTTCAGCTGCTTCATCAATGACCTTCCCTCCATCACAAAGTTAGAAGCGGGGATGTTCTCTGATGATTGTGCTATGTTCAGCACCATTCACAACTCCTTAGATCCTGAAGCAGTCCATGTCTAAATGCAGCAAGACCTAGACAACAACCAGACTTGGGTTGACAAGTGGCAAGTAACATTCATGCCACACAAGTGCCAGGCAAGACCATCTCCAAAAAGAGGGAACCTAACCATCGCCCCTTGATATTCAATGTCATTATCATTGCTGAATCCCCCACTATCAACATCCTGGGGGATTACCATTGACTAGAAATTGAACTGGACTAGCTATATAAATACTGTGGCTACAAGAATAGGTCAGAGGCTAGGAACCCTGAGGCAAATAACTCACCACCTGACTCCCCAAAGCCTGCCCACACTCTACAAGGCACAAGTCAGGAGTGTGATGGAATACTGTCCCCTTGCCTGGATGAGTGTAGCTTCAACAACACTCAAGAAGCTTGACACCACCCAGGAAAAAGCAGCCCACTTGATTGGCAACTCATCCAAAAGCATTCACTCCATCCATCCCAACACACAGTGGCGGCAGTGTGCACCATCTACAAGATGCAAAAACACACCAAGGCTCCTTAGTCAGCACTTTCCAAATCATCACCTGGATGTTCCCCTCCACGCCACTCACCATCCTGACATGGAACTATATCACTGTTCCTTCACTGTCGCTGGGTCAAAATCCTGGAACTCCCTCCCTAACAGAACTGTGGGTGTACCTACACCACACGGACTGCAGCGGTTCAGGAAGGCATCTCACCCCAACCTTCTCGAGGGCAATTAGGGATGGGCGATATATTCTGGCCTAGCCAGTGAAGATCCACATCTCTTGAATGAATGATTTTAAAAAAGTACTGAATAACCTCTATTCTGTATTTACTTTAGACTGTTTATTCACCCTCCCTCCCAACACCCAAAATATCTTTAGAAATTCACATAATGATGTTTACTTTGTGCTCAACTGTTTAAAGTTGTGCAGATTTTATATGCCTACAGAGCAATATTTGTTCCACTTCAAAATAATTAATTGGCTGTGAAAAGCATTGGGATGTCTGATAACATGAAAAGCACTTTTTTTTCTGTTCATTCATGGGATATGGGCGTCATTAGCTAGGCCAGCATCTATTGTCCATCCCTAATTGTCCTTGCTAAGGTGGTGTGAGCTGCCTCCTTGAGCCACTACAGTCTATGTGGTGTAGGTGCACCCACAGTGCTCTTAGGGAGGGAGTTCCAGGATTTTGACCCAGGGTCAGTGAGTTAATGGCAATATATAAGTCAGGATGGTGAGTGGCTTGGAGGGGAACTTCCAGGTTGTGGTGTTCCCATGTGTCTGCTGCTCTTGTTCTTCTAGATGGTAGCGGTCATAGGTTTGAAAGGTGCTGTCTAAGGACGCTTGGTGAGTTTCTGCAGTGCACCTTGTAGATGGTACACACTGCTGCCCCTGTGCGTTGGTGCCAGAAGGAGTGAATGTTTGTGGATGGGGTGCCAATCAAGCAGACTGCTTTGTCCTGGATGGTGTCAGGCTTCTTGAATGTTGGAGCTGCACTCATCCAGGCAAGTGGGGTGTATTCCATCACACTCCTGCCTTGTGCTCTGCTTCGGGGGTCAGGGGGTGAGTTACTCACCGTAAGATTCCTAACCTCTGACCTCTGTCCCGAACATCACTGTAGGAGTTCCACAAGGTAGTGTCATAGGCTGAACCCTGTTCAGCTGCTTCACCAATGACCTTCCTCCCATCACAAGGTCAGAAGTGTGGATGTTCGCTGATGACTGCACAATGTTCAGCACCATTCGTGACTCCTCAGATATTGGAGGAGTCCATGTCCAAATGGACAATGTCCAGGCTTGAGCTGACAAATGTTAAGTAACATTTGCACCACACAAGTGCCAGGCAATGACCATCTCCAACAAGAGAGAATCTAACCATCGCCCCTGGATATTCAATGGCATTACCATTGCTGAATCCCCCCACTATCAACATCCTGAGGGGGGGGCTACCATTAACCAGCTACTGAACTGGACTAGCCATATATGTCCTGTGGCTACAAGAGCAAGTTAGAGGCTAGGAATGCCAAGATGGATCATCCACTCAGCACTTCTGGCTGAAGATTGCGGCGAATGTTTCAGCCTTATCATTTGCACTGATGTGCTGGGCTCCCTCATCAATGAGGATGGGGATATTTTTGGAGCCTCCTCCAGCGAGTTGTTTAATTGTCCACCACCATTCACGACTGCATGTGACAGGACTGCAGATTTTTGATCTGATCTGTTGGTTGTGGAATCGCTTAGCTCTGTCACTCACTTGCAAGTAGCCCTGTGTTGTAGCTTCACCAGGTTGACACCTCATTTTTGAGCTATACCTGATGCTGTTCCTGGCATGCCCTCCTGCAATCTTCATTGAATCAGGGTTCATCCCCTGGATTAGTGGGTAATGGTAAAGCGGGACATTTGTGAGGCCATGAGGTTACAGATTGTGGTCGAGTACAATTCTGCTGCTGCTGATGGGCCCACAGTGCCTCACGGATGCCCAGTCTTGAGTTGCTAGATCTGTTCGAAATCTATCCCATTTAGCATGGTGGTAGTGCCACACAATACGATGGAGGGTATCCACAATGTGAAGATGGGACTTCGTCTCCATGAGGACTGTGCGGTGGTCTCTCCTACCGATACTTTCACGGTCAGATGCATCAGCAGCAGGCAGGTTGATGAGGATGAGGTCAAGTATGTTTTTCCCTCTTGCTTCCCTCACCACCTGCCTCAGACCCAGTCTAGCATCTATGTCCTTAAGATATTGAGCTATCAATTCAAGTTTTTTCTTCCTCACCAACTGATTATTATGCTTTGTATTGGGTTTAACTTGGGGTTTGGTCTTGCTGTAAAGAGGCTGATTTTGTTTGTTTCATATAGCTAAATATTCCACAGATCTTTATTTTTGAAAAAATCTGCCTAAATGAATCAGCTTATGTGGGGTTATATTATTATAGAGCTTACAATTAATATTTATCGTAACTGCCCTGCCGAAAGCAGATGGGTGTTTCATTAAATATAGTAATGACAATGAAATAACTCTCACCTCGAGGTCAATTTTGACTACATAAGAGGTATTCAGAATACAGCTCTGAAGAAGAGCCATACGGACTCGAAACGTCAACCCTGTTTCTCTCTTCACAGATGCTGTCAGACCTGCTGAGTTTTTCCAGCATTTTCTGTTTTTGTTTCAGAATTGTTGAATTCTGTCATGATAGTACTGATGATTTTACGATATACTGACATTTTTTTTGTTTTCACCAAGCCTGCAGCCTAAACATTGGAGGTTTGTTTCTTTTCTTCTTTTTGTTTTTTGTTAAGATTTCACTTTTTCACTTTGTGGCTTTGGTAGTGCTAATTTTTTGGTATAATTTCAGATTACAGCAAGCATATCCCAATGGGAAACCCTCTGGGCAGGATAGTCCCAGATTTGCACTTTGTGCAATAGCAGACTCAAAGAAAGTTGCTTTACCTGCCAGCCCCAATGGCGGGTTTTCGCGCCGTATCGTTCCATTCTTGATGCTTCCTGGTGCATCTCGCCTCATTAATAATGTATTCACGGACCTGCCAGATCACTGGCAGGGCAGCCTCTGATTCACCCACCCCACTGTCACCTCAGTTCTTCAAAAATCCGGGCACCATATTTAAAGGGCACCCCTGCACAGAGCTAGAGCTAGCTCTAAGGGATCGAAAGCTGCTGGAAAGTCATGGCTGCCAAAGGGAGGAAACATGCTGCCACCAAATTTAGCGACACCCTCCCTCTGGCACCTTCTGGATGCAGTGGAGGCCTGCCTTGAAGTCCTCTACCCCCGCTCTGGGCGAAGACCAGTATTCAAAGTTACCAATCCAGCATTGGGGTGATGGTCAGTGCCAACGCCCTGCAAAAGAGGACAGCCACCCAGTGCTGAAAGAGGACGAATGACCTCCTCCATTCCGCCAGGGTAAGTCACTCTTCTCACCAATCTTAACTCACTCACAAACCGATCACACATCCACAGGGATTTCACTCACTGCCAGTTCAAGGGATATCACCATTCACGGTCTCTACAGACCTTCATCTGCCCTGTGGATAATGTCCTTATCCCGTCCATGACCCTACTCAGCACCCACACATGCCAGGCATTCATCTCATCTGGTCTGGCAGGCGTCCTGCTTACAATTTCTCCATCCATGCAGGACAAGCTGGCACACAATAAAAGGGAGAAATCGCAGACTGATGGAGGAATGCCAGATATCAAGGTCCTCACAGACTTTGAAAATAGAGTCATCCAGCTGGCCAGCGACGATCTGGACCGTTCTTGTGCTGATGGTGAGGTCGGCAGTGCTCAACAAAATGGAGGATCCAGCAGTGCAACATCCATCAGACAACCATGCTGTGAGCCAGTTCCCTTGTTCTGCAGTCCCCTGCCATGCACTAATTATCTCTCCTTGCTTTTGCATGCACATCTGGGAAGGAGCCGAGGGGGTCCACGAATCAGGCCCTCGACTCAAGTCCTGAAGACACCTCGGAAGAAGAATCTGATGGCACCCTAAATAAAGACCCATCACAGCGGTCACCCACATTTCCACTGCAGAGACACAAACCTCGGTGGGAGCTAGTTCTTGAGTAGCCTCGGGGTCACTGTTTGGTGAGGACATCACACTGTCTGATCCACAGGAGGCGGGGGCAGGAACTTCCCAGGTTTCTGGCAGTCGGATGACTGCTGGAGACCAGAAATCTGAGTCAGATGAGGAGCCTCTGGACTCAGTCATATCTCAGTTGCTGGAGCTGCAAAGGCAAGCTCGAGAACATCAGGAAGGGATGTCCTCAGATTGCAAGGCACAAGGGAGGAGTCCGTCCACCTTCAGACTGTGGTGATCCCGTTGGCCTGTCAACACACTGAGGTCAACACTGGTAGGATGACGGCCGCCATGGAGACCTTGGTCCAGGATATTGGTCCTGCACTGCTGTGCATGCTGAACTCAATCGTTGACATCATAGTTGGCCTCCGACAGTGTCAACATGAGAGGGATTCAGGGCAGCTCGATCTCTCTCCAGCTTCCCCTTCTCCTCAAGGAGTCAGCCAGGGGCGTCAGGCACCCATAGGGAGGAGGATAAGCAGGTGCAAAGCCCGGGGCCATCCACCCAGGTGACTCTGGCCCATCCGAATTCCCTCTTCTTGTGACCCCAGCAGCTCCAAAGGCTGAGGAGGATGCCACTGCCACATAGCAGGACCTTGAAAGCAGGACAGGGCCCTCCAGGTCTCGGCCCACCGCAGGACGCCCGCCAAGATCATCACAGACAGGGCGTAGCAGTCAGCAGGCTGCCTCCATCTCTGCTATGGATGTCAGGAGAGCACAAAGACATAGTGGCAAGGTTAGGAAGGTTAAGAAGATGGAGAGACGGTGGCATAGTGGTATTGTCACTGGACTAGTATTCCAGAGACCCGGGGTAATGCTCTGGGGACTTAGGTTCAAATCCTGCCATGGCAGATGGTGAAATTTCAATTCAATAAAAATCTGGGATTAAAAAGTCTGACCATGACCACAAAACCATTGTCGTAAAAACCCATCTGGTTCACTAATGTCCTTTAATGTCCTTCTTCCTTGAAGGAAGGAAACCTGCCGTCCTTACCTGGCCTGGTCTACATGTGACTCCAGAACCACAGCAATGTGGTTGACTCTTAAATGCGCTCTGAACATGTGCAATTAGGGATGGGCAAAATAGCCTAGTCAGCGACGTCCACATCCTATGAACGAATAAAAAAACAAAGGGCACAGCCTGGGAACGAGTACTTATATGTAATGTTCGTTATTGTAAATAAACTCCCAAGGATCCTTGTTATGGTGAGCCGTGTTCATGTTATTCAGATGTAAAACCTTTGTTTTTGCACAAGATAAGGGCAGGTATCTCAGTCCAGGGCCTCTTCTCTATGCAACCTTCAGACCAAAGTGATGGTCCAGCCTCACACTCACTGGACACATTAGTGATGCCTGCACCTTGATGGTGCTTGTCATTGCTGGCAGAATGTCGTGGGCAGCGATCACAGAGTTCCATCATTTTCTCTGTGTACTCTCAGCACTTTGAGATGGGGCTAGCATAGAAACAGAAAATAGGAGCAGGAGTAGGCCCTTTGAGCCTACTCCACCATTCATTATGATCATGGCTGATCATCCAACTCAATAGCCTGTTCCCGCTTTCTCCCCATATCCTTTGATCCCTTTCGCCCCAAGAGCTATATCTAACTCCTTCTTGAAAACATACAATGTTTTGGCCTCAACTACTTTCTGTGGTAGCGAATTTCACAGGCTCATCACTCTCTGGGTGAAGAAATTTCTCCTCATCTCAGTGCTAAATGGCCTACCCCGTATCCTCAGACTGTGACCCCTGGTTCTGGACTCCCCCACCATCGGGAACATCCTTCCTGCATCTACCCTGTCTAGTCCTGTTAGAATTTTATAGGTTTCTATGAGATCCCCCCTCATTCTTCTGAAGGCACCTTATCTCTTCAGCATCTGTGACTGGTGACAGTGTGCTCCTGAAGGGATCAGGTGCTGAAGGCTGACAAAGGATCAGGTGCATTTAAAGCTTCACCACTGTGTCTCCCGTGATGTGACCCTGATCACAAAGCGCAAGCGAGCTTCCCTCAACCAGACATTCACAGAGGCAATGTGAAGATCTATGGAGTATCCTCATTGCATGTCATTGTCGTATTCCTGGAACTCCCTCCCTAACAGCACTGTGGGTGTATCTATACCAGAGGGACTGCAGTGGTTTAAGAAGGCAGCTCACCACCACCACCTCAGGGCAATTAAGGATGGGCAATAAATGCTGGCCTAGCCAGCGAAGCCTGCACCCTGTAAATGAATTTTTAAAAAAGAATCTAACGACTATTAGGGCCTCTGCTGCATCTCCATGACATGAGCCTGAGCACTGAGGGCATGTGCACTGCCATCAGCCACACAGGAATCAAACGTTCACAGATGCAAGGTGAGGATGTCAGGACTGTCCTCATTGCATGTCGTCATCATCCTCCACGAATCTTGCGACTATGAGGGCCTCCCAAGTGCGCCTTCCTTGGCGCATCCTCACCTTCGAGGACCTCATCACCCTCATCCCCTTCGATGCCTTCCTCATCGGAGGAGATGTGCAGCTCTTCTCTCTCCTCCTCACCCAGGTCCTCCCCCCGTTGCAGCGCCAGGTTGTGTAGCATGCAGCAAGCTATGATGATGCGCGACACCCTCGGTGGACTGTATTGCAGTGCTCCACTGGACCTGTTGAGGCACTGGAACCTCATTTTCAAAATCCCTATCATTTGCTCCATCAAAGTCCATGTCTGAGCCACGTTATGCTGTCACTCTGCTGCATTCTGAGGCCGCCGCATGGGTGTCATCAGCCAAGTCCTCTGTGGGTAGCCCTTGTACCTGAAGAGCCAAACCTGCAGCATCTGTAGGCCCTGGAAGTTGTTAGGGATGTGAGACCTGCTAAGGATGTAGGAGTTGAGTGCTCCCTGGGAATCATGTGCAGACCTGTAGGATGCGTTTGTGGTGGTCGCACACCAGCTGAGCATTCAGCGAGTGGAAGCCCTTATGGTTGACATAATTGACTACCTGTTGCCACAGAGATATAAGTGCCCAGTGAGTGCAGTTGATGGCTCCCTGCACCTGTGTAAAACCAGAGATATGCACAAATCCCAGCACTCTTGCTTCCTTGCTTTCCTGATCCCAGGCGAAATGCACAAAGTTCTGTGCCTTCGCGAAGATGGTGTCCATGACCTCTTGGATACACTTGTGCATGGAGGCTTGCGAGATCCCGCACTGGTCGCCTGTGGAGCCCTGGCAGGAGCCACTGGCATAAAAATTGAGCACCACGCTCACTTTCACAGTCACTGGCAGTGGATGCCCTCCATGTAGCCGTGGCACCAAATCCTGCAGCAGGTGGCATATGTAACCAACCAGTTCCCTAGACATGCGCAATCTTCGGCAATACTGGTTCTCAGTCATCTGCAGGAATGACGAGCGCTGTCTATAGATCCTGGGTCTAGCGAAGCATCTACAAGTGAGGGCTCTCTGTGGATCTTCAGCTGCATACACAGCAGGCCCTGCTGCCCCTTCATCTTGAGGGAGGTGCTCCTCCCTTTGCCGAGCCAGGTCCCTCCGCCACAGTCCTCCTCTTCTCTGCTCTCTCTCTAAGCCATGAGGCGTACCACTAAATCACCAGGCTCCATGATCCTTACGTTCTCCTCCTGCAGGATCAGAGACCGAGATGTGTGGGTTAGCATATATGTCCTAAGAATCTCTCTTGGTTAAGTCTGAAGGCCTCTTCATACATGCAGGAAAGTACTGGCCACCACTTGGATAGCCAGTGTGTAGTGCGCTCATTGGCTGTCCATAACCCCACCCACCTCCGCCCTACTCTACCTGAGCGATTGGCGGCAGCCTCGGCCACTAGACTGCTTGCTGTGCTCTCAGCTCAGGTGCAGGCATTCTCTTAACCCCCATTGCACAGCTGTGCTGTTAGCTTGAAACATGATGAATACTGGTCCGAACCTTAATAAAGACATTGCAAGGGGCTAAGAGTGTCTCCACCAGTGACTGTGCCCTGGCCACGTTTCGTAAGGCGATTCTATGACTTGCCCAGTCATCCAATCGTTCTGCTGCCCCCTAAAATGCACATTAATTTGCAGTCTGCACCCAAAGGGCAAAAGGTTCTGGAGAACTTGGTGGCACTTTCATGCTTTTGCATTGCTTGAGTGGGCAGAAAAGCTTCAGAGGCCTGACCCCAAGCATGTCAATGGAGTTGCTGCTGAATGGCCTCAGCTGCGGAGGAATGCTCACTTTTGTCAAGCTTTTCCAAGCGCATGGCCGTTTCCCTCACCACCTCCCCACCCCTCCCTTCCCCAGCATGTGCTTGTGTAGTTCCTTCAGTCTGTGCTGCCTTGCCCCCCCATCCCCCGGGCTTGACCCTCACTGGAGCCCTTGCCCCGGCACTATACTGAAAGCCAGCTGGGAAAAAGTGACTTGCCTGTGACCCCCCACCGAATGCCTTGATATTCTACGGGCGATGCTCGGGAGCGTTGCGCAAGATTGTGTGCAGTCACCTCTGAGTTCCCCTCAAAGTTAAGGTCGCCAGGTGCACACCCCTTAAAGGCAGTCATGATGCATGCCGTTCTGAAGTCACACCAACGTGGGCAGTAAATTTGACGTGGGAGTTGGGGCGATTCTAGCAAGTTCTGGAGCTCCAGAACTGCTACACGCTGCACATTGGCTTCCAGCCAAACTTCCATTTTCATGCATAGCACTGTTGACCATTGGAATGTCCAGATCATTACAGTCCTCATGTTGACCATTGGAATGTCCAGATCATTACAGTCCTCAAAGTTTGTGGCAATGGATTTTTCCAGAGTGCCACAGGGGATATCAATCACCTAAGTCAGCAGTGCATAGGTGTAGAAATCAGATGACTAATCTGTTATATGAATGGAAACTAGTTTATCACTTTCTGATCGAAAACAGCAGCAACATGAGAAGGCATATGTCAGGACTTCCCAGTCCAAAATATCATGGATTGCACCCATTTATCTGTGCCATTGTAGAAATTGTAAGTTCTACCGTTCCATCAACAACTCATCTGTGATCAACAACGTAAAATAATGCTTGTCAATTTCTAACTCAATGGCAGCAATCTCAATACTCTTTATCTGAAGGCAATTTATGGTGCCTCCATTATTTGCATTAGACAGATTAGTTGCTAGGTAACTGAGGTTATACTCTGGAGATATGACTTATGACTTCTCAGACAGCTATGGAACACAAGAACACAAATACAAAGAAGTTTCTGAAGCTATGAAGGTTCTAGAACCAGGGCCTGGGAGAAGGGGGCGGTGCAGACTGTGCCAAACACCTGAGCCCGGGGCCTGGGCCCAGTGTTCCAAAACGTTTCTTGTCGTCCAAGTTGAAAGCCAGAGCTGCAGACCTGAAAGACCGGCTTGAAAAAAACAGATCTGTCAGGCTGAGACTTCTGATACTTTTTAAGCCGGTCTGTCAGTTTCAGGTCAATTTCACTAGCTGCTACTCCTGCTCCCAACCTTTGGGCAGCTTCGCAATTCTGATTTTTTGTTTTAAAAGCCCGCCAGGAAACCACGAACCTGCATGAAGGTAAGAAGCAGCAGCAGCAGCAACTGAGAGTCTTCCTGCTTGAAAAATGGTAAATCCCTATAATTTTAAAACCAATTGGATGCTGTGTCGGGGGATTGGAAGGGAGGGATGGGAGGAAGGTTGCCGGGGGGAGGATGAGGGGAAGGTTGGAGGGGCTGAGAGAAAGGTTTGAAGGGTGGAGTTGGACGGGTTTGGGGGAAGGTTGGAGGGCGGGTTTGGGGGAAGGTTGGAGGGCGGGTTTGGGGGAAGGTTGGAGGGCGGGTTTGGGGGAAGGTTGGAGGGCGGGTTTGGGGGAAGGTTGGAGGGCGGGTTTGGGGGAAGGTTGGAGGGCGGGTTTGGGGGAAGGTTGGAGGGCGGGTTTGGGGGAAGGTTGGAGGGCGGGTTTGGGGGAAGGTTGGAGGGCGGGTTTGGGGGAAGGTTGGAGGGCGGGTTTGGGGGAAGGTTGGAGGGCGGGTTTGGGGGAAGGTTGGAGGGCGGGTTTGGGGGAAGGTTGGAGGGCGGGTTTGGGGGAAGGTTGGAGGGCGGGTTTGGGGGAAGGTTGGAGGGCGGGTTTGGGGGAAGGTTGGAGGGCGGGTTTGGGGGAAGGTTGGAGGGCGGGTTTGGGGGAAGGTTGGAGGGGTGATGGTTGGAGGGGGTATGGGGCCAAGGGGGGAGGGGAATGGGGTGAAGGTTGGAGGGTTGGAGGGGGATGGAGGAAAGTTGGAGGAGGGTGGGTAAAGGTTGGAGGAGGGGGTTGGGGGAAGATTAGCTACAAATCTTAATTGTTTTTGTAAATGTAGTGATTGCTTTGTAGCCACTTTCCTAACAGTTGATTGCTCTGTGATTAATTATCCTTAGAGAATCAGCATTGGGCCTCCAATTTCACTATTACTACAGTAACTCTGCCTTCTGCATGCAGGTGTAATGAAAGAAAGACAAAACCTACATTTGTACAACACCTTTCATGATGTCCCAAATTGCTTTATAGCCAATTAAGCACTTTTGAGTTGTAGTCACTGGTATAATGAAGGTAATGTTATCAAATAGCAGAGCAGGCTTGAGGGGCTGAATGGCCTATTCCTGCTCCTAATACATATGTTTGCATGTATTAGGGATGGATGAGGTGAATTGGACTAGACGGCCTTTGTCATCCATGATTATCTTGCGAACAGAGGGTAGAATCATGGCTGGAGTTCTGTTTATTTTGTCGCTAATGTAAGTTTTCTGTGAGCAGGCTTTGTGGCTTGACATTGCCTGGACAGAAGTGCAAAATGGGGTCATAGTGAATCAGTAACCTGTTTTACACTCTGCCTGATTCTCAGCAGTCTTTTCCATTGACTTCAATCTTGTCCTTTTGTCTACTTACCTATTAGTCCGCTCTATCTTGCTGCTTTTTATAAGTTTGTTGAGGTATTGAAATATTGTGATAAAATTGTGTTGCATAGCAGATATTGAAAATATATTGTAGTGAGAAGCAGTAATCAGCAGTCTTCAGACTTGCCCATCACGAAACAGATACAATTGTGAATCATTCAGTCTTTGTTCTCTGGCCTCTTAAAAGTTCTGTTGCACAGACACACTTGAGGGCTTGGAAACAAAAGAAGCACTGGGGCCCATTATTTCTCTCCCTGGCACTGTATAGAACACGTTGTAGACATCCTCGAACACATTATAGAACACATTGTTAGACATCCTCAAGCAGTACTTCAGAAGCACAGACAGTTCCAATGCAGTCCAACAAATTTCTTCCAACTCATTGTCATCTGCTACATGCCATAAAACTTAACCTGCAGTGGTACAAGTATGGAGCAGTTAAAAGGGGAGGTCTACCAGGTACAGCGAGAAGACTGGGGACAGTGGCCTGTGATGCCAAAGAAGGCTGCTATATTCGGCCATATTTGCTCCAATTGTTCTACCATGGGAGTATTAGAAAATGCTATCCTACTTGTGCTACAACATCTCTTCTTGCCTTTTGTGGGTAACGAAACACTTTGATTTGTTTTCAAAATCTACTGCATACCTATAGTTCTCCTTTAAGATGCTGGTGCTGAACTTTTCTGCAGCATCATAATTGCATATGAAGAAGATCATTCTGCCCAACTTAGTTCATCCATCCAGAGACCCTAATCCTGTTGTTTCTTAAGTGATTCCAGGCTTTTTGTCTCCACTACTCTATCCAATGGTTTATTCCACATGTTGATCATTCTTTGAAGGAGAATGTTCCGATATTAGTCTTAATTGACTTTTACTTTTTTGAAACTGTGTCCCATAGTTCTACTGCCACAGTTTAACATGGATTAAAACCAAAGTTTTACTCCTCTATAAGGCTTCATAGACAATTCTGGGCGTGTGCTTACATAATACATCACTGCAGAAGCTTGCATGTGATTAGTGTATATTTCTTAACAATCTAAAAAGGAAACTGTTATTACTGAAGTACAGCCACATGGCACCATACATGTTCAGGTCCTGTATCATGCTATTTCTATCATAGAACAGCACAATACTTGAAGATCATTAAATTGCAGACTATATAATTGTCCTGAAATGCCAAGACTTTACATTCAGTTTTGCAATTATTCTGTCATTAATGAACCACCGAAGTTTTGGTTTTGCTCTTCATGACATCAGAACCCCGTGACTGAATTAAAGAAATGCTTTATAATATAGTATCAGCGATTCTTTCTTTATGGTGCTTGTCAGAATGATTGATGGTCTATCCGACACAACTGCCATTCTAAGATGAACAGTATTGGTGCACATCACTAACCATACGGAAAGCAGCCAGTATGATGAAGACATAAATCTGAAAGATCTAGAGATACATGTGGTCAAGGAGCTTGGTCATAAAGCAAGGTTACAGTCTTGTTAACGTTATTTGATGCTATAGGCTAAAACTGAGTCTGACCTATGGAGTAGATTGATGTAAAACAAATTTCCTAAAGCTTGGTCTAATATTTCCAAAGTAACACATCTTTTGTGTAATTATAGAAATTACCTGTAGGGATTCACCTCTGCTGAATTACTTGCAGGATAATTCATAAGAAAGCCATGATTATTATTTTAATTAGCTCACAGCTTTTCAAACAGCAACACCTTTCAAAGTAACTTTTATTCCAGCAGAAGAAAACATTTAGGAAGATATGTTTAAACACAACTATCTTTCTGTTTAATTGGTATGAGTGAATTTTTCTTTTTTACTAAGTTTCTTACAAGAAAAGTTTTTAAATGTTGTAAAGGTACAAGTTCTCATTTCTATTGTGTGGGCCATTAACAATGTCTGGATTTGTTTAATTGCATAATCATCAGATTATGACTTTGATTAAGAGACCTAATTGGTTCGATATCCCAATTTAGTTAACAGTGTTCTTCCTTTGATCTACAAAATTATTTTTTTCCATTTTAAACATTTATATTTGCAACCATGGAAAATATGCACATCTTTTGGCATATTTACCGCTGTACTTAAGGCATCGATGTTCTGTTCTTAAATGGATATTCTTCTATCAAATATTATTGTGGAGGGAACAACTGTTTATATTAACATGGAATAATAACAGCTTGTATTTCCAAAGTGCTTTTTAGATTGAGAAACGTCACTAGATGTTTCACAGAGTTTTGAGTGAAATTTGGATGCTGAACCAATGAATGAAAAAAGAGAGATATCCCAAAAGGGCATGTCTTAAAATGGGAGAGGGAGGTGAGAATTGGCGGGTTTGGGAGGAAATTGCAGAGAATGGGATTTAAGCAGCTGAAGACACGACAGTGAATGGTAATGGGGTGAAGAATAGACTGTAGAAGAATTTCAACCCAAGGGTGAGAATTTGAGTTTGAGGTATTAGAGAACCGAGAACCAGTGGAAGTTGATGGGTGTGGTGGGTTAGTGGGACTTGGTACAGAGTAGGTTATGGGCAGCAGAGTCTTAGATGGACTGAGCTTTTAGAGGATGGAAGGCAAGCAGTCAACTAGATGAATATTGGAGTTATTGAGTTTGGAAGTTACTTTTTAATTCATTCTCAGGGTGTGGCCATCATTGGCGAGGCCAGCATTTATTACCCAACTCTAATTTCCCTTGAGAAGTCTCTCTGTACCTGAGCCCATCACTTTTACTTCCATTTTATTCTCTCTTACTCCTCCTAGACCCCTCTATCCTGCCATCGTGCTTCCTTCCATTTCTCCCCTCAGGCATTTTGCTCTCTCAAATCTCAGCCCCAACTCTATAGCATTCCTTGACCTTCCTATTCCCTGCCATCATCCCAGGCTTAACTCCCTATCAGATAAATCTACAGCTTCCCACTTTGACACAACTGACATTCTCCAAACAGCCAATCCAGCCACCCATCACTGCCTCCTTACGAGTGCCAACTACAAATGTTTCATCCTATTCTCATCAACCTTTCCACCCAATTGCCTTCTGGGGCTACTCTTTCCTACTTCCTTCCTGTCCCACTCGCATCTCCCAATGCTGCCACTGTGGACTCTGCCACTGGATCAGCTATCACTGCCCTTCTCCACACCTCTTTTTAGAATGTCTGTTCACTTGTGAGAAAGGCCGTTGCCAAGTCACTAGCTTATTGTGGATGATTGCATCAATGTTATGCTATGATGTCACCCGACTGAGGGGTGATGACACCTTCCCCTTAAATGAAGCTCCCTGCTTGTAATACCTGACCAAACCAGTTTCTTATCACCAAATCACAACTTAGTCTGTCCCTTTACTCCTCTGGCACCATCTCCTCCTTCAAGCAGCTCACTTTGTTCTAACCTCTCATTTTAAATTCACATTCTCTATTACCCATCCATGTGCCGTGACATTTTCCTCACCAAGATATCTTCACTGCTTTCCTCCCTTAGCCTCTGCACCATGACTTCTCATCCTCTGTGATTTCAACCCTCCAGCGCAACTCATCATGCTCTCTCTCTGAGTTTACTTCCTTCCTATCATCCCTTAATCTTCCCTGCTGTACAAATTTCCTTACCCAAGTTGACGTCCACACCCTTGACCTTTCCATGTGTCCTCGCGGCTCCCATCATGTCAATCACAGATCAGACTTTCTCTGCTCACTTCCTTGTCTTGCCCTTTTCCCACATCCCTCTTCCTCCCAACTCTTTCTTTCTGTGTCCGCCTTGGGGAAAAAAAATTGCCCAGTTCACTTACAACTATACTTTCAAAACTCTCCCAACTTTCCTAACTCTCTTGCTTTTGACCCTCCATTCAACACAACATTTCAACCGATCTGCTCAGCCATACCCTCACTTCCACTCATCCCCATTAATGACTTCTTTGGGGGTCAGGAGGACAATGGGGTAACCATGATTGTGTCTGGTCACCCCCACCCCCACACCCATTCACTTACCTTCCTTGGAATCATTCCCTTGAGTGCCTCTTTGCAGCTTCTGCCACACTTGCCCAACTTCCATCCACCATCCTGAAGTCATTGATGCCAGTTTTGGGTCTGAGCTATTTAGATGAGGCAGGGAGTTAAAATGGCTTGGGCCTCATGTTAGTGAGTCAGGTGAGTGTAATGCTTGTCCTGAATTAAAAGTGTGGCCTTAGTGCTTTAGAGAGAGAGAGAACATAAATAAATCAAACAGTATGTGAAGTTTACTTGAGAACATAAGAAATAGGAGCAGGAGTAGGCCATTCAGCCCCTCAAGTCTGCCCCGCCATTCAATAAGATCATGGCTGATCTGCCAAAGGCCGCAACTCCTCTTTCATGCCAGCTCCTCATAACCCTCAACTCCCCGATATTTCAAAAATCTACCTACCTCTTTAAATACTTTCAGTGATATAGCCTCCACAACTCTCTGTGGTAGAGAATTCCAGACATTCACTACCCCCTGAGAGAAGAAATCCCTTCACATCTGTTTTAAATGTGTGCCCCCTTATTCTGTAACTGTATCCTCTAGTTCGAGATTCCCCCACTTGTGGAGTCTTGTGCAGTTTGGCTCAATATCTTGAAGTGTGATCTTTTAGTAGTGTCGTCAGCATTTGCCTTTCGGAAAAAAATGGAAATTGACAGAGAATAAAATGTTTTCAAACCGTGCGACTGTTTTTGATCGGGTATTGATGGGAATCGGGGAGGAGGGATCTCTCCACTAGTTGAAGTTATACCTAGCACAGAGAAAGTTGGCTGTGGCGATTGGAGGCCATACGTCTCACCCCCAGGGCATCACTGCAGGAGTTCCTCAGAGTAGTGTCCTAGCCCTAACCATCTTCAGTTGCTTCATCAAAGACCTTGCCTCCAACATAAGGTCAGAAATGGGGACGTTCAATGATAAATGCACAGAGTTCAGTTTGATTTGCAACCCTTAGGTACTGAAGCAGTCCGGGCCCATATGCAACAAGACCACGACAACATTCAGGCTTGGCCTGATAAGCAGCAAGTAACATTCATGCCCCACAATGCCAGACAACAACCACCTCCAACAAGAAAGAATCTAGCCATCTCCCCTTGATATTCAGTGGCATTGCCATTAGTGAATACCCCACATTCAACACCCTGGGGGTTGCCATTGATCGGAAACTTAACTAGGCCAGCTATATAAATACTGTAGCAACAAGAACAAGTCAGAGGCTAGGAATTCTAGGACAAGCAACTGCTTCCTGACTCCCCAAAGACTGTATACCATCTACAAAGCACAAATCAGGAATACTATCCACTTGCCTGGATGATTGCAGTTCCTGCAACACTCAAGAAGGTCAACACCACCCAGAATAAAGCAGCCCACTTGTTCGGTACCCCATCCACCAGCTTATACATTCTTGCCCCACCACTGATGTGCACTGCAGCAACTTGCTAAGGCTCTTTTAACAACATCTTCCAAATCCGTGACCTCTGCCACCTAGGAGGAAGAGGGCAGCAGATGCAGGAGAACACCACCACCTACAATTTCCCTTCCAAGTCACATGCCATCCTGACTTGGAACTATCTTGCCCTTTCTTCACTGTCCCTGGAGCTGGCTTCCAAACAGCACTGTGGGTCGATGTTGGAGTAAAATGGAGGCAGGCAACCCCCTTGAAAACCATTTGCTGACCGGTCCATCTCCCAAGAGTGGATTGGTCATCCGTCCACCACCCCATCTCCATTAAATCTGGAAGTGGGATGGTTTGAGACATGTTTAAAGTTTTAAAATTTTTAACTTCTCACCAATCCCAAACTCACCCGTTCTTGGGAATTAATATTATCCTCCATGTGACTCTGATACGTTGTATTTTTTTTTCTCTGTCCATAGCACAATAAAAGTAATTAAGATTACTTTGAGATACAAAGAGAAAATACTTGTGTTTTTTTTAATCGTTCTTGGGATGTGGGCATCGCTAGCTAGGCCAGCATTTTTTTGCTCACCCCTAACTGCCCTGGAGAAGGTGGTGGTGAAGCGCCTTCTTGAACCACTGCAGTCAATCTCGTGTAGGCATACCAAATTATATTTTTATAGCATCTTTAAAGTGATAAAACATTTTCTGTTTTAACTGATGACTTTATAACTAACACACAGGAGCTAAGGGTGCAAAAGGGAATTATCAAACAAAATATGAGACCAACCAAGCCAAAAAGTTGGTAAAGGCTGAGTTATTTAAAATCCCAGAGGGAAACTTTAAACAACTGTCATAACCTATATTTTCAATTGGTATGTTTTGAGTTGTAGCTCTAAATTCAGGAATAAGGCCATCAATTCTCGTGAGGTTTTTATATCAAACTAAATGAAACATTTATTAATTTACAACAAATTAAACACACACACATGGCTATAAATTACTACTATATCATAACTTTTTAACAAATTCCCAAATGAATCTCCACTAAGGCAAAATAACCCATAGACTTAAACAGACACCAGCAAAGCATTTTCACCTTACGAATTCAAAATGAGGTTCATTCCAATTTGGTTCCTTTGCAGACACAGTGGTAGGCTTACAGGCTTAGATCTAACATGCTTCTGACCTGCACACACATAACTCCTTTCTGTTATACCCAGCCTTCCCCTTTGAATGTCAATTTTCATTGTATCACCAGGCCCTTTAAACCCCTTTCATTGTACCAATTTTATTAGTAATATAAACATTGCTTGGTGTCTCCTAGCTAGGTGCAAGATTTCACCCCCAGTCTTTGAATGGTTTATTCAACAAAATGCAAATGCACCCTTTACCTTACTGTTTACATCTCAAAACAACTATACATCAAAGCACCCAGACTAGCTGGCTTTAATCCAATTAACACACACATACTCTCAGACACAGACGAAACCTCTATTTTTTAAAAAATAATTTCCAATAACATTATATACATTAATATCTCTTATGACACCTAAAAAACCTGGTCAAAAAGATATGTTTTAAGGAGTATCTTAAAGGGAGGCAGAGAGTAGGTGACGTTGCTGAGGGAGAGCATGTAGATGTGAAACAGGAACTTTTTTTTTTTAACCCATTTTAATTTGGTTTCCCCAGGCTTCAGGAAATCCAACAGGTAAAGAAAGTGAGAAGGACTTGGGATCCACAACCTAAGTCTCTTTACAACACAACGAGTAGTTTCCCCTGGCTCAAAAATGTTACCGGCTTCCAGCTCCAGGATTGCTGGCTCCCAACTACAGCCAGTTGACGCTATCCTCCCCAAATTCCATGGCCCTCCCTGATCATGCCCTTCTCCCTTCACGATCTCTCTTCTTTCCCCTATGACCATGATCTCTCATTGCTTCCCTCTCTGCTCCTTAGCTGTGTCTTTATGCCAGTTTTTCCCATGCAGGAAACCTGCAGTAAATAGTAGTTGGGATTCCAGGAAACCAGTTCTTCCATGTTTACCATCTAGAACTCCCTCGCTCTCCCCCAACTCCATATGTGTTTCCTCATAAAAATCAGGGCCATGGATTTTACACTGTGGCGGCTCCCTCCTTAATCTTAAGGACAAATATGTATGGCATACATTTTGTTTTTGATGTATGGAGAGTAATGCAGACTTACAGCTAATGAATTGCATCCCCAATGAGCTTGAGATCTAAATCACGTTGTTTTTGAGATCAGCTGTATGTGAACTACAACTCCTTCAACCTAGATGTTGTATCCTTCAATTAATATTAAGTTCTTCAAGGTTTTTCCCCCTTTTTAAGAAATAGCTGTATTCCATAGATGGGGCAATCCTATCATGTATTCCCATCAGATTCTACGTCTGCACGTAATATTATTAGTGGTTGAATCTTTGGACAATTTATTCAACTAGCTTTGCAATTAATCTGATGTTCAAATGATCTATGACAGTTCTTGGATATGGATAGATATGTATATATACATATATATATATATATATATATATACACTTGGTGTGTGTGTGTGTATATATTTTATATATATATAAAAAACATATATACATAACATATATAGATATATACTTAGCTGCTTGGTAGTGCAGAACTTCAGTATTGCTGAAAAAAGAGACGTGCTGTCTAAGTTTTTCATCTTGTACTCATCAGGACAGATTCACAAGAATACCAAGTCTCAAAGGGAACAACAATTCATATTGCATGAGAAGAGGGCGCTGATTGGTTGGCAAGTGGACTTTGACAAGTGTTGCAATGGAGAATGCATTAGAGAGCAGTTAACTGCCAAGCTTTTGTTTAAATTCAAACCAGGCTGGTTGACTCTGGTCAAGGCATTGCCATGAAGAATGAACCAGGGAATGGCTGACCCCCAAGGTTTAGGTGAAAAAGGTGCAATGTGTGGATATCATCTTTCTGTTTGCAAAGGACAGGACCCTGTGTGTGAATATATGTAACTCCTAGCACTCATAAGGGCTAGAATTATGAGCATTGCAAGCCAAACTGATAATTTTGAATTGGCTATTGGTGTAATTCTTAGTATAATCAGAATTGTTTAGTAAGCGTTGTCCAGTCGTGGAATCATATCTCATGTTGGACACTGTGTTCTGAGTTTTGCAAGCATGGGTTGGATGAGTATAGTCAGTGCTTTGCCTGCTGCGAACAGCCAAAGGAATGCGCTGTTTGATACAATCCATCAGTCATTCGGATGTGCAGCCTATCTACCTAGCATTACACCGGCACTGTTTGACAGTGTCATAAATTGTACTTGCCTAACTGCTTACACTAAAGTGAGTTTACAGTGTGGGTGTGTTTCAAACGGGTATTGCTTATGGTGCAGTCATCTATTGAGGCAGTATAACGGCACACTTGGATCAAATCAAAAAATGAAAGAAATTTGTGCACCTCAGACCAAACGTAGTGTTAGGCATGGTGTAAATTAGCAATCCTACTACCAATCTGTTCAATCTCATCAGGAATGAACACTCACATGATCGTGGGACTGTCTCTCACTTTAGCATTATCAGTATGCTTGGAAATGAACACTGGCATAACCTTGGGCCTAAAAAACACACTGAGAAATTCAATAGATAGCTTACCTGTTCTTAACTTACCTGAGAGTTGAACTATGTTGTTGATATACTGAATTTGGTCTTTATTGTACCTCTATCTCAGGTATACAAATAGCTGCTCAGTCATACAGAACTTGAGTATTGTTACCAACCAATCAGCACCCCCTTCTCATGCAGTAAAAATCATTGTTCCCATTGAGATTTGGTATTCTTGTGAATCTGACCTGATGAGTGCAAGACAAAAAGCTTGAACAGCATGTCTCATATCTCATGCCACAAGATTTCACTTTTTTTAAAACAAAACACTAACTTTGTTGTATGTAGAAAAAAATTAGACAAAACAAGCACTATTAACTTAAAAATGTGGTTTATAACTATGTATGTTATCTGCTCAGGTTTACTTCTCCCTTCCCCCAAGAATTCTGTTTTAAGATGCATTGATCTTAAAGTTATTTACTTCTAGTAACCAGTCCTTTGGAAAATTCTCCTCAGCTCCATCTATTCTCAGAGGTAAAACTTTCATCTACCATCTCTTGACTGTGGATGCCTGAAGCCCTTGTTCTGGTTACGTTTCAATATTCCCAAATTATTTTCAGCTAATTACTTCCTTTTTCACAAGACTCTGTTGAGCCCACTGTAGATTTTTCCTCTAGCTTCAAACTAGGCAGTCTTTCAGTTTCAATTTTGTGAGGGAACTGAAGCTAAGATTGAGCTTCACCCACTTTTCACATGGTGAATGGTGAAGTTACATTTTTACTCTGCTTACAGTGCAGATCTATCTAACAGTCATTTACTTTGGCTATCTTCTCTTGGTGAGCTGCAAACCACATGTGGTCAAAACTGCAATTAACTCTCCCAGCAAGCACCCAGATAAATTGAATCCAGAAAACCTCCTGAAGCTCCACCCATCTCCATGGCCCCATAGTATGTTTTGTGTCATGAAAAGATATGAATGTCTATAATGTTATTGGAAATTATTTTTAAATTGGAATTGTGTTAGGGTCTGTGTCTATGTGTGTGTGTTAATTAGATTAAAGTCAGCTAGTCTGGATGCTTTGATGTATAGTAGTTTGAGATGTTAATTAGATAAACGTAAGGAGGAGAAGGTAAAAAGTACATTTTCATATGTTGAATAAACCATTCAAAAGAATGGGTAAAATCTTGCACCTAGCTGGGAGACACCAAGCAATGTGTTTATATTACTAATAAAAGTGGTGGAATGAAAGGATTATTGTTGGAGAGGTAAAATTAAAAAACCTAGTAATACAATGGAAAATTTACATTCAAAGGGGAAGCTAGGTATAAACCGAAAGGAGTTTGTGTGTGTAAGTCAGAGGCATTTAAGATCTAACCAGCCTGTAAGCCTACAACTGTGCCTGCAAAGGGACCTCATTTTGAATTGGTAAGGGCAAATGTGCTTTGCCTGGGCTCTTCTAAAGTTTGATTTTACTGTTGCCTTAATGGGTGTGAAACTGAGAGTCAGATTAATTTGGGGATTTGTTGAAAAATTATTATGATAGTAATTTGTAGAAATGTGTATGTGTTTAATTTGTTGTTAAATTAATAAATGTTTAATTTAGTTTTATATTAAAAAACCTCTTGAAGCTCGGTGGTCTTATTCCTGAGTTCAGAGCTGCATCTCAAACATACTAATTGAAAATATAGGTTATGGCAGTAGTTCAAGTTTCCCTCTGGGATTTAAACAACTCAGCCTTTATGTGTCATAACAACACCAGTAAAATAATACTTAATGCTTGGCAACTTCAAGCTTTTCTAGGTATTTCAATTTTGAGTCTCTCAATTATAAGAACAGTAGGCATTGGATGGCAGTTTCCTAATTTTTAAATTTAAGTTTGCATATACAGTCCCCAAAAGTTGCTGTCTGAGTGATAGCTTTACCAAAATCTGGCCCAATAATTACTATGTAGTGTTTCACTTTGACTTTGCAACTTTTTTCAAATTTGAAGGAAAAGAAATCACCAATACAATATGCCTTTGCAACATAAAAATCAGATTTGACAGAAATGAAAGTCCTATGAATTTAAACTGAGCCTGGAACCTGGTATTTCCAAAGTTGGAAGCTCTGAGTAGTTTGTGTTATGGAAACAAATTATCCTCCCAGAATAAGACCATGGAGTATAAGATGGCGCCTAATAGTAACTTCAATCTTTCTTCTGGAATAGCAATGATAAAATTTAATTTTGGTTTACTGAGTCAATGGAAATAATAGAAGTTTTCAATGCTATAGTGCATCTCAAACGCTTCAGGCACTGACAATCAATCTTTTTCCAGTGCGACCAATGCTGCATGCCAGCAGTTGTGAAGTGAACATGGATGGATTTGAACACTCTGGCTCTGTACTGCTGAGCAGGACCAAGGCTTTCAAACCTTTTAATTTGGTCTGTCTCCCCAGGGGGCTAACATAATGGAAGAACAGGACTTGCGCGAGCTTGGAATTCATGAAGCAGGTCATCGGCGAAAAATTCTTCAAGCTGCACGTTCCCTTCCAAAGGTAAGACTTCTGATTAAAATTTTGTATGCAAGCAGACCAAAAATTGATTAGCATTCAACGTAAATGAGAATTTAGTAATTTACAGCAAACAACAGAAGTTGACTTACTAACCCATTGGGTGTAATTATTATTGAACAGATTGATTTATTCAAGACAGTTCCAAATAAATGATGTAGAAGTGTACATCAGTTTATAGGGAATGATAACAAATTGATGATATTCCGTTTTATTTTATTATATTGTGGCCAATGTAAATTTTTTAAAAAGCCAAAGCAAAATGGATTCTGCTGTTTAAACTAATTAGAAGAAAATCTGATTTACAAGTTTTTTTGAACACGAGTGCACTTTATGTCTCAAACAAAAGAAAGCGGTTAAACAAATTTACTCATCAAAAATTGCTAGGATACGAAATATATTCGCACAAGTGGCCATCAAATCAAATTAATCGCAACATTTAATAGAGCATTAGACAAACAAAGAAAATACAAAAGGATTTGGGAGAAAGAAAAAAGTAATAGGATTACTATGGACCATTTCAGAACAGATGTTGCACAAGTTTAGATGGGGCAGGCTGCATACTTTTATGTTGAAGTTTCATTAATTTATCCCAGAGTGCACAGTTTTACAGTAGTGCCACATGCAGGCATGTCACGAAGACGGCTAATCTCTACATAGAATCAAGTCAGTTTAAAAGCAATTCTCATTAATCAGAGAATAGTTATTTTAGGAAGGACAAACAGCGCTTAAGCTCTATAATGAATTGAAGACATTAGTACACAACTCACTTTCTTGTGAAAATGACCAACATAAACCAGAATCCAGTGAAAGCAGAAAGAACCACAATACCACTCAGTGTATTTTGCAATGACCGAAGCAAGTGTTTATGCTCGCATGTCAAACAAAGACCCAAAAATCATATGCACCACTTTCATCTCCTTTCAGATTCAGTTACATCGGGCTAGATTTTGTGGGTGCGATGGGGGTCTCGCCCACTGGTTGGAGAACCAGCGGGGAACCCCTGTCAGTTACTTATTGAGGGCCCGAAGGAATCAAGTACTTTCAGGCACTTACGTGGCCAACGTCAGGCTTCCCCGTGATTGAGATCCCAGCTGCTGGAAGTCCAGCAGCCAATCAGAGACCAGCAGCTACTCCTCGCCACCAGTGCCTGTGGGAGGGGTGGCTGCTGGCAGCACTGCACCCACCAGAGGCCTAGGAATGTTGTAGGACCCCATACCATAGGTGGCTTTCAGCAGCTCCTCACCCTCCCTCCCCCCAATGCCAGGTCTCTTGATCAGGCATACAGTGTCTGACAACAGGACCCTGGAGGCTACCCTGGCAGATTGATGAGGCAGCACTAAATTGTGGTGGCCTCTGGGATAATGGCTGTCAATTGGCCCATTATTGAGCCTAATTGACATCCTGCCCACGGCAGCTGGGAATCCCGTGTCAGCCCCTTCTTTCTCCGGCTTAATCGGGGGAGCTTCCATCATCACTGGGAGACTGACATGGAGATCTGCCATTAAGTTGGCCTGGCTACCATTGTTCCCACTGTGGCAGGCTGCATTAAATCCAGCCATAATAAAGCTAAAATTATGTTACTACATATTGAAAAAATATTGATTGGAGATTCAGTGCCAGCTAGTGACTGTTGCTGTTTTCTCTGTTGAAACTTTTGCAAAACAACTTGATGAGTATCATATGATGTTTGTAGACTACTTAGCCTAACAATGTTCTACAGGATGCTGTAACTGAACACTTAATATCTATGCTGTTTATAGGGCACAGTCAGTTTGGTCTTAGAAGGAAATGCCTTGCAAACGTACTCAAATTATTTGAGGAAGCAACTAAACTGATGGATGAGGGCAATCTAGTAGATCTAATCTCTGCTACAGAGGCTCCCTTATATTTTCAAAAGGCTTAAAGTTCAGTGAAATAGTTGTTAATTGTCTAGTCACATTGAGAATTAGCTTGACAACAGAACTGGATGGTGATAAATGGAAATACCTTGCCTGTGCATACCCACAGATATTTGTTCTAGAAGCTCTGCTATTTACAGCACTTACAAGTAATCTGTAACTGATGACTGTGGAAGTTGCATTACATTTTCAGTTTGCCCACAGCTCAGTGGGCAGCTAGATAGTAGGAAGGAAATTGATTGTCTTTGACGAGACTTAGGTTCCTTTGTCTGAGATATGGCAAACTGTATTTAACGTGGACAGACATAGGATAATGTATGTAGAAACAGATAATGGTGGTCAAAAAGTATTTGGAAATGATGAGTAGTCACACTTTGAAAGCATCTGGCCAGTATGATCCAATTATTAATTTGAGTACAGGAGTTTGTCTGGACAGTATTGGTTTACTGCAATAGGCTACAGGACAGAGGGATTTGGGAGTTCCTGTGCATGAATCCCAAAAAGCTAACATACAAGTTCAACAGGTAATAGGGAAGGCAAATGGAATGTTGGCCTTTATTTCAAAGGGAATTGAGTATTAAAAATAGGGAAGTCTTGCTAAAACTATACAAGGCACTAGTTAGACCACACCTCGAATACTGTGAACAGTTTTGGTCCCCATATCTAAGGAAAGATATACTGGCATTGGAGGCAGTCCAGAAAAGGTTCACTAGGTTGATTCCGGGTAAGGAGGGATTTTCTTATGAGGAGAGGTTGAGTAGGTTGGGCCTGTACTCATTGGAGTTTAGATGAATGAGAGGCAACCTTTTTGAAACATATAAGATTCTTAGGGGGCTTGACAGGATAGATGCTGAGAGGTTGTTTCCCTTTGTAGGAGAGTCTAGGAACAGAGGGCATAATCTCAAAGTAAGGTGTCGCCCATTTAAAACAGAGATGAGGAGGAATTCTCTCAAAGGGTAGTTAATATGTGGAATTCTTTACCGCAGAGGACCGTGGAAGCTGGGTCGTTAAGTATATTCAAGGCTGAGATAGACAGATTTTTAATCAGCAAGGGAATCGAGAGTTATGGGGGAAAAGGCAGGAAAGTGGAGTTGAGGTTTATCAGATCAGCCATGATCTCATTGAATGGTGGAGCAGACTCAATGGGCCAAATGGCTTACTTCTGCTCCTACGTCTTATGGTCTTACTATTTGGATCAATGTATTTTCTTTGGACACCTTATCTGTTCAAAGTAACGAAAAGTCCAGATCGTCTGAAAAAATACACTTAAACCATGAACAGAGAACTGATCACAAGTATGAAGTTCACATTCCTCAAGCCAGGTTTAAGATTATATCAGCCCCACCATCCCCAGAAGATAATGGATTTGTTAACAGATCCCAGTGAGGGTTGTTGATTTGGGCGAAGCTGGGAATTTTCAAAGAAAATGGATAACTATCTATTATATAAGGAGATTGCAGGTTATAGAGATATTAATCAAATGCTGGAAATACTGAGGAGGACAGGCAGCGCTTATGGAGAGAGAAACAGAGTTAATGTTTTAGGTAGATGACTTTTCATCAGAACTGGGAAAATGTTAGAGATGTAACAGGTAGGGAGAAGGAAATTTCTTCCCAAAAGTGCTTTGTTTAGCAACTTTTTTTGCGGTATTATGAAATGAACCTGAAGATTTGATTCTTGCATGTGAGATAATATGCAAGTTTGATTTTGAAATGCTGACTGTGAAGACTGCAACCTGTGAAGTGGCATCTTAAATACCTCAACTGTTACTATGATCAATGAATTGTGGAAAAGCTCAGCAGTTACAGTTTCAGCCTTGCATTAATTGTGCTGAATGGACAACTATAAGCCCTGTAGGATTTGCATGCTTTAGGTTTCGTTAACCATCATGATATCTCAATATTACATTGCATTCATCTCTTAAAAAGACAGAAGTTACAAAATGCTTTGGCAAGTAAGCAAAAGGAAGATGATCGTAATTAATAACATTAATTGTTAAATGTCAAATATTTGCAGCAATTCTTAATGTAAATTGTCAGTACTTACATCAGGTACAGTGAAGTAGATTACACTGAATATTTTAAATTTAATTGGTGTTTGATATCTACAATTATCTTTAGGTCTTTCCATGGATCATCATTTTAACCACAGTTCTGTGAAGACTCGTGTTTGGGTAGGGGAATAAATAGACAATAAATACTCAGCAGGTTCATGAATCTGCTAAACCTATGGAGATGTTGGGATCTCCGAGCTGTCATGTGCAAATCATGTCTTTTTAAAAAATTTGGGCATTTCATTTTATATTTGGCTTGTCAGGGAGAGTGCTGGCAATAGATTTTTTTGGTGGTTTGGGACCCAAGTATCTAAAGTGTATCAAGCACTTTCCATTTTACATCCTTGCAACCCTTTCATAAGATCAAAGAAAGTTAATGCAGAAACAGGCCCTTTAATCCATCATGATATTTTACTTAATGTACCATTAGTCCAGTTCATTCTCTTTTTCTTGTTCCTGATATATTACTGATGTGGAGGTCCTGGTACTTATTGTCCACCTACTGAGGGCTCGATCTATTCTGGGAAGAAGGGGAAAGCAGGGTCACTGATGTTAAGGTTCTAAGATGATATGTCTGGCAATGGAACCTTAGAATCAAGTCATCTCTGTGTTCCAGTTGATCAATTAGCCTAATTCATGATGGTATCTGAAGACATAGACCTATCACTAGGGGCTATCCTATCACTAGGATTCATTCCAGCACGAGAAACAGCATCTTTTGATTAGGCATTTGTCATGAAGAGGTATTAATGTGTATAATGTTATTGGAAATTATTTTTAAATAGAATTCTAGTGGGGGTCTGTTTCTAGGTGTGTGTGTCTTAATTGGATTAAAGACAGCTAGTCTGGGTGTTTTGATGTATAGTAGTTTTGAGATGTTAATTGGGTGAACAGCAAGGTAAAGTGTTCATTTGCATTTGCTGAATAAACCATTTAAGACTTCAGGTAAAATCTTGCACCTAGCTAGAAGAGGCCAAACAATGTGTTTATTTTTTTCAGCATACTAATGAAATTGATGCTATGAAAAGGCTTTTATTGTTAGAAGAGCTGAAATTCAAAAGACCTAGTGATACAATGGAAAATTTCCATTCAAAGGGAAAGCTAGGTATGTGTAAGGTAGAGGCATTTAAGACCTAACTAGCCTCTACGCCTCCAACAACTTGAAAAAGAACCTCAATTGGAATTTGTAAGGTCAAATATGCTTTGCCTAATGTCTATTTAAAGTCTATAGGTTACTGTTGCCTTAGTGGAGATTTACCTGGAGGTGATTAATTTGGAGATTTTTAAAAATACTATTATAGTAATTTGTAGCCATGTGTATGTGTTTAATTTCCTGTTAAATTAATACATGTTTAATTTAGTTTATATAAAAACCACGAGACTCTGTGGTCTTATTCCTACTGAATTCAAAGTCTGCATCTCGAAATTACGAATTGCAAAAATGGATTATGACAGTTGTTTCAAGTTTTTCTCTGGATTTGAACAACTCAGCCTTTACCATCGGCTGTGTCATAATGCACTTCACCATTGAGAAATACATGGGTTGTAAAATTCACTGTTAGCAGGCCTTTGGACTAAATAATTAAATTTCACGGTAACCGCCCCAAAATTATCATTCTTTTATTCTTAGAGAACAAGATGACCTCCATTATTATAGTTTTATCAGCTGAAATAACTTGATATACTATATTCTAATTATTGATTTTGTGTTGCAGATTAAACCATTTGGTTTTGATGGAAACAGCAATACTTCAATCGTAGCATGGTTAGAATCACTTGGACTTCAGGATTACAGTCAGACATTTCTGTCCAGTGGGTACAATTCAATGGATTGTGTGAAAAACCTCTGGGAACTGGAAATTGTAAATGTAAGCTAAATAAATGTTTGTCGTCTTGTAAGAAGATGGTAAGACTGCTTTATCAGACCTGATCCCTGCTGAAAATTCATATACTTGCATAATTATATGAAGTAAGTTTTAGAACTTTTTTTGAGGGGTGGGACACTCCGATTCCCCTCACTGCTTTGAGCTGTGGCTCACCTGCTTCTCAGCTGCTGACAGACTTCTGAAGTGGGAGAGCTTTGGGGATGAATCTTGCTATGATTCTCTCTCCCTCCCTCTTTGTCTGTCTGTCTCTTCCTCCCCCCCCCCCGCCTTTCTTTCTTTATCTCTCTCTCTCTCTTTCTCTCTCTCCAACCCCCCTCTCTTTCACTTTTTTTCTTTAATTCAATACAAAATAGCCATTTATGACAGCTCTGGAATTCCCTCTCTTACCCTCCCGACCTTCTATATCCTCCTCTGTTAGAACCTACCTGTTTGACCAAGCTTTTGGTCAGTTGGCTTAATATTTCCCCTGTGATTATTGTGACTGGTAATGCTCCTGTGAAATGCCTTGAGGCATTTTGCTGCATTAAAGATGATATATAAATGCTAGTTATTGTATTTCTTCCAGATGAGAATGAATCTTGTAGCTTAAATTTTTTAATTGTGCATAATTACTTTCGAAGAGGATAGTTTATACTGAAGTAGCTCTTCAAACATTTGAAACAGCTGCACAAATTGTTGAATATGTAATTGAATTAGTGGGCAAGGGCAATAGATGGAATTAAAATTTTGGGTTTATATAGTGCTTTCCTGGCTTCTGGACATGCCAAAGCACTTGATAGCAAATGAAGTACTTTTTGATCTGTATCATTGTTGCAATATAAGGAAAATCAGTAGCCAGTTTGTTTCATAGTTTTATCCTATAAACAGCAATAGAACAATGACTGGATACTCTATTTTAGTAATGTTGGTTGAGGGATAAATACCCACCTGACAACTGAACAGAATGCTTTTGCTCTTGATCTGAGTTTCTATGATGTGTATTCTAGAATACCTCAGCATTTGCTGCTGATGCCAAATTGTTGTCAGGTGATGGTAGAGACAATTGATGAAATTACATTTCTATCGTCTGCCCTTGGTAATAAGGTTTGATATAATTTAAGGTTTGATCAATGCTCTGACAGTTTCTACACCTAATGCTCTTGTTTGAAAACAACCTTCAAAAGTCAGTTTAATAGAATCTCTGCTTTTGCAAAACAGTTATACGTAAACACAAGTTGGTATCACAGAGTAGTTCATTTTGGTCCAAGAGTTTCCCCTCCCACCACAACATCCAACATCCTAAATATTGTCAAAAATACTATTATAAATATTCCTGTGATCAACCAGAAATGATGTATTATCTCAGAAATTAAGCAAAAAACAAGACCTCTAATTGAATTCCAGTTTGAATCATAGTACAGTCAGAAATGAAAATGTCTCTGGGTGTAACTTTGTTTCAAGCATTTGCTACCATGGTATTGCTTACTTAACTGAATTTTGGGAAACGCTGCAGAGTAATCATTAATGCTGACCATCATCATTTCACACGAATGGTGCTTTAGAGAGTCAGTCTCTTAATGCCACATCTGTTTGTGCCCTGTCTTTGATGGAAAGGATCCCAGTTCCAGCACTCTGTAGGTGGGAATTCTTGCAAATCTAGAGTTTCCTCCTACAGTGTAGAGCAGCCAGAATCATTTCAACCAGCAGTGCCCGGGTAGGAGTAGCATGATAGAAGGGCGAAAATGGGTGGCATGAAGGGAAATAGGATGGGGACCATATATGGTAGGAAAGCGGAAAAAACTCAACAGTGCTTTCAGAGAGAAAAAAGGATGTGGATGATGCGATGTTAGAATGGGGAGGAAGGCAAATGTCATCTTGAACTGGGGGAGTGGTGAGGGGGAGGAAAATATCTGGTTGAACTGAACTGATTGAGTGCCATTGTTATGGCACAGCAGATGGAAAATGCTGAGCTGCTCAAATCCCAGAGGGAAACTTGAAACAGCTGCCACAATTGTTCTGCAATTTGTATTTTTATTTTGAGATGCGTGCCTTGAAATCAATGGTATTAAGTCCACCCGAGTCTTAGAGGTTTTTTTTTTACAAAACTAAATTAAACATTTATTAATAGTAGAAAACATTTTAAGCACATACATAGGTCTGCAAAACACTACTATAATAACTCCTAAATCTCCAAATTAATCTGACTCCCAGTTACTCCATTAAGGCAACAGTACAAACAAATAAATTTCAACAGACCCAGGCAAAGCACACAATACCCAGGACAGTGATGTTCATAGTGAGTTTTCTTAGCTTCAGTTCCTGCAGACAGCAACTTGATACATAGAGGTTGGAGGCTTTTCACACTTGTTAGATCTTAGAATGCCTTCCTCCTTACACATAACTTCATCTCCTTTATACATGTTTCTCCCATTTTAATGTAAATCCCATTATTCCAATATGTCTTTGCAACTTTACTTTTCTTATAATATAAATCTTTCATAGTACTCATATTATCAGTAACCTTTTGGGAAAAATAAACACACTTTGATTTTGCTTCATATGGCTAGGTATAACATCCCATCATCTCTTTGAAATTCAAACTACTCTGGCTCATCTAAAAATGCAAATATTCCTCACACATTCTAAAACTTCAACCATGTTTACATATTTAGTATTTCAAACCTAGCTTCTCTTTTGATGACTCAAAAGCTCCAGACTAGTTGTCTGGAATTCAATTAAAACCCTCCCACACACATATCCACATAGAGAAACTAATCCAACCCCACTATTAACCTAGCTTTACAATAAATCTCAATAATATTATGAAGATTATTATATTTTCATGACAGCTATCTTCAATGGAAAGATGGACAATTCCACTGGACTGAGGTGGAGGGTGTAGATTGTTAAATCAATTTGGGGGATGTAGGAAGCTGTGAGTGTAAACTGAAAAGATTGGAAGGGAGTGAGTGAGTGTGTCTCTGTGGAAGGATGAGGAGTTGGATGGAATACAGTGTCTTGATGGCTCAAAAAGAGTCGTGAATGACCCTGTCAACTGGGGTGGGAGTGTTGGATGTGCAAATACCTGTTAAGGTAATTTTTGGTTGAGTGATGATCTGGTTGGTCTGTTGAAAATCCAAATGTCGCTTGGATTTTTCATCTTAAAAGAAAAAAAGCAATCAGTCGCGAAATAGAAGTTTAGCCAAATGCATACTTTTAATGTAAAAATTCTAAATTTCCAAGAATGTTTGTCTCAGACCCCTCCCCAGAGATGTTTCCCAATTTTGTGCCTTCAGCATTTCTATTGTCCCCTTCAGATTTTCATGCAAAGCTTTTTTTTCTACAATACAGATGAACAAACATTGTAGATTCCTGTAGCTTAAGTCATACCACCAGTGTGCTGCTTGTTTTCACATATTGTGCCTATAATGAGTGCTGTTTTTGAGTTGTGAGCATTTTTGGGGCTGTGTCAGCTTTTTGAAGCTATTTGTCAGCTTTAGCTAGTTTGCTAGTTTGGCATGTATGAGGAATGAAAGAAAAATACCTTGAGAGTATTCCATGGATTTTTTTTTTAAAAAATGCTTTTTATCTGACTCTACAAAATGCTGGCATTTTGTAATTGTGGAATAATCATACAGCACAGAAGGATAGAGAATCTGGTACCAGACAAAATTATCTGGCTGAAGAATTCAAAGCGGATACAGAAGTTGTTTAAAAACTGGCAAAATGCTTTGGAACACAGTTGCATATTACTCTACCCAATAAGCCATGGATTCATTCTGCAGTCTACTGCATTGCTTCATTGCCATCTCAGGAGCAGTGAGCTGAGCTAAGTTTTTCACTGTGAAGGAGCAATGAATGGAACCCAGTTGATCTTTTATAGAAACCTGGGAAAATTCAAATCAACTCTCCCAAAAGCTACTCTTCCACATCCTCCAACATTTAATTCAGACTGACATAGGAAAAAACTACCTGGGACCAGGTTGCCATCTTCCTCGCTGGCCCTTTCTCATCTACATGCTGTACCTCAGAATCACACAGTGCAGAAGAGGCCCTTCGGCCCATTGAGTCTGCAATGACACGTGAGAAACACCTGACCTACCTACCTAATCCCATTTACCAGCACTTGGCCCATAGCCTTGAATGTTATGATGTGCCAAGTGCTCAAGCAGGTACTTTTTAAAGGATGTGAGGCAAACCGCCTTCACCACCCTCCCAAGCAGCGCATTCCAGACCGTCACCACCCTCTGGGTAAATAAGTTTTTTATCATATCCCCAAAAACCTCCTGCCCCTCACCTTGAACTTATGTCCCCTCATGACTGACCCTTCAACGAAGGGGAACAGCTGCTCCCTATCCACCCTGTCCATGCACTTATAATCTCATACACCTCGATCAGGTCGCCCCTCAACCTTCTCTGCTCCAACGAAAACAACCCAAGTCTATCCAACCTCTCTTCATAATTTAAATGTTTCATCCCAGGCAACATCCTGGTGAATCTCCTCTGCACCCCCTCCAGTGCAATCACATCCTTCCTATAATGTGGCGAGCAGAACCGCACACAGCACTCCAGCTGTGGCCTCATCAAGGTTCTATACAACTCCAACATGACCTCCTTACTTTTGTAATCTATGAATCGATTGATAAAGGCAAGTGTCCCATATGCCTTTTTCACCACCTCACTAACATGCCCCTCCGCTTTCAGAGACCTATGGACACATACACCAAGGCCCCTTTGTTCCTCAGAACTTCCTAATGTCATGCCGTTCATTGAATACTTCCTTGTCAAATTACTCCTTCCAAAGTGTATCACCTCACTTTTCAGGGTTAAATTCCATCTGCCACTTATCTGCCCATTTGACCATCCCGTCTATATCTTCCTGTAGCCCAAGACACTCAACCTCACTGTTAACCACCCGGCCAATCTTTGTGTCATCCTCAAACTTACTAATCCTACCCCCCACATAGTCATCTATGTCATTTATATAAATGACGAATAATAGGGGACCCAACACAGATCCCTGTGGTAGGCCATTGGACACTGGCTTCCAGTCACTAAAGCATCCTTCTGTCACCACCCTCTGTCTCCTACAACTAAGCCAATTTTGAATCCACCTTATCAAATTACCCTGTATCCTATGTGCATTTGCCTTCTTTATAAGTCTCCCATGTGGGACCTTGTCAAAGGCTTTGCTGAAATCCATATAAAATACATCAACTGCACTACCCTCATCTACACACCTGGTCACCTCCTCAAAAAATGCAATCAAATTTGTTAGGCATGATCTCCCTCTGACAAAGCCATGCTGATTATCCCTGACCAAACCTTGCCTCTCCAAGTGGAGATAGATTCTCTCCTTCAGAATTTTCTCCAATAGTTTCCCTACCACTGACGTGAGACTCACTGGCCTGTAGTTCCCTTTCTTATCTCTACAACCCTTCTTAAATAGCGGAGCCACATTAGCTGTTTTCCAGTCCTCTGGCACCTCCCCTGTGGTCAGAGAGGAATTAAAAATTTGGGTCAGAGCCCCTGCGATCTCCTCCCTTGCCTCCCTCAGCAGTCTGGGACACAAGTCATCCTGACCTGGAGGTTTGTCCACTTTTAAGCCTGCCAACACCTCCAATACCTTGTCACTCTCTATATCAATTTGGTCAAGAACCTCGCAGTCTCTCTCCCCGAGTTCCATACCTTCATCCTCATTCTCTTGGGTGAAGACGGATGTGAAGTATTTGTTTAACACTCTAGCGATGTCATCTGGCTCCACCCATAGATTGCCCCCTTGGTCCCTTATGGGCCCTACTCTTTCCCTGGTTATCCTCTTCCCATTGATATACTTATAGAATATCTTGGGATTTTCCCTACTTTTACCAGCCAGAGCTTTCTCATATCCCCTCTTTGCTCTCCTAATTACTTTCTTAAGCTCCACCCTGCACTTTCTGTACTCCACTAATGCCTCTGCTGATTTGGTTCCCTTGTACCTGCTAAAAGCCTCTCTTTTCCTTCTCATCGTATCCTGAATATCTCTGGTCATCCATGGTTCTCTGGGCTTGTTACTCCTTCCTATCACCCTAGAGTGAACATGTTGAGCCTGTACCCTCCCCATTTCCTTTTTGAACACCCCCCCCCCCCCCACTGCTCCTCTGTAGATTTCCCCACAAGTAGCTGTTCCCAGTCTACCTTGGCCAGATCCTGCCTTATTTTACTAAAATGCGCCCTGCCCCCATCCAAAACATTTTTTTGCAACTTGTCTATTTCTTTGTCCATAACGAGCTTAAATTGTACCATGTTGTGGTGGTCGCTATCACTAACATGCTCCCCCACCATCACCTCAGCCACCTGTCCGGCTTCCCCAGAATTAGGTCCAGCACTGCGCCGTCCCTTGTTGGACCCTCTACATATTGACCTAAAAAGTTTTCCTGTACACATTTCAAGAAATCCACTCCATCCGAGCCCTTAACACTGTGTCTATCCCAATTAATGTTGGGAAAGTTGAAATCATCGAATATAATTACACTATTGTTATTGTTTTTACACACCTCTGCAAATTATGCACATATTTGCTCCTCAATTTCCCGCTGACTATCTGGGGGTCTATAATAAACACCTAACAATGTGGCTGCCCCTTTTTTATTCCTAAACTCTATCCACAAAGCTTCATTCGATGCCCCCTCCAAGATATCACCTCTCCTTACTGCAGTAACTGATTCCTTAACTAATAATGCAATGCCTCCTCCTCTTTTACCCCCTCCGCTGTCTCGCCTGAAGATTCTTTATCCCAGAATGTTGAACTGCCAATCTTGCCCCTCCCTCAACCATGTCTCTGTGATGGTTACTATATCACAATTCCACGTGTCAATCCCCACCCTTAACTCATCCGTTTTACCTGTAATACCCCTGGCATTAAAGTAGAAGCCATCCACCCTTGCCTTACTCCCTTGAATCTTAATGCAGCTGTACTCCCTCTGACTTGATTGTTTTACTGTATTATGATGTGTCCCTATTCTGCTAACATTCTGTGTCCCTTCCCCCGCCGAATTAGTTTAAACTCCTCCCAACAGCACTAGCAAACCCGCCTGCAAGGATGTTAGTCCCGCTGTGGTTCAGATGTAGACCATCCCTCAGTGACATCATCTTAGCATGTAGCATGCAAACTAGGATACAAAAGAAAGAAGTATCCCAAAAGAGGGAGCTGTATAAAATAAGTTTTTAAAAAAAAAATAATGACTGAACTTTATTATAAAATGTAAGCACTCTAACTTGCTGTAATCAAAATGGAAATACTGAGATGTAAATAAGCCTTTTTTCTAAGTTCATTTCATTCATTCAAACGCTATAGTAATTATTAGTTTTTCCTTCAAATGATGGCATGTAATCATTTGGGTCTACTTTCAGCAGTATTTTACTTAAGAGAATTAAGAGAACTATTGAATATTTCTTTGAAAACAATAGATCCCATTTAGCACAAAAGGGTTGTTTAAAAACTGCTTGATCCATTTTGATTATTTGAAGATGGAACATGGATAAAGGAACAAGAAGATATCTCTTTGGAATCAAAACCATGTGTGTGACTGAATATTCAGTTAATATTTCCATAAGAAAGCAAATCAGTCAATAACTGTCAATTTAGCAATGCCGCACCGTCGCATGAAGAGCTGATTGCTCGTAGGTTCGGAGTAATTCTTATTGAATGGGTTTCTCATTGGTTGAATTAATCAACCTTGGCTATAAGTTGTGGAAGGGACTGGTTTACTTGCAACCTCATTTGCATTCACCTTGACCTCAAGTGACTTTTTCTGAGGAAGTGTGTTCAAGCATCAAGGACATTCTGTCGACTGTTAGAGGGTGAATGACATCCTATATTACTGTGACAAAGATAAACTATGTCACCTTGTCCTTCTCAATCTGATTACAACCTCTGGCACTGTTGTCTGCACCATCCTCCTCCGAAACCTCTCCACTATTGTCCAGCTGGGTGGGACTGCCCTCACTTAGTTCTATTCTTAACCATCTAACTGTAGCCAGAGAATCTCGTGCAATGGCTTCTCTTCCTGCTCCAGCACCATTATCCCTGGGTGCCCACAAGAATTTTTCCTACATCTCATCTATATGCCGCTCCTCAGGGACATCATCTTTCACATGTACCCTGATGACACCCATTGCTCTATTCTCTTTAAATTGTCAGATTGCTTGCCCAACATGTAGTAATATATGAGCAGAAGTTTACTCCAATTAAATATTGGGAAGATAGAAGCCGTTGTCTTCAGTTTCTGCTAGAAACCTTTTCCCTAGCCACCAATTTCATCCCTCCCCCTGGCAACTGTCTGAGACTGAACCAGACTGTTTGCAACTTTGGTTTCATGCTTGACCCTGAGGTGACCACCTGATCACACCTCCACACCATTACTAAAACCGCCTATTTCCACTCCTGTAATGTTAATTACGTAGGATATGTAGTACAGAAACAGGCCGTTCAGCCCAGCTGGTCTATGCCAGTATTTATGCTCCACTTGAGCCTTCTCCCATCTTTCTTCATCCAACTCTATCATCATAACCCTCTATTCCCTTCTCCTCATATGTCTAACTTCCCTCTAAATGCATCTATATTATTCGCTTCAACCACTCCCGGTGGTGGAGAGTTCCATATGCACACCACTCTTTGGGTAAAGTTTCTTCTGAATTCCCTGTTGGATTTCTTGGTGACTATCTTATATAATTGGCCTTTTGTTATGCTGTTCCCCACAAGAAGACCCCTCTATCAAAGCATTTCATAATTTTAAATACCTCTATTAGGTCACCCCCTCAATGTTGCCTGACTTCACCCCTGCCTCAACTCATCTGCTGCTGAGATCCTCATCCATGACTTTGTTACCTCCAGGCTTGATGATTTAAATGCATCTGGCTGGCATCCCAAGTTCTACCCTACGTAAACTTGAAGTCATCCCAATGTTTGCTGCCTGTGTCCTTAATTGCACTAAGTACCATTCACCCATATGTATGCTGACCTACATTGATTCCCAGTTAAATTATGCCTTAATTTATGCCTTAATTTAATAAATGCCTTATTCTTTGTTTACTTCCATGACCTCACCCCTTCATATCTCCATCACCTGCTCCAGCTGCACAACACTCCGAGATATCTGCGCTCCTCTAATTCTGATCTTTTGAGCATCCCCAATTTTAATTCTTCCACAATCAGTGGCCGTGCATCCAGCTGCCAAGATTCTAAGCTCTGTAATACCCCTGCCCACAAAATCTTTTCACCTGTCTCACCTCCTTTAAGATGTTCCTTAAATCCTACCCTTGACGAAACATTTGGTCATTTGCCTGGTATCTCCTTAAGTGGCTCAATATCAAATTTTAAATCAACTCAATCAATTTTAAAACGCTCCTGTGAAATGTTTTGGGACACTTTATTTCTTTAAAGGCACTGATACAAATACAAGTTGTTTTTTAAGTAGGATAAACAATTTTCTTTATGATTTCTTTTTCCTGATTCATTTTTATGTTATTTTAGGTGCTGAAAATAGCCTTACTCGGTCATCGAAAACGAATCTTAGCATCTCTTGGAGACCGGCCCTACGAAGAACCACCTCAGAAACCACCACGATTGTCCCAACTGAAGGTCAGATGATCTTGTAGTTGTTGTGTAATATCTGGTAGCATTTTTAGATGTAGCATAGTATTAGATGTAGCACAAAGGGATCACCTTAGTTGGACTAACATTGTAAGAACTCAAATCAATACCTGAATAACAATATTCATCAAAGGCACTAGACAAATCTTTCATCTGTTACCTTGACTACTTGACAAAGAACCATCTGTTGTTTACTACCCAGTTTATGCCTAGGAGTTAATGATGCTTAATTTAGACTCACCAAACTGACTTGCACCAATCAGTTCGGATTATATTAGCGTTTATCCTACAAATCTCCCATCAGGATCCACACAAGCAATTAAGTGAATGAATGATATCTCTTCTGCCAATTATCAAAAAAGTCAGACTTGCAAGCCATGAACTAACAGCTGTTTATTAAACATATTAATCAATCATAGTTAGCAGCACTTAAACATTGAGTATACAAATAATTAGAAGGTAGGGTTAATTGACTAAATAAATAACAAGCTTTAACGAACAGTTCAGTAAGTCTGAGAAATTCAGCATTAACTGCTTGCTGATTATCTGTTGAGATCAGTGCAATGTAAATTGGTTAGTTGAATTTAGGATTAGACTCTTTACATAAGTCTCAAATTAATGGCATTAGATAGCCAATCTGTTCAACAGATTCAAGTCTACATGCTTACCGTTAACAATTTTTCCAGAATTTATAGGACCTCATCTCTGAGTTGAGGGGAATGAACTTGTTGAGTCAATTTCCTCTGAGTGGATGGCATTTGCCTTCTGAAATGTCGAAGTGATGAACTTCCATTCGTTAAGTTGCTATTCCTTACTCCTGCTCCTGAGTAAATTCATTTTCCAAGTTGGTAGCTGCCTGTAACTGAAATAGCTATCTGAGATCTGAATCTTCTTGATCTCAAGGAAACTTGTAAATCTAAGTGACACGCATATATCTGCTTGTAGTTTCCTGAAGTATCCATACATTCTTAAATCATGTAAGCTTCCTCTCTCCTCTCTTTCTCTGTCACTTTCCAATTTTAGAGAAAGACTCTTCTACATATACAAAGTAATGTACTACTACAAACACTAGAACAAAACTAAACCAAGGTCCATAAACTGAAAGCAAAAACATATATATACCTAATTTTCAAAGCAAATTTCTTAGTTCCACTGATCAAATTAATAAATGTAAAAGTTGAATCAGTCATCTCACAAAGTCCTTGCAGTGTTGATGATCCCCAGATTAGTGAAGCACCAGCACTTAGACATGCCAAGGTTGCTCATTTACTTCCTTACTTCTCAGGCCTTTTAGAACATAGGAGAGGGGTAGACCATTTAGCCCCTGTTCCACAATTCAGCAAGATCATGGCTGATCTATGACCTAACTCCATGTTTCCATCTTTTTATACCTTTGATTAGCAAAAATCTAAGGTTTAAAATTAACAATTGACCCAGCATCAATTGCTGTTTGTGGAAGAATGTTGCAAACCCTGCTAACAGAGAATTCACACACAGATCCAGATAAAATGGGATATTTTTATGTTCTCCTTAATGAGCGAGCTGTAGACTTACAGTCTTAATGATTTGTATTCTATCCCTTTTTGTTTGTATAAGCCTTTGCCATTTAATTCTCCCCTTTCAGAGCATCCAATCTCACGACTGACTCCATTTTGAGGACACAATTTAGACAGTTCAACTTATAAGTACAAACTGTTGTGATTTACCTGTTTGCGGTTTCATCTTTCTTTGCATTGGCTTTTATATAATCTGTGCCCTTTTCAGGGAGTGCAAAATGCTACATTTAGCTCCTTGTGCTACTAAAAATTACTATGCACTTACAGCTATAATTGTTTGATTTGCATTGAATCTGATTTCTTGTCTGTACAACTGACAGAAAATAGGAAAATAGACCATTAAAACATACTCTGCTGTGAGCCTCTTCTCAACCACATTACAGGTTGAATGCTGTTTTCATTATGGTTACAAAACATGGAAATTCCCTTCTCTCTCCCCTTGTCCAGTCCCTTCCCACCTACATCCGTGATTCCTCTGACACCTTGCGTCACATCAACAATTTCCAGATCCCTGGCCCCAACCGCTTCCTCTTCACCATGGACATCCAATCCCTCTACACCTCCATCCCCCACCAGGATGGTCTGAGGGCCCTTGGCTTCTTCCTTGAACAGAGGCCCGAACAATCCCCATTCACCACTACTCTCCTCCGTCTGGCTGAACTTGTTCTCTCACTGAACAATTTCTCCTTTAACTCCTCTCACTTCCTCCAAATAAAAGGTGTGGCTATGGGTACCCGCATGGGCCCCAGCTATGCCTGTCTCTTTATGGGGTATGTGGAACATTCCTTGTTCCAGTCCTACTCCGGCCCCCTCCCACAACTCTTTCTCCAGTACATCGATGATTACTTCGGTGCTGCTTCATGCTCTCGTCGGGACCTGGAAAAATTTATTAATTTTGCTTCCGATCTCCACCCCTCCATCATTTTCACATGGTCCATCTCTGACACTTCCCTTCCCTTCCTTGACCTCTCTGTCTCAATCTCTGACGATAGACTGTCCACCAATATCCATTACAAGCCTACCGACTCCCACAGCTACCTCGACTACAGCTCCTCACACCCCGCTTCCTGTAAAGACTCCATCCCATTCTCTCAGTTCCTTCGCCTCCGTCGCATCTGTTCTGATGACGCTACCTTCAAAAACAGCTCCTCTGACATGTCCTCCTTCTTCCTTAACCGAGGTTTTCCACCCACGGTAGTTGACAGGGCCCTCAACCATGTCCGGCCCATCTCCCGCGCATTCGCCCTCATGCCTTCTCCTCCCTCCCAGAAACATGATAGGGTCCCCCTTGTCCTCACTTATCACCCCACCAGCCTCCACATTCAAAGGATCATCCTCTGCCATTTCCGCCAACTCCAGCATGATGCCGCCACCAAACACATCTTCCCTTCACCCCCCCGGCGGCATTCCGTAGGGATCGTTCCCTCCAGGACACCCTGGTCCACTCCTCCATCACCCCCTACTCCTCAACCCCCACCTATGGCACCTCCCCATGCCCACGCAGAAGATGCAACACCTGCCCCTTCACTTCCTCTCTCCTCACCATCCAAGGGCCCAAACACCCCTTTCAAGTGAAACAGCATTTCACTTGCATTTCCCCTAACTTAGTCTACTGCATTCGTTGCTCCCAATGCGGTCTTCTCTACATTGGAGAGACCAAACGCAAACTGGGCAACCGCTTTGCAGAACACCTGCAGTCTGTCCGCAAGAAAGACCCAAACCTCCCTGTCGCTTGCCATTTTAACACTCCACCCTGTTCTCTTGCCCACATGTCTGTCCTTGGCTTGCTGCATTGTTCCAGTGAAGCCCAACGCAAACTGGAGGAACAGCACCTCATCTTCCGACTAGGCACTTTACAGCCTTCCGGGCTGAATATTGAATTCAACAACTTTAGATCTTAAACTCCCTCCCCCATCCCCACCCCCTTTCCATTTCTTCCCCCTCCCTTTTGTTTTTTCCAAAAATTTATATAGATTTTTCTTTTCCCATCTATTTCCATTATTTTTAAATCTATAACTGTAATACCCTGTCAGTCTTTCCACCCTACCCCCACTAGAGCTGTACCTTGAGTGTCCTGCCATCCATTCTTAATTAGCACATTTTCTTCGATAATATCACCACCTTCAACACCTCTTTGTTCCTTTTGTCTGTGATATCTTTTGATTATCTGCTCCTATCACTGCTTGCTTGTCCCTACAACCACCTCCCCCCAAACCCCCCCCCCCCCCCACCTTAAACCAGCTTATATTTCACCCCTCTCCTAACTTTACTCAGTTCTGCTGAAGGGTCATGAGGACTCGAAACGTCAACTCTTTTCTTCTCCGCTGATGCTGCCAGACCTGCTGAGTTTTTCCAGGTAATTCTGTTTTTGTTATGGAAATGGATGGTGAAATGCTATGAAGTCTAATGATTTTGGTAAATGTTGGATGGTAATAGACACTGACCAACAGAGAGGGAATTTACTTTTAAGTTCACATGAATCCCCTGGACAAGACCTAACTTATCTTCATTGGAGCACTGAGGCACATCTTTGTACTTGTGAGTTTGATGAGGTTTGAAAGTACTCGGCACTCTTGCAGATATTACTTTTGCTACAGCCGAGCATAGCTTTCTGAGCTTCAGGCACTAGATGGTGCATGAAACAGAATAACTTCCAACACTTGCTTCATGTTTTAATCCTTTCTTTCAAGCTGCTTTTACAATGTGCACTTTGTCTTGCATTAGTAGTTGGCAGCTATCATAGAGAAGAATGCATGCTAGAATGTATATGTTTGTAGCTGTAATCAAATAAAACCCTTCTTGAAAGAAAATTTGAAACACTGTAATCCAAGATTTAAAAAAAACTCAAAAATACTTTTGAAGTGTAATCATTGTAATAATATTGGAAACATAGCCAATTAGCACACACAGGAAGCTCTCACAAACAGTAGTGACTGAGGAATGCATGTTCGCCAGAGAATTCCCCCCCTGCTCTTCAAAAAAAAAATGCCATGGGATCTTTAGGCCCATCTGAGGCGGCAGATGGGACATCAATTTAACATCTCATAATAATCTTGAGCTGTGCTGTGAAATAGTTGGATGTAGGCTTGGCCTCCTGCAGATTGGGTGCTAGTCTTTGCTACATCACTGGGGAGGAGTCAAGTCAAGGCAAGTTGTGTTACTTCATAAAGAAAAAGGAAAATTAGAGTTCAGATTAGCCTGCACTTAATTTTGCATTCCTTATTAACTAGATCAAGCAGCAGTTTTGGATGCCTAGGTGAAGGGCAATTGTCTACCATCTTGGTTGATTAATGAAGGACTACCTAGGAAGACATCAGAAACAGGTTTCAATGGGGTTGGAAGAGGTGTCTTTTTTTAGTCTGGAAAGTGTTAATTTACAAAAACGCATGAAACCGAAAATAGTTTTCATTAAAAGTAATGACTGTTTTGAACCGAGAATGCGGATCAATGCTAACCCATGCACAATTGTTTCAATCTGTGCCTCTTAGCCTCTTTTAAGAAGAATGATAACACATAATTTGTAGGATGTAAAGACTTTCTTTTTCTCAATAATTGCGAAAAATGGTGGAAAACACTTGCACAGCCTTATCCTTAAATTAATGTTGCTCTGGCAATAGAAAGTGAATGATCTGGATTAATCAGTGCAACATGAAAGCAGGCCTGTGCTGTAACAGTGATAATCAGATAAATGGTAAAGGCATTAGCTACTTCAAAAAGAGGTAACATTTTATTGATTACATTACTAATTCTGCAGAAGTAGAAATCAGTAGATTCCAGAGATGCCAAAAATGCTTCTGTCAGTGTTTATACCATCAGCAAAGAAAGACCAAATGGGAAGAAAGCATTATCAGGCTATGTTAGCTGGCTTTAGTTCATGTGTGTGAAAAAGCAGTAACTGTGTTACTGGTTATTTTTATCACGTTAACCTTTTTTTTTGTGGTTTGTGTTAGTGCCATTATTATTTCCAAAATGAAAGCTTTCATAAGGTTTTTGTTGTTTTAATTAATCTTTTTGTTTGTAATTTTTCCAAGTTAAGTTCACTTGGAGTCTCATCTCTGCTGCGGAGAGGGAGGGAAGGAAGCCTGCTTGGAGATTTCCATATCTGTATTTTAAGCTGATCTGTTCCAGGCTGACATTGATTAATGGTTACGTAAATTACATTTGTCATTTTTGCAAAATTATTTCATTCCTTTTACTCACATTTCAATTTTGCCTTTATACTGCAACTACCAGTCTGAGACCAGTGGCTGCACTATTGGTGTCAGTCATGTAGTTGATGTTCCCTTGGCTGAGGCTTCATTTTTGTGCCCTGGAGAAAGGTCTGAATTTGTGTAGTTACATGTGTGCAGAGCTCCTCTGTCAATGACTTAAAATTGGAACATGTAGAGAGCTTGATACCAATGCCAGTATTGTCTAAATATTTAATGCCCAGTAGATTGAAAACATGTCCATGACAACAAGTCACTTCCAAGTTTTTTTTAAACTTAGCTTTATAGCACACTGGAGTTGCACTCCTTTCAGTGCCATACCACTTCTCCCAGTCAGGTCAGAGTTTGGGTTTTGTGTTTAATTGAGGCCATCCACACAGTTGCTTGAAACCTCTCTGACCACCCCTCCCCAGTCTCTGTGTATAGGTTTTAGGTTCAGGAGTTATAGATTACCCAGAATAGGTGGTCGAGAACTCATAAGCAATTTTAAGGTAGTTTATTAAATTTATTAAGAAGTAGCAGTTTAAAAATGATGCATAAGTTAAATGGACAAATAAAGCATATTACCGTGACAGGTGAGGATGGTTTGCTGATCCCAGAGGACGAACAGATGGATGGCACAGAGCAAGAGTTGATCCTGTAGCTTGTGGCAGCAACCTTCAGTTCTCTAGATGAAGTGTTAGGAAACTCTTCCCTGGTCTCCTTTCATCTGAAGAAGGCAGCTGCCTGACCAGAACTTTCTCCTGAACCCCCGAGCACCCGTTAATATACTTTATTTCTAGGGGCTGGTTTATGTCAGTCACTTGTTTGAGTAGCTGTGGCTAGGGACCAAAGGACGGGTACCAAAGGTGCCACCATCCTTCTGTCCATCACTTTGGCTGGAGGTGGTCATTGCCTGGCTTTTGTGTGGTGCAAATGTTACTTGCCACTAGTCAGCCTAAATCTGGATATTATCCGGGTCTTGCTGCATTTGGACATGGACTACTTCAGTATCTTGGGAGTCGCAAATGGTGCTGAACATTGTGCGATCATCAGTGAACATTCCCACTTCTGACCTTATGATGGAAGGAAGATCATTGATGAAGCAGCTGAAGATGGTTGGGCCTAGGACACTACCCTGAGGAATTCCTGCAGTGATGTCCTGGAACTGAGCTGATTGACCCCCAACAACCACAATCATCTTCCTTTGTGCTAGATATGACTCCAACCAGCGGAGAGTTTTCCCCCTGCTTCCCATTGACTTCAATTTTGCTAGGGCTTCTTGATGCCTTGATGTCAAGGGCACTCACTCTCACCTCACCTCTGGAATTCAGCTCTTTTGTCCATGTTTGAACCAAGGTTGTTAAGAAGTCAGGAGCTGAGTGTCCCTGGCAGAATCCAAATTGAGCATCATTGAGCAGGTTAATGCTAAGCAAGTGCCAACTGATCGCACTGTTGATGACCCCTTCCATCAGTTTACTGAAGATGGAGAGTAGACTGATGGGGCAGTAATTGGCCAGGTTGAGTTTATCCTGCTTTTTGCGTACAGGACATACCTGGGCAATTTTCCACGTTGCCGGGTAGATGCCAGTATTGTAGGTGTACTGGGTAGCTTGGCTAGGAGTGTGGCAAGTTCTGGAGCACATCTTCAGTACTATCTCTGGAATATTGTCAGGGCCCGTAGCCTTTGCAATATCCAGTGCCTTCAGCCATTTCTTGATATCACGTGGAGTGAATCGAATTGGCTGAAGAATGGCATCTGTGTTGCTGGGGATCTCTGGAGGGGGCTGAGATGATATAGATAAGAGAGCACATGACACCATCATATGGTCTTAGGAATGGAAACCTGTACCAGGAGACCTTAACATGAGACCCCTGGTAGCACTATCCTCCTTGGCTATTATCTTTGTTTTACCTCAGCTAGGGACTGTTTGTGCTTTTCCAGAGAGAGAAGAGAAACATCCTTCTGCCCGATAACTTTATGCTATGCCTGCCAACTCTATAAGAATTCTCTAATAATCTGAAAATTTCAATTTCTTACAGCAGACTGAATTTTCGATGAGATGCGGAGGCAGGAGAGCCCACAATTTCCCACTGCTGTCTGGCATACCTGTCTGCTGCCATGGTCCTGCTTCCAGGCAATTTTGGATTGGAGCAGGCAGGTGTGGGGTGGGTGATGGCTGACTGCCTGCCAGCAATGGGTAGTCAATTAGGTGAATTAAATTGGCCATATAGGGCACCTATCAGAAGCCATTTGGAATTTTCCAAATGGCAGGTTGTCACCCTTGCTGAGATCAAAGCCCGATGCAATTGATGCCTCATTGAATTTAACCTCCCCTGCCGTGATAGCCAAAGAGCCATAGCTGCACCATCCTGTGGATGTAATCGAGGGAATCCCCCTTCACATTGTTGGTCTGGCAGTGGTGGTCACTTTTTGTTCTTTCTTGTTGAAAATTTCTTCAGACGGCACCTCCATCTTGAGGCGCCTTCTTGTTCCCCCTACTGATATTGACAACTCCCATGACAAACATAGTGATGCTGATATTTCAGTACTGGAGGAGCCAATCCTCAGGAGTCTGCCCTCCATAATTGGACAGGGCCCTCTGAGGTGGCCACTTCCTCAAAAATCGCCTTCTGGGTCCTGGCGACAGCATTTCTGAACTCCCAGTCCACATTTCCTCCAGACAGGATCAGGACCTGGGAACGAAAATGTAGCTCTATGACTGCCAGCTGAACGCTTCCCCTGAACTTAGCTCCAACTTCCTCCAACTGCACTGTTCCTCTATCATCACACATATCCATGAAACACACCACCACTTCTACGATCCTCTTCCTCTCTCAGCTTCTGTTTTCCCAATTTGTTTGTCTCCATTCCATGCTCACTGACACCCCCAATCTGCCCCTATTCTCCAGCAGTGCCCAGACCTCTTATAAAACTGACCTTAATGGTCCACTCCTCAAAAAAATCCAGCTTTTATCCTGCTTCTTCCGTAACTCCGTTATATCTCCATATGAGAGAGCAAACTCTGGGACTCCCTCCCAATCTCTTCCAACTGTTAAGTTATCTTTCCATATTCAAAAACCTCTCAATTAATCTCATTAACTGTCAGTCTATAATCCCTCCATTCATACCTCAGTGTCCATTGATTTTATCTTCCTCTATCTGTTCTCAGGATACTTTTTTACATTAAAGGTGCCACGTAAATGCAAGTTGTTACTAGTGTGTATTATATTCAGAGTAATGGTGAGATGAGCTGTCAGATTTCATTTATAATTATAAACGCCGTATTTCAAGGACCACAAGTTGAGAGTAACTCTGGTCTCTGTTATGCATACAAGAACGTTGACAGCATTCACAGTCCTAAAGAATTGTTTCTTCAGTAGATTTGAAGCATTGTGTACCAGTGCACTGTTAAATTCATTTTGCCTTTAGTGTTGTAATCTATTTTAGTCTTCCACAGTCAGTATTGTGAGATTGTTGTCAGACACTTGGGAAGGGAGTGAAATCGCCTCTAAAGGCAATAATTTGAACCAGCCTAAGTAATAGCCAAAGCTGCCAAAAAAATAACTTATTTCTCATGAACCAGGTTGGCTTCTTAAAGCTAATTTAGACATCTATCTTATCTTCTTTCTCCAATGTATATTAATACAGAGAATGACTTACAAGGAGTTTAGGTTTCCCCACAGGCAGTGGGCACGATTTAAAATAGCTGCAACAATGCTATTAATTATTCAGCATTGTAGGTTCAGTCAATCATTCAAGAGAAGGTCTGGAAATGTGACAGAGAACAAGCTAGTACTGGCTTAAACGAACCATATAAAGAACTGAATGGATGGTTATTTCTAGCTTTGTTTCAACCATAATTTGTCTTCCAAAAACAAAGCTATTAGATATTTTGTAAAGGGTAAGTATAACTGGAGAACAAACTTGCAAGGCTGCATGTGTTTCAAGAAGGGTAGAGAAGCAAGATAGGGGTGAGATGGAAGTGTTCATCAGTGAAGGTCTACATGTTGCTGAGAGCAGAAACTGGGGATATGCACAGTCTCTTTGGGTGGACCTGGAAACAAAATTACAACCAAGTTAGAGCTTAGACCACTGTATTTATGCATTATTGTAGAGGGGAATTGTCATTTTCCAGACCTTAAATGACCACTCACAGTGGAGGTAAAACTGTTTGAAGGATTTGTTGAAGTACTTAAGCATTTCTGCTGGTGCAGAAACTTACAATGGAGAGGGCTATGAACTAATGAGGAAGGGAGTAATAAGCCTAGGCAGAAGTAAGAAGTACATTTGAGGTCCAATGATTAACTTGTGGATTTTAAGGCAGGAATGAGGACAGAATACCAAAACTTCTTTAGCAGCACCTCCGCACCCGCCACCTCTACCACCTGGAAGAACAAGAGCAGCAGGCATGCAGGAACACAACTACCTGCAAGTTCCCCACCAATTCACACACCGCCCTAAGTTGGAAATATATTGGCATTCCTTCATCATCACTAGTCAAAATCCTCAAACTCCCTACCTAACAGCACTGAAGGAGTACCTTCATCACACGGGTGGCAGTTAAGATAGCTGCTAACCAATACCTTTTCAAGTTAATTTGGATGTGCAGTATGTGCTGTCCTTGCCTGGGGCCCTTATATCTCAAGAAAGAATTTTAAAAATCAAAAAAGCTATTTAAGAAATTGTATTGCAGGATAGCAGATTTTGAGGGCATGAAGTCGTGTGCAAAAGGAATAAAACAGGAAGATTTTTTTTAAAAAGGGTGTAGAAGGAAAATAAAGATTTTTTTTTACAGTGGAAAAATAGTTTATCCTACAAACAAGTCAAGACCTCAAACGAGATTAAAACTATTAGGAATGATAAGCTAATTCTTGATGAGCATTAAAGAGAAAGGAAAAATATATTAAAAATTTAGAATATGCAAGCAGCGGGGAAGAGAGAGCTATAAAATCAGGTAAAGGAAGGTCAAAAAACTGACAACTGGGGCAGAATGAATTTTGAATATAGAGGAAAATAGCTAGCATTCTTTAAGCGTATCAGGAGCAAAGGGTACAGAAGGACTCTGGGCCTTTTACTGTTGGTATGGTGAACATGATGGCAGGAAATGTTGGAATTTTATTTTTATTCATTCCGAGAATGTGGGCTTAGCTGGCTGGCCGGCATTTATTGCCCATCCCTAGTTGCCCTTGAGAAGGTGGAGGTGAGCTGCCTTCTTGGAGAGCTGCAGTGTGGGTGTAAGTACACCCACAGTGCTGTTAGGAAGGGAGTTCCAGGATTTTGACCTAGAGACAGTGAAGGAACGGCGATTTATTTCCAAGTCAGGATGGTGTGTGACTTGGAGGGGAACTTCCAGGTGGTGGTGTTCCTATCTATCTGCTACCCTTGTCCTTCTAGATGGTAGTGGTCATGGGTTTAGAAGGTGCTGTCTAAGGAGCCTTGATGAATTCCTGCAGTGCATCTTATAGATAGTACACACTGCTGCTACTGTGCTACAAAATCAATAATGATTTCTCCATTGAAAAGTTGGGACAAGATGCCTGAGCTAAGCCAGGAATACAAGGCAGAGTAGACTAGATATTCCTTGTCTTGAAAGACAGACATAGAAAGGTTTGGGAAGCTCAAGGTAATGTGGCTCTAAGGAGCGATTGCTAACCCTCTTGTTTGAATCCAATTAGCTTGCAAAGCTGATTGGAATAGGGTAGCATCCCAATGGATTGAGAAATAGAAAACACTACAGCCACCTTTACAAAAAGGGGCAAGGGATAAACTCTCAAATTACAAACCTAAGGTACTTAGCTGGGCTGTGGGGAAAGTAGTTAAGATCTGGTGGGGAGTAACAGAAGGGATAATTTGGAAGGACAGGACCTGATTGAAGAGAGTCATCGGATCAGAATGGCAAGTTATGAATGACCAACTTACTGCATCTTTCAGGAGATCACAGATGAGTTGGATGAAGTGCTGTACATCATCTATTTAGATTACAGGAAAGCATTTGTCATAACAGATTGATTTACAAGGCATATGAACATGGACAATTGATAGGAAAGTATGAGGTTGCATTGAGGCGTAACTAGAAGGCAGTAAAAGATAGTGCTGCATTGGGAGGTATCTGAGTGGAAACTAGTTGTCACTGGGCCATGTAGTGTCTCCGGTTGTATTTAGATTTATTTTTATAGATGGTTTAGAAGGTGGAATATTGACCAAGGTTTGCAGTTTACATGAAACTGGATGAATGAGTTATAATCAAGAGATCTGGATGAACTAGGTCAGGGAGCAGAGAGATGGCAGACAAGTGTAAAGACATGACATTCGGTAGAAGCATAAATGTGGATTACATATTAAATGGAAGCATGCTTGAGATAACAAACCAGGTGGTTGAAGTATAGAAATGAAAATGTTGGGAAAAATAACTAAGGGTGTGACTTTATGACCCAGAATTTCCTGAAACATTGTGTAACCCTGTACTAAGCTATGCTGAAATTTACACTAATCTTTCTTGCAGCAACTTATGCCAATATTTCTTTGCCATATGCTACATTATAAAATCCAGTGTGGAAACCACGGCTCTAGGAAAGCATGGAACTTAAACCCTATTCCTTCTTTTATGTCTTATATTTATTGAAAAATTTGAAGCCATTACACAATTATTTCTGAACTTTAGGTGCAGCTGTTTGAGAAAATACCAATACATATGTTTATATGTTTTTAATACAAATCATTTTGATAGTTAATCTTCATTCAAAGTTTCAGAGAATGTGGTGTAGATCTCAGCAAGGAGAATTTTTTAAAATTGCTTCACAAAGTCACCATAATAAACCAGAAATATGACTTTGGGTGCTTTTGCATGTATTAATTTAGGCATAAATTTAAACCCATTTAGAATGGGTGTAAATTCAGGAAATGGACATGTGTTGCACTTTTACATGGAAGATGGAGCTATGTTCATGAGCGGTAAAGGGTTTTTGTGGTGATTTCTTGGAATTAGCCTAAAACATCAAGGAAATTTGGGAACTTGCATCTGAATTTCAGGTAATCTTTTGTGCAGTATAATTACCATAATGGTGTTGTTTCAATGCAAGTTTTCAGGAAATTCTGGTCCTGTAAGTCTAAGGAGGTCATGTTAAAGCTCTGTCTGACCTGCCTGAGACTCACTACTCGAGTTTAGTGTTCAGTTTTAGTCTTCATATTGTAGGTAAGTTTGGCTCCATCCTGGATATTTTGTTGCAGGGAGGCAGATTTTCACTTTTATTCTTTCATGGATTGGAGTGTTATTGGCAAGGCCAGCATTTGTTGCCCATTTTCAATTGCCCTTGGGAAGGTGGTGGTGAGCCACTTTCTTGAACTATTGCAGTCCACGTGGTGTAGCAATACCCACAGCTCTATTAGGAAGGCAGTTCCACATTTTGTCCCAGTGGCAGTGAAGGAACGGCAATTTGGTTCCAACTCAGCATGGTGTGTGCATCAAGCTTGTGGTCTCTGACCAGTGCCCCTACTGGCTGACTTGCCTGCAGGAAGACCAGAAGTTTGGCAAGGTCATGGAAGCAGAACGTGAAAATGCTGACCCGGAAAACATGGAGAAACTCAAATGGGATCACAAAAGTTGGAGAACTATAAAACCCCTCTTGTTTCTCACCAGTGTGTCAGGGATTCAATCAAGGTGTCAGAAGGCAAGAGAGACATGGAGGGAAATATCAAGACTCCATAAAAGTATGCAGAATCTGCTCCTGTTGAAGTTGATGTCAGAGGATCTCCAAGAGGTGAAGAGCCAGCAGGCCTCACTCCTTGCCTCAGAGGCCTCCAAGATAATCTTCTGATTCTCCCAACAGTCCACAGGAAGACCTCTATGATCAACAACTTGAAGGAAGAAGAGGGCTGAGATTGTTATTGCAGTTGTGACATTTGAATGATCAGCAAATCCTTTTATGCCACACTGTACAACATGACCCCCATAGTTCTCTTGCATCGTAAATTGAGGTGTTGGATAATATTAAGATCACTGGTCACCCCCAGCCCCAGAATGTTGGGCATGTGCAGCATTTCCATAAATGTGGAACAGGTGTCCACTGGATAACACCTGGAATGATGTGGGAAGCTGCAGCAGGGTTAGCACTGGAAGGCATTAATAGGCGCGAACCTGCATAACTGCCAGGACGTGGCCCACACATTTTTAGGCTTAGTGGCCTTGTATCGTTGAGGCAACTGGGCTACTGTACTTAATGCTTCTGAATTCCCCTCCTGGTCATGTTAGATTCAGAAAGTTATGGGGAGATGGTGGCAGTTTAACATTTGTGCATACATTGTACTATATAAACTCAAGGTTTATTTTTGATGCTGTTAGTGCTCCCTTATTCCTCAAGGATAAAATTTAAGAACAAGGTTCTAAAATTGGCTTTTGATCAGAAGCACCAGCTTGCTGAAATTTTCTGTTAAGGTCTCTTGTCAAATAACATTTTCTGTGTACCCTTTGCATACTTCTGAATATGTGTAAATGTCACAAAACAGGTTTCTGTAGTGTGGAGTCCACCAATGCCTGAAATAAATCTGTCTTTATATGAATAACTGCCATTTTACACCTTGCATTAAATAGAGTTCCATTTTCATCATATGTAGCAACAAATCCAGTTAATTATAAATTAAAATGTAAAAAAGCTTAAAATTTGTTTGTGATAAAACTGGAATTCTCGCTCAATATAGCAAATTAAGCCAATGCAATTGTGATAAAAACATCCTTTGAAGAACTTTAATTAGGTTGGTGCAATTATCAAAATTTAGCATAATCCGCAACTTGTTTTCTTTTTCCATTTCTGTTGGCCTCCCTCAGTATGAGTATAATTACTACAGTTTCCTCCTCTGTTGGAAATTCTTAATTCTGTGTTTACATTGAGACACATTCCTGTGATCTGGGATCAGCTTTTGGATTTTGTGGCTCGTTTCAGTGGAACTGGTTACTTCAGTAGAACATTCAATAATATTCAGCAAAGACACCCTTTAGTCTGTGCTCCTGTTTGTTGCCCTTCTTGCTGCTATGCCATTGGAGAAAGTCAATTCTACTGTTATGTAGTCATAACAGAGCAACTTGGGTGAATGCCTAGGGCAGGTCAGTTGCAGAATATGTGGCTCCAAAGACTGGGGAGGGAAAAAGAATGATTGTGAACATTGAGCGCTCTGCATACAAATTTTAAAAATAGTGCAGAGAAGCTAACGATAGTGGTACGACAGAGCTAATGTTAGAGAGCCAGAGGTTGAGTCCAGGTACCTGGTTAGACATGGCGGCATCTGAATATACTTAGTTGGCTCTGGAGGTTACTCTGTCCAAGGTAATTCTCATTGATATTAAATTCCAGTTTTCTTTTAACCTTTATGGAACTTCATCCTCCTTTACACAAATGCTGTTTGTGCCAGGGTTCATTCTTTTATAGTGTTTGCTTTCTTTTCAGCAAACTTTGTTTCAATGCTTGCTACATGAATTTTAGTGACAAATAAACTTAAGTTTTAAGAGAATGCATCTTCCAAATGGGCCAGGAATGTGTTGCATAGAAGAGTAATGCTTGAAACACTTGGAATTCATGCTGAATTCCAAGTTGTTCTGCTTGACCAGTGACACTGAGCACATGTAGCAGACATAAACTCAATGAACTCTTCCGTTGACTTCTTCCCAACTAGAAGTCGAGCATGAACCATAAGCATGTTGAATTTGATGTGGATGTTCTCAGGCCAAATTTTCTTTTGTACCACAAGAGCAGGAATTATTTTCAGTTATATATTGTGTGATATATAGAGCTTTCTAGTTGCTGAGGAGAAGAGATGCCATAGTGTAAGTAATGTGTCAAGAATTAAGTGTTGTCTTTGTGCCATGTATGATGGCTCTTATCATTGATTGTACATCCCAAACTAGAAGCCACATACATATTAAATAAGACATCCAAGTTATTAATGATGAAATCAACTGCAATTATGATCATACTCAAAGCAGATTTAAGAACTCCGTAAAAGAAATGACATGGGCTGTAGATCATAAAGTCTTTGAATTTTAGTTAGCCCTTTGATCATCACTACAAAAGCATATAACACCATTCTCATGTCAAGTAATCCAGCAGTTCTGCTGGATTACTTGAAATGAGCAAGGTGTTAATGTTGGACGGGGACACAGTCTCAGAATAAGAGGTAGGCGATCTAGAACTGAGATGAGGAGGAATTTTTTCATTCAGAGGGTGGAATCTTTGGAATTCTCTACCCCAGATGGCTGTGGAAGCTCAGTCATTTGGTGTATTCAAGACAAAGATCGATAGATTTCTAGATATTAAAGGACATGGGCATAGTGGGGGAAAATGACATTGAGGTAGATGATCAGCCATGATCTAGTTGAATAGCGGAGCAGGCTCAAGGGGGTAAATGGCCTATTCCTGCTCCTATTTCCCGTGTCCCTGTGATTGCAATCTCTATCAGTCCCATGATGACAAGTCTGGCCACTTTACTACAGCTTTTGCTGGCTTCCCTTGCATCTTAGGGGTTTTATCAATTATAAACACAAACCCGGACACCTCAAATTAAATCTCTGATCTGTTGGGCTTCAGCCTCAATTACGTAGTTGTCATACATTTGGATGGAGGGAATTCTGCAAAGACCAGTCAGCAGGGATCCTCTTCCAGTGAAAGTCACCAACAGGTGGATCAGCTTGAATTGGATTAACTCCAAATCATCAGCAAAATTATAGGCCTCAGCACATTATTTTTAAACTACATGCATCATAGCTTGGGTCAACTGGCACCTTTACTTTAAGTCTAGTATACGCCAAAATTGATGGAAACTTGGTAATGAAAATGATAACACCTCTTAATATCAAGGTTCAACCTTCAGGAGTTTAGGATCTATCTCCATGACATTTTTGGACAGGAGTTTTGTACTTCACATATGTAGCAAGTGATGATGTGGCATTGGTAATAAATACCTTTATGAACAAACAAATCCCCTAGCATGTCTTTACTGGCAAATATTGCAGTATTTTGAGGGATTTTACATGGTTGATCCATGCTACTGCATTCAGTTTTGCACAAAGGCCAAGAGCCTTACTTATACAATGTAAATAATTACATATTTAGCATTTTCCCTACAGTCTTTGCTATATTTCTTCCTGAAAACAATCCATTCCTTCAACTTGTTCTAAATTTCAATTTAACATACAAGACTGGATTGGATATATTTCACTTTGTCTTTTATTTATTAGTGACTGGTTTTAGTATTTATTCTTCATTGCACTGATTTGTTGGATCAATCTGAAAATGCCCCAAGGCTTCACATTGATCGGTATTTATGATAGATTTTCATGTTACTCTGTAGTGACAGTGGACTTTTTCAATAATTGCAGTTGAAGTGCAGCCTGTTGGGAGGGTATGGAGAGGAATCAGTCCAACCCATACTTCTGGGATACTAAATTCTGTGAGGCCATAATATTACTGATTCTGGTTCAGATATTGTTTCCCATTATGATAACCACAGTAACAATTATACCAAATCGTTCAACCTTATTGGTTTTATACTAAGCAAGTTGAAATTCAAGATTGTGCTCAATTAATGTTGTTAAAATATTGCCTTCACAGTCACTACTGTACAGAAGAAAATGCACTCACTACTGTATATGAGAAAATGCACTAACTGTGGTATACCACTCGCAGGTATTACAGTAGATTTTGTATTATCCTTTCATATTACTGCACAATCAGTGATGGAGGCAGCCATTTGGCCCATCAAGTCTGCACTGGCTCTCTGAAAGAGCATTCTACCTAGTCCCACTCCTCTGCCTTATTCCCCATAACCTTGCACATTCTTTTCAGATAGCAATCCAATTTCCTTTTGAATACCACAATCAAACTTAACTCCACCTCCTTCTCAGGAAGTTCATTCCAAACTCCAACCACCCTCGGTGAAAAATTCTCTCTTCACTTTTACTACTTTTGCCAATTATTTTGAATCTGTGCCCTCTTGTTCTTGATGCTTTTCTTGAATGGGAACAGTTTCTCACTATTTACCCTGACCATACCCCTCAGGATCTTGAATACCTCTGTCAAGCCTCCTCTCAGCCTTCTTTTCTCTAAGGAAAAGAATCCCAACCTCTCCAATCTATCCTCATAGCTACAGTTCTTTATCCCTGGAATCATTCTTGTGAATCTCCTCTGTACTCTCCCCAATGCCTTCACATCCTTCTTCAACTATGCTGCCCAGAACTGGGCGCAGCATTCCAGATGAGGCCTAACCAATGCCTTATGCAAATTCAACATGACCTCCTTCCTTACTCTTGTACTCAATGCCCCTATTAATAAAGCCAAAGATACTATCTGCTTTGTTAACTGCTCTCTCAACATGCCCTGCCAGCTTCAATGACTTATGTACATATACACATCAAGGTTCCTCTGTTCCTGCACCTCCATTAGAGTTTCTCCCTTTATTTTATACTGTCTCTCCATATTCCCTGCCAAAATGAATCACCTCACACCTCTGCATTGAACTATCTGCCAGTTGTTTGCCCACTCCACCAACAGGTCCATTTCCTTTTGAAGTTCAAGACTATCCTCACAGTTGACAATTTTTCCAATCTTCATATCATCTGCAAATTTTGAAATCATGCCCTGAACACTACGGTCTAGGTCATGAATTTATATCAGGAAGAGCAAGGGTCCAACACTGACCCTAGGGAACTCCATTACAAACTGTCCTCCAATCTGAAAAACAACCATTTATCTGTTTCCTTTCACTCAACCAATTTCTTATTCAAGTACCTACTTTCCCTTTTATTCCATGAACTAGAAGTTTGCTCAAGCCTATTATGTGGCACTGTATCAAATACCTTTTGAAGATCCATATACACCACATCAATTGTATTGCCCTCAACCTTCTCTGTTGCCTCCTCAAAAAAACTCCAAGTTAGTTAAACATGATTTTCCCTTAATGAATCCATGCCAGAAGAGTATCACGAATGTCTCTGCAATTCCCTCAGGCGCCTTGGAGGCATTTCATCTGGTCCTGGTACCTTAATCAATTTTAAGGCCACCTCCTTTGGTTACAAATTCTTCTAGTGTACAAGTTACCTCCCCTCTCACCTCAGCCTGGTTAACATTTTCTTCTTTTGTAAAGACAGATGTAAAGGACTTGTTTAATATCTCCGCTATTTCTCCAGCCTCCACTTTCAAGTCTTTTTTTTTTAAAATTGCTAATTGGCCCTACTCTTCTACCGTCCTTTTATTATTTATACGCTTGGGATTCCCTTTTATGTTACCTGCTATTCTCTTTTCATGCTCTCTCACTGCCTTCATTAGTTTTTTCACTTCCCCTCTGGTCCTCCTATATTTAACCTGATTCTTGATTGTATTTTCTACCTGACATCTGTCATACATGCACTTCTTCCTTTTCACCTTCACCTCTATCTCTATCATCCAGGGTGTTCTGTGTTTATTTGTTCTACCTATCCCCTTCAAGGGAATACACCTTGACATTGCCTGCAATACTGTTTCTTTGAAGGTGGCACATTGTTCAGTCACTGTCTTTACTGCCAACATTTGATTCCTGCTCAGTTGACTTAGATAGATACATCTAAAGTTGGCTTTCCCCCCCAATTAGTTATCCCTACTCAGGATTGTTCCCTGTCCTTTCCCATGGCCAACTTAAACCTTGATATAATGGTCACTGTACCCTAAATGCTCTCCCACTGATTTTTGATTCAAATGGGCCAACTCATTCCCCAGAATGAAGTCCAATAGTGCCTGCCTGCTCTTTGGATCGGAAACATACTGCTGCAGGAAATTATCTTGAACACATTCCAGGAATTCACCCCGCTTGTCCCTTTCACTATTTCAATCCTAGCCTATATTTGGATAATTGAAGCCCCCCATTATAAATTACTCTAATTCTTGCACCGGCCTGTAACATCTTTGCTAATTTGCTTCTCTACATCTCTTCCACTCATTGGTGGCCTAAATACTAGACCGATCAGTGTTATTGCACCTTTTTCATTCCATACCTCCAACCAGAGAGATTCCATCCTTGACCCCTCTGAACAACATCTCTCCAGTGCTGTATGCCATCTTTAATCAATACTGCCAGTCCCACTTCCTTTTCTTCCTTCATTGTCTCCCCTAAACACCTTGTACCCAGGAATATTTAATGCCAGGTCTGTTATAGAAATAATAATTCCATTTGTTAACCTATGTCTGTAGCTCACCAATCTTATTAACCACACTGTGCATTCACATTAATCCTAATTTAGGCTTTACTTTCCCTCTTTGACCCCATCTAATGACTTACTATTGCCTACTCTAATTCTAACAAACTCTCTAGGTATTGTTTACCTTGATACTACTCTCTATATCCTCCTTATCAGTTAATACTCTACTTCCCACTGCCAGTTTTTCTCCTCTCCCCTCAGGTTCCTATCCCCCTGCCAATCTAGTTTAAACACTCCCCAACAGCATTATCAAACCTCCCTACGAGGGCATTAGTCCCAGTCCTCCTTGTATAGATCCAACCTGCCCCAGAACTGGTCCCTCCTACTCCATTTCTCCAGCCATGTGTTGAACTGCTCAATCTTCCTATTCTTCAGCTCACTGGCATATGGAACTGGGAGTAATAGTGAGATTAATGCTGTTAAGGTGCTGCTTTTTAATTCCCTTCCTAACTCCCTAAAATCTGCTTTCAGGACCTTATCCCTTTTCTTACATCATTGGTCCCAATGTGGATCATGACCTCTGGCTGTTCACCCTCCTCAAAAGAATGTCCTGCAGCCACTCTGACATCCTTGACCCTGGCACGAGGGAGGCAACATACTATCCTGGAGTCATGTCTATGGCCTCAAAAGCCTGTCTGCTCCCCTAACAATGGACTCTTGCACTCTTCCTCCTCCCCTCCTGTGTAGCTGAGCCACCTGTGGTACCACAAACTTGGCTGTTGCTACAGTCCTCTGAGGAACTATCTTGCTCACCAATATCCAAAATAGGAAGGCGGCTAGAGAGCGAGATAGCCTCAGGAGATTCCTACGTTTTTTGTCTTAGATACTTTGCCTGTCACCCATTCTCCCTCTGCCTGTGTACAACTTAGGTGCGGTGTGACCACCTCTTTAAACATGCTATCCAGATAATCCTCAGCCTTGCAGATGCACCAGTGACTCTAGCCACTGCTCGAGATCCACAACCCGGAGGTCAAATTTCTGCAGCTGATTACATTTCCTGCAGATGTAGTCATCAAGGGCACTATGTGCCTGCGTGACTTCCCACATCCCGCAGGATGCACATTGCACTTGGCCAAGCTGTACTGACATATCTTAAACTTTATATAAAGTGTTTACTACAGTATGGCATAATATGATAACTCACCTGTCTCTCACCAATCATCTCCCCTGCACCAAGTTTGAAAAGGCCAATACTTATGAACCAATCAACTTACAGGACGCATGTGACCTCACTTTCAGATTTTATCTGTAAACTCCTAGCTGTCTCTCTCTGCAGCTTTAAGGTCTCGGACCTCTCTAGTTATTTACGAGTTACTGATTAACCTACTCCTCCTGGTGAACCAAAGTGGAAATCAAGTGCTGGAGGCTGAAAAAGAGTAGAAAAAAGTAGCACCTCCTCCCCCACACTTCCTACCCCACCTTCTCTTCCCCCCCCTTCTCTTTCCCCCCCCCCTTCCTCGCCCCCTTTCTCCCCCCCTTCCTCCTCTCCCCTCCCTCTTTCTCCCCCTCCCCCCTCCCTTCTCCCCTCCTCCCCTCTCCCTTCTCCCTCCCTCTCCTCCCTTCCCCTCCCTCTCCTCCCTCCCTCTCCCCACCCCTCCTCACCTTCCCCACCCCCCATATCTGTAAATCAGTCATCTGAAGTTTTGTTATGGTTTTACTTTGACCTTATCCAGGATAGGACTTTTCATCCCTATTTGTGTTCTAGGACATGATACTGTGCAGTTCATTGCATCTTTGCTGTTGAATATTGCTCTGTGTACTATGGTTTCAAATGTGTGAGAAGCATTAGGAGCTCTTATCCCTGCTTTTTCTGTGAAATGAAAGGCCTACTTAAACAAGAACTTCCCACTGATTAGAGATAATTCACCTGGATTCATTTATCAAGATCTAAGTAGCAGTGTGTAAAAACACTGTAATTCAGATTACAGAAAGAGGGTGCAATCAGAGGCTAGTATAAATTTAATGGTGCTATTGGTAGTTTGTCTTTTTTAGGTCAGAACAAATTTAAGGTGCAAGTGCTTTTCAATGATGTATACTTCATGAAGTATAATGCATTATAGCTTGGCCAATGCCCTTTTAGAGAATGCACCAATTATTTTATACCACAATCCAATCTCAAGTTCAAATGCATCATTCTTGGGGAGGGACCAAAATCTCTGTTCTTATGTAGGTAGGGTATATTTTTCATTAATGTCATCATTTTTACTTTGTTACTTGTGCTGGAATAGCTATTCTTAGCTGAGAGAACAGTCGAAGAGCTGCATTTCGTTTCAGAGTCATAAGGTTAGGGAGGGATAAAAGTTAGCCAGGGTTCTTGCTCCAGATCTTTATCTAGGAAAGCTGAGGTACTCAGGAATAGGCTAAAAATGTACGTTCCTATTGTCAGATCCATATCATTTGAATTTAATCGTAGGTAAAATTAATACAAATGAAGCTATTTTAATCTTTTGGAATCTTTCATTGCTAAGATGCTAAATGCTATATGATAAATGGTTAAGATTTATCATGGTGGTTTGTTGTTGAAAGCACAGCTGTCACAAAGAAGAACACTAATACTAAATCGCTAATATCATCCCCAAGGTTGAATCTTCTATTTATTCAAATACTGTTTCCAAGGGTTTATATGTTTCATTATCACTGACCTTATTGTCAGCAATTTACTGAATTTTATTTCTAAAGGGAAAGATTAAAAAGATTTGTTTTATATTGTGCTGACTTTTAAAAAAAAATGTCACTTTACATTTTTCCCATTTTCACACAACTTGCAAGAACTGTTATGATTGCTGGAAGTTTCAAACCGTGGTTAAGGTTTCAACTTTCTTTTCCCTCTTCTTCCCCTGGGAAATTTACACTTCACTGAACAAAACCGCACCAAGTTTATTTGAAGTTAGACTTGCAAATGTTGTAAGATTTCAGATTGTAATCCATACAGATCTATTTGATTGTACCAGGAATAATTAGTAAAGATTAGTAAAAAGGTTTAGCTGCAGTAAGTGGTTTTGTAAGATAAAAAATACATTTTTATGCTATTGTTCTGTAATTTACAGTATATGAAATATGACTGTTCACTGACGTGGCTCTTCAGGGAAAGTTGATATTTTTCTGGGAGATTTTTGGCAGTTGCCTTTCTAGCTGAGAAATGGAGCATGGCTGTTTGAAATCGCTCAGTTCATCTACAGTAAGGTCAAATTTCTGAAGGTTCCAAGAAGAACTCTGAATTTAGGATTGATTTACTACCTTATGACCAACACATGAGAAGGATGAGAACAGGAATGCAAGTCATTCCATTATTTGGGACAACCATAGACCATATTTTGCAGTCAAGTGTTTGGATATTCCGGCCGTTGTGTTAAATTACAAATCTATGTTCTAAACATTTGACTGTGAAAGAAATTGCAATTTCTTGCAATTTGGGTATAAAGTCCCAACCATAATACCATTTTGACTATTTATGTAGTTAAAAGTTATTAATCTCTTAATCAGATTTCCTTTTAGACCATGGCATAACACAGCTGTGAATGCACAATACAACAATTCACCATTTCAGCTAAATATTGAGATGTCCATCAACTGTGATGTAGTTGTATACTGCGTACATAAAATGTGTCACTTGTAAATTAAAAGGGGATTTAACTAATATTGTAGAATAAAGTTTTGTCACATATGTTGTTGCATGAGCAACTTTTTAAAAAATTCGTTACAACCTGGACGTTGACATAGTAATGACAGTGAAACCATCTGTGTTGGTCATCATTGCTCCTCTGAAATTGACTGCAAATTCTGGAGTCCACACATCCAGAGTTAAATACAGAAGTCCGGAAGTTTCTGCCAATGATTCTCTGGTGTACGCTGCCCCATTCCCCAAAATGCAACCAATGAAAAATCATTGAACTGATGAAAACTTCCACGCTATTAGACTTGCTGTAAAAACACTTAGAAAATGTTGCACTTTGTTGAGTGAGTTGTAACTGGGTTTTTAATGGCATATTTTCATAGTTACCGCTAAACAGCCTTATTTGTGGTTGGAAATGTTTCCATCTTTCCATAGATGGGAATTGTTAAGCTTCTTTTCTTGCTAGTTGCAAGTCATCCATGTTTCACAGCCATACATCAAGGTGGTAAGAAAATAGATCTTATAAACCATCAGCTTGCTTCTAAGGGTCAGCTTGATGATACTCCATGTGTGTTTTGTGAGTCTGCCAAAGGTGGTAGCTGCTTTCCACATGCATGTATCAGGTTCTGCATCAAAAGACAGATTGTCTGTCACCGTGGCCCCAAGATAGCAGAATTTTCTAACCACTTCCATCGGGGTGTTATTTAGTGTGGTCAGGGGCTGAAATGTAACGTGTCCCAAGACCATGGTTTTCTTGACTCTTATAGTCAGAGAGAACAGGTTACAGCCAAGGGTGAGATAGCCCATGAGACTTTGTAACTGAGTTTCCTTGTGGATGACTAACGCAGTATCATCAGTGTAGAGGAATTCTCTGATTAGGACGAGGTGTGTTTTTGTCTTCACTTTCAGTCTTGATAGATTGCAGAGCTTGCTGTCTGACATAGTATGCAAGTAGACTCCTTTCATATCTGCAGGGAAGGCAAAAGTCAGGAGCATGGAGAAGAAGTTGCCAAGCAGAGTGGGGACTAGGACACAGCCCTGTTTCACTCCATTCTTCACCCTGAAACTGTCGGAAGTAGAGCCATCAAACTGTACAGTGCAGTGCATGTTGTCATAAAAGCCACAGATGAGACTGTGGAGCTTTGGTGGACAGCCAATCTTCACCACAATTTTGTAGAGCCCTGCTCTTTGATGGTGATGTTGAATGCCTTAGTGAGATCCATTCAAATAAGGTAAAGAATCATACCCTGTTCCCTACAATTCTCTTGCAGCTGCCGTATGGAGGAGATCATGTCCACACTAGATCTGCCGGCACGGAAACTGCACCGTGTTCCCAGGTACACTTGGTCTGAATGTAGATGTAGCCCTTTAAGTAGGACTCTAGCAAAGGCTTTCCCTGTGATGATATGGAGTAAGATGCCCCTGTTTTGTTGTTGCAGTCTCCTCTGTTGCCTTTTTTGTATGAAATGATGATTTTTGCCTCCTGCATGTTCTGTGAAAGTGAAGCCCACTTTCCACCAGAGAAGAAGGAAAAGGAAATAAAGGTATGGCAATAGATGGGACTTAGCATTTTGAGCAGTGAGCTGGGATTCCATCCTTGCTGGGGGCCTTTCGATTGGCTTTGCAGCCTATGGCCTTCTTGAGCTCAAGAGGTGAGGGCTCGTCACCTAAATCAGCCATGACAGGAAACTGCAGGAAAGCGTCAAGCACAGATTGGGAGATGTCCATCTCACAGGAGTGCTGCTCACAGTAATGTTCAGACGAGCGGGACATTTGTCGACTTATGTTGCTGAATATTTCACCATCTGCCGACTTCACAGGGGCAACTTCAGTGATGGTAAGATCAAAAGCCTTCTTGATCCCTTCATACATAGCTCGTAGATTTCTATTGTCACAGGTAGTTTGAATTTCTTGACATAAGTTGATCCAGTATTTATTTGCGCAGTAACTCCCTATCTTTTGCACGGCTGTCATGGCCACTTCCAGGTCGTGCAGTGTTTTAGCTGCTGAGCTTATGTTGTGCATCATGTAGGCTTTGTGTTTTGCATCAATGACAGATGTCATCTCGGCCGAGTGGACCTCAAACCAGTCCTTGTTGTAGGTTATGCTGCTTCATAGATGGTTGAGCTTAGTTACTTGATCGATACCAACATTGGCGCTTTCTGGGTAAACCTTTGGTGGGGAGCAGTCATTCTAGCAACAGTGCATAATGTGGCAGCCTCAGAAACCAGGGATTTGACATGGAGTTGCAGAAAGATGAACATATTTTTGAGAGGTGACAGCACGTTCAAGGACTTAGAAGAGGAAATTGAGTATAGTGACATCTTATATTTTTAATTAAGTTTTTTTTGTTTTGATTACCTGCAATAATTTAAAACTGATGTCATTGATACTGGTCACAGAGCCCCATTACATACTCACTCATGCATGAGCTGTCTGACAGTAATAAAGGTGCAGAATTGTATGATATGATGCTGTATGCTCGTGTCCTACTTATTGAGTTTAAGTCTGTGGTCTGTACACTGCAAAATTAGCTTAATTATTTCCAGCAAAATGGACTGAAATAGTCCTAGAAAGGAAATTGGCAGTGTGATGCTAAAATCTTAAATAAGAACAAAAATGCTGGAAAAACTCAGCTAAAATCTTTTAACTGGCTACTTGAACTGTTTAATGTACCCTTCATTCAGTATCTAACCACTGATATATTCCATGCATCTATAAAAATGCAAAAATACAGAATATGCATGTTAGGTAAAATAAAAAAAAGACTAAAGCCCCATGGCCATAGACCAATAGGGTAGTAAGTAGTTCTAATGCGGTGAACATTTATCATCTGTCCTTGGAAAAGGTTGTAGGATAACCTGGTGGTGCCGTTAATCATAGGGTGAAATGTGCTTCATAAACCATAAATGTCAAACCGTGTTGATAAATCAATACTAGATTTAAAGAGATAGCATCCTTTATTCAACACAGTACCTGGATAGTGATTGAATTGACATAATTATCTTTTAGTAAATTTATGCAGTTTCCTTAAATTTCACTAAAGCTTTCAACGACCAGTAATCTTTGATTTGACTCTTTGCTCAGCTTCTTTTATTTGACTAGGTTTATATACAGAGAAGCAAAAATAAGGTTTTATTTTCATTATTCAATCATAGTTTTAAAGTTTCATGACCGCACAATGCCTGTTCCTCTTAAAACCACATTAACAAAAAGTTGGACTTCAGAGACCTTGCTATACAAGTATGTATATCTGTTTTTGAAATTCAATAAAATTGAATTGAATATGCTTTTTATTTTTTTCCTGTCTTTTTAAGTCTTTGTTTTATGCTTATATAGTAAATACTGTTAATTAATGGAAACAAGCATATGGTGGAGCATGATGGAGCTGAATTGCCATCAGTAAAAAGTCATCTTTGTCAAACTTTACTTGAGTGTTCACTTCAACTGTTTGTGTTTATTTAGCTCTCTCACTGGATTCAAAGGTATTACTTTTGCAATTGGTTGCAGCCCATAAACAGTTATGACTAAAGTGTAATCGATTGCGAAACATGGGCGTGGATCAACTACACTAAATCTCTTAAAGTGTATTATGCGGATTTTCTCTTGGTTTGATCAGTGCAGAATTGGAATATATTGATCAAGTGAATATGGTATCACTTAGCTGTCCATGCATTTTTCTGGCATGCGTACAAAATAGGTTGAAAAGTAAGACAGTAGAGAAGCAGTAGCGGACATTTAAAGAGATATTTCATAACTCTCAACAAAGATATATTCCAATGCAAAAGATGGACGCTACAAGAAGGATGTATCATCCATAGCTAACTAAGGAAGTTAAGGATGGTATCAAATTGAAAGAAAATATGTACCATGCTGCAAAGATTAGTAGCCCAGTATTTATTCTGGGTAGCCCAGAAGATTGGGAAAATTTTAGAAACCAGCAAAAGATGACTAAAAAAAAAAGAGGGAGAAATTGGAATATGAGAAAAAAACTAGCAAGAAATGTAAAAATAGACTGCAATAGCTTCTACAAGTATATAAAAAGGAAGAGAGTAGCTAAAGTGAACATTGGTCCCCTAGTGGGTGATTCTGGGGAATTCGCAGTAGAAGACACAGAAAGCATCCCAAGAATAGTAGAAAATCAAGAGTCAAAAGGGAGGCAGGAACTTAAACAATGATATAATAAATGCAAAATACTGTGGATGCTGGAGATCTGAAACAAAATGTAAAAGTGCTGGACAACCTCAGCGGGTCTGGCAGCATCTGTGGAGAAAGAAACAGAGTTAATGTTTCAAGCCCAATATGACTCTTTTTAAACAACCATGATTGCTTGAGAAAAAGTATGAGGAAAATTATTGGGACTAAAGGCTGACAAGTCCCCTGGACCTAATGGCCTGAATCCTAGGGTCTTAAAAGAAGTGGTTGCAGAGCTAGTGATGCATTTGCTGTAATCTTCCAAAATTCCATTGATTTTGGAAAGGTTCCAGCAGTTTGGAAAACCACAAATGTAACAGCACTATTAAAGAAAGGAGGGAGACAGAAAGCAGAATACAATAGGCCAGATGGTCTAACACCTGTCTTTGGGAAAATGCTAGAATCCACCATTAAGTAGGTAGTAGCAGGACATTTAGAAAATCATACTACAGCCAGGCAGAGCCAATATGGTTTTGTGAAAAGGAAATAGTGTTTGACAAATTTATTAGAGGTCTTTGAGGGTGTAACAAGCAGGGTGGATAAAGGGGAACCAGTAGGTGTAGTATACTTGGATTTCCAAAGGCAGACGATAAGGTGCCACATAAATGGTTACTGCACAAGATAAAAGCTCATGGCTTTGGAGGTGATATATTAGCATGGATAGAGGTTTGGCTAACTAACAGGAAACAGAATTGGGATATACTTTATTGTGGCCAAATTTGCTGCTGATATAAAGATAGGTAGGAAAGCAAGTTGTGAGGACAATATAAAAAATCTGCAAAGGGATATAGATAGGTTAAGTGAGTGGGCAAAAAATTGGCAGATGGAGTATACTATGGGAAAATGTGAGGTTGTCCACTTTGTTGGGAAGAATGGGCTGAATTATTTAAATGGAAAGACACTGGAATGCTGCAGCACAGAGGGATGTGAATGGCCTTGGACATGAATCACAAAACATTAGCATGCAGGTACAGCAAGTAATTAGGAAGGCAGATGGAATGTTGGCTTTTATTGCAAGGGGGATGGAGGATAAAAGTAGGGAAGTCTTGCCACAGCTGTACAGGACATTGATGAGACCGCACCTGGAGGATGGCGAACAGTATAGGTCTCTCCTTACTTAAGGGGGGATATACCTGTGTTAGAAGCAGTTCAGAGAAGATTCACTAGGCTGATTTCTGAATGAAGGAGTTGTCTTATTAGGAAAGGTTGAGCAGGTTGGGCCTATACTCATTGGAGTTTAGAAGAATGAGAGGTGATCTTATTGAAACATAAAAGATTCTGAGGAGGCTCGACAGGATAGATGCGTGGAGGATGTTTCCTCTCATGGGGGAATCTAGAACTAGGGGGCACAGTTTCAAAATAAGGGGTCTACTATTTAAGATGGAGTTGGGAAGAATTTCTTCTTTAGGAAGGTCGTGAATCTTTGGAATTCTCTACCCCAGAGAGCATTGAAAGGCTGTGTCATTGAATATATTCAAGGACAAGTTATACAGGTTTTTAGACAGGGGAGTCTAGGGTTATGGGGATCAGGCAGGAAAGTGGAATTAATGCCATAATCAGATCAGCCATGATCTTACTGAATGACAGAGCAGGCTCGATGACCTACTCCTGCTCCTATTTCTTATGATCTTATGAATGCTATTTCACCACTTCACCCCATATGAAGCAGATATTCCAGATAAGCTAGGTGCTTTGCTATCCTGGATATAGAAATGAGTTACATGGACCACCCATAAGTATAATTAGAACTGTTTTTTTAAGGAGTTTGTTTCAATCAAGTTTTTTGGTTCCATGGGCTGTGGCACTGTTGTGTTTTGGTTTGATCCTCCAAATTCTAGGAGTCCCACTACATTTGGTTTCTGGAGGAAGAATAGTGTGATACCTTGCAATTGAGTTTGCACCAGAGGAGGATTGTACTGTCAGCCTACAAATTGCATTTATAGGCAGAGGCAATTTAACTGGACTTCTTTAAAGAACAGTATCTGTCATGGACTAAAGCTGCATTTATGTTGCTGTTATTGCATGATCATTGGCAAGTAAGGTTCAGAGGGCATAGAACTCTTTGGCTTCACCTTCTTCCAATCCAGCATCAACATTGGGAAAGATGTTGCTCTCATGATAACAATCCGGCTACTGATGCTCTCCATTATTTAGATGTAAATAATTACCCAGCTAGGGTAGTGCACCTTAGTGCAGGGTTGGGTAAGGGATTTGATGGACAAAATATGGTAATCCAGTTATCAGAGGACAGATTTAAGGCAAATGAGAGAAGAACCAGAGGCAAGTTGAGGAAAGTTGTTTTTGTGCAGCAAGTGCAATGACCTGAAATAAACTCCCAGAAATGATGGTGAAAGCAGATTCAATAATAATTTTCAAAAGTGAGTTGGATGAATACTTGAAGAGGAATAGTTTGAAGAAATTTTGGAAAGTGTTTCAAAGAGCTGGCACATGCACAATGAGCAAATGGTGTCCTTCTGTGCTGTATCATTCTATGATTCTATGATTTCATCTTTCTTAGCAAGAGGAGAGTGGCACACTGCCCAATGTTAACACATTGCTGCAGTTTCTAAAGCAGGGACATCCTTAAAGGCAACTAGTAGGTTTCACATTCTTCCTCTGATACAATCGCTTGTTTCTCCTCACCAGTGCTCTTTGAGTCACCCGGTACTACCTCACTACCTTCATCTTCCAGATTTCTGTAGGGATGCTGCTGCTTGCAGGCTGTAGTAGCGTTGGCTGAGCCACCTGTTGGATAGGCCAGGTATGATGAACTGAATGGTCTTTCCCTTTTTTTAATGTTTGCATGTGGTAATGATGGTGACACTCCTAAGAATTTTCAGAGTTGTTATTTTAAAGTAAAAATCAAAATAGTACTGTAGATATCATAGCTCTGTCCCAAAGGCCTTAACCTAAATGCACAGTCTTCACAAAAGTTGGGTTTCAAATGAGCAACGTTTTCTCAGTACCAAAGAAATGAATGTGGCGCTTATTACTGGAACATATGTCACTTTCCAAGCAATGGTTAATAGATGTATTAAAGTCCATTAATGCTGTGGATGCATAATTTATTAACAATGTTCACTCTAAAATAAGGGAGCCTAAATAATAAAGGATAAATGAAGGGTTTTTTTTGCTTTATTCACACATGAACAAAAACAATTGTTATGATGCCTGCAGATAAATTATAACATGAGGATGATGAAAAATTTGGTTCTGCCTGTTGATTGATGAAGTAAATCAAAATTTAACATCCGTATAAATTTAACAACATAATACTATGTTCAAAAAATTTTCAAATCAATGTCATTTAAATTCCTGACACAGCTGCAGCTGGTTCTTCTTGAAGCCACATGGGTGACATTTTTTGATGACAATGGATTTTTTCATTCTTGTACAGCCTTGTATTGCTGTTTCAGCTGTAATTTGCAGTAAAGGTTTTATTGCTGGCTTAAATAATTGGTCAGTTTAGGATATTTAAATATTCATCAGATGCTTGCCATAATTTACAGCTGCTATGAGCTCCACTGCGCACTCTATAAACCTTAATCCACAGTAGAAAATCAGTTGTTCAGTGGGTCATATTACCTGTGAAAGATGCAAACTCTTTTATACATCAGTACTCTTTAAGTGATCTGCGAATTTCATTTGAAATGATAAAAACAAAAAGCTAAAAGCTACTGCGGATGCTGGAAATCCAAAACAAAAACAGAATTACCTGGAAAAACTCAGCAGGTCTGGCAGCATCGGCGGAGAACGTTAACTGATTTCTTCTCCGCCGATGCTGCCAGACCTGCTGAGTTTTTCCAGGTAATTCTGTTTTTGTTTTTCATTTGAAATGTATGTTTGAAGTTTTCAAACTCTCTGATAGCATTTTCATCCTTTAGGTTACACTTGAAAGATCTATGTAGCATGCTATAATCTTCTAATACAGTCTTACACAATTTTGCAAGGTTCTTTACTTTCCTGTTTTAAATTAGAGGACAGAATGTATGGCAAAATAGGATGAGCTAGAGGGATGTAGGAGGAAATATGCTTAACTATGACTCTACTCCCACTTCACATTACTGTGCATCAGCAACAGCAGGGGACTTGTCATTGAGACTTGTTCATTTAAAATTGTGACAAATTCACCAAGAATATATCCACAATTCTTGAAAATAGATTTTGAGTGTGACCTGACCTCCAGGTGACAATATTGATTAAACACTGTAATTGGTCAAAGTTGAAGGCTACATAACTTTATAAGAATAGCACCACACAAGATTAATCTGTTGCTCAAATGTTAGTTTGTGTGTCCATTTAAGGTCACAAGGTCTAATGACTGTAAATAAGCATATTTTAAGATTAGTTAGATGCCAGTCCTCATTGGGCACATCCAAAAATCATTCTGAGAATGACTTCCTTGCAGACTGGCAGAAGTAGGCAGTGATTGACTTTTTTTCCCCTAAAGATTTATTGGCATCTGTGGCTTTAAGCTGAGACAGCTGTTTATGTTTTATGTAAATATATCAGTACCTATATAGGTACTATCAATAATCCTTATGTGATGGCAGGTATTTTGTACCAACAAGTTTTGTTGCATCATTTCCCCAGGATGACCGGCGTGAGTCGAGATTAACACTTCGGCCACCAAGTTTAGCAACACCATATGCTCCTGTTCAAAATTGGCAGCACCAACCAGAGAAACTTATCTTTGAATCTTGTGGCTATGAAGCTAATGTGAGTATGCAGTTCTAGAATTAGCAATTTACTTTGTTCAGTGCTATACTCAATAAACAAAATGTTTAACATGTTTTGTCTGACAAATGATGTACTCATTTCAGCCTTTAATACTCCTCAAATGGCATTGACACCTATCTGAAGCACTATAAGCTCCAAAGTGCATGGAGTACAATGAATGAAGAAGCTTGAGTCAAGTACCCACTGGGTATTGTTGTTACTGTTCCCATTAACCCCACCATATTCCTTACTGGCTAGCCTATTAGCAAAGTGACTTTGCAGCCTAAAATAAGTAGCATGCATAATTTCTTGTGAATAGTCACATTACAAACATAATTGTCATCAAAACCTTTTTATTTTACTGAAGTGTAGGTCAGCATTTCTGCCTCTAGTTCAACATTCTTTTCTTATGCACAAAGTTATGTAGTCCCTCTCAGTTTACTTGTTGTCGATCTTGTGTAACTTGTAATTCAGAGGACTAAAACTATTTCTCCAGAAACACCTAGTACTTCAGTAACACTGCTTCTGAGTTTCTGGAGTCTAAGGTATGCTGTGATCTTTAGCCACTATCCTAGACTGTCTCTTCAGTCTGCTACTAGGAACTTTACTTGGCAAAGTAGTCTTACAAAGTCACATCATGAGGACAGTTGCTGTTGGAGACTTAAGGTTGGCAGTTGCTTGGCTTTTCTTCAAGTGTAGCTTTATGTCTATAAATTTTGAAAGGCATGTGACTTCCTATTCACTTCTCTCCCTAAAAAAAATGTTGTGAATAACTTTGTTTTAATTTGTTGCAGTATTTGGGTTCCATGCTGATTAAAGAACTAAGGGGGACTGAATCGACACAAGATGCCTGTGCAAAGATGAGGGTTTGTATCTATTGGTCACAAATTGTGGTACTATTTTGGACTAAACCATGTTTGAGTCTTTTAATGTTTCCCTTGTGCTTTTGCCTAGAAATCCACTGAACAAATGAAAAAGATCCCAACTATTTTCCTCTCCATCACATACAAAGGTGTAAAATTCATTGATGCCTTCAACAAGGTATTTGTAGAATTGTTAAATGTAATTGCTTTCATTGTATTATATATCATGCCTTTAAATTGAATTTTTAGTTAATTTTCTTAGATTCATCATGCAGAAAAATGAAAATTAGACTTTACATTTGTTTTGTATTGGGTCTATACTCTATATATCTATTTTCACCGTGAATGCAATGATATCCTATTTTTCTTATAAATGATATTTCCTATTTGACGTAATACCAGATGTAAATCTGATGCACGTAAAACAGGACATCTGAGCTGTCTTGCCCTCTGAAATGCTTGTTTATTATTGCTTACTGAGCCTTAATCTGCCAGTGGGTTCATTCAATTCCTCATCTGTCCTGTTGACATATAATGGGATTGTCATGCTCACTGCTATTTACTTACTGAATGCCTACTTCAAGCATGCTTGATTTGAAAGCTCATGGCCTAATATCTTTTCCCATTTCGTTTTGTACTCTAGATTATTATGGACTGCAATCATAGGCATAAGACCTAGGGCAGAAAATTATGCTTGGTGTGCAGGCACGCCGTAGCATGAAATAAAGCGCGTTGACGTTGGCTGAGCGTGCCGATGTCAACATGCACTCTCGCGATAGGTCGGTGGGCGCGCGCCAGAGCCGGAAGTGTGCCCGCCGACAATTAAAAGGCCTATTAAGCTAAGAATTGTACTGAATTTTTCACTGCCCAGCAGGCGAAAAGGCCAAGCAGCCTTTACATTTTTTAGGAAATCTCATCCACAGGCGGGATGGGGTTTCCAAAATTAAATACAAATAAAATAAAAATTTAACACTTGAATTAAAAACATGACTCTGCTCATGTGACAGAGCCACATGAAGGGACACATTTTATGATATTTATATTTCCTTAATTTTTTTTAAACAGTGCTTCATCTCCCTGAGGCAGCTCTGTGCCTCAGGGAGATTGAAGCGCCCTTTCTTGGGCATGCCGAATTGCGCTATAGGCCTGCTTGCCCTCCTCCCCCCACCTGCACTGGCAGCGCTGCCGCTCGCATATCACGCTGGGTGGGCCTGAATTGGCCCGCCCACATAAAATTACGGTGTGGAGCCGATTGCAGGCTGCGGTAGGCATCCCGGCTGCCCACCCCCGCCAAGGGCAAAGTCCTGTCCCTAGAAATTGCTCCACTTTCTTCCCCACTGTCTATTAACGACTTTAAGTTTTGCATAGACAACAGATTAGTCCAGACATTTTCTTGTGCCTTTATCTGTCCAAAATTATGAAAATGTAACACAAAAGATGCAAAAGCAAAATTTTAATATGCCTAACATAAACTGCAACGCTGTAGTTGAGACCAATGCATTTCTGTAACCTACATATGTCTCCTTCACAATGGGTTATGTGCATTGAAAATTATCTTTTTTATTCTTGGATACACCCCTCTTATGGATCTACTCATGCAGCCTGTTCTGTTGAAAGTACAAAATAAGACCCAGTGTCAAATCATTGCAACCTGTTAATTGATCTGTGTCTACATCTGCACTCAATACTTGCTTTTTGGATGCCTGTGTCTCACTTCTCCCTAAATAATTTACCAGATGTTCTTATTTTGCTTTGGATATCTTTTTATCCAGACTAGCTGATACCTTAGTGCACTGTTCAGGGTTAGTCTTAGGTTTGGGGTGGTTACAGTGGAGCTGTATTTAAGCTAAATATTTTCTGGGCCTTTCTCTTTGGGGCAGCCAGTTTAACAAGCGAAGTAGAAAATGTCTAGCTTTGTTTTCTATAAGATTGTGAGCATTGCTGTTAGGTTTTGCACATGTACCACTTTGTGTCATACTTTCAAATGTGAGTAGAGTTCTTTTTCTTGTAAAATGCAGAAATTCCTGTAAAGATAGATAGATAGCTGAAGGCAATAACACTGTCTACTTCTATTAAACCATGTAGTTCATTACATAAAGCATCAGTATAGGAACAAATCTTGAAGGGTTCTAGAAATATTTCTGCATTATCCCAGCAGAAACCCTCCATCAAACCAACTTTAAATTTTTCTCAGTGGTACTTCTCTTGTTTCTGTGAGATCCACAAAGTGTTGTGAATATCTCTTGATCTGGCATAGGGTGCAGATTTCCAGTTTCTGCTGACATTGTTGTTTTAAATTGTCCTTGCAGCTCTCATGGTCCAAAGTATCTTTTATTTATCAGGCTGCCTGTTGACATTTGTCATTATATCACCCCATTAGTTCTGCTACCTCCTAGATACTACTACTGCTGATAGTGTAAAATCTTCCATTCTGTGCCGTTGTAACAAAATATATATTGATAGCAGAGGTAGTAACAGTGAAAGGGTCATTTATGTAGGTTTAAATGCTTTATAGTAAAGGGAAATTGAGTAGCATGACAAACCTTGATGCAGGCAGATGTTGCCCTTAAATTGTCCTTGCACTTTGCACAAACCAAATAAAAACACATTTCAACCATAGTCATGTTTCTGCAGCAATAAAAAAAAATGTTGTTTGTTGTATATAGTCTAGTATAATACAGTGCAATAGTGCAACCTATTAGACTATCCCATTAATCTTGATAAGTCACAGGTTGGCTCTGTTTAGCTTCCATTCTCAGCTGAGTTCCTTTTCTGCCAAGAGGATGGAGAACAGGCTAGAAGTGGAAATTTCGAAAGCAGCACCTCCCCCAGGTCTCCCATTCATAGGCCTCCTGGTGTCTGGTTAAAAGTAGCATTGATGTATCTAGGAGCAGTCCCTTCCTCTTGTACAGGCTGTAGCCTCTTAGATCAGAGTAGCTGCCTTTGTAGGAGGCTAACATACCCATGAGAGAGAATGTGACTTAGTTAATGGCACTTATTTAACCAAATGGTCCATTTACAATAGTCAGAGCAACTCAATTAAATTACCAACAATTTAACTTGCTGCCAACCATCCTTTATGGATTTTTATATGATGTGGCAGACAAGTTTAAAGTGACTTTTTCCAAGAAGGTGTCACACACAGTAAATATGGCATATTCTCTCCCCCCCCCCCCACCCCCCTCCACACCGGCCACCCCCCATTGAGTTTCTTTGTTCTAGAATGATAAACTTTCTGAACCATGTTTGTTTTGTTTCATTAACAGAATATTATCGCTGAGCATGAAATCCGCAATATTTCCTGCGCTGCCCAGGACCCTGAAGACCTTTGTACATTTGCTTACATCACTAAAGACCTACAGACAAATCACCACTATTGTCACGTTTTCAGCACACTTGATGTAGTATGTCATTATTATTTACTTTTTAAAAGTAATCAGGTGATGTGTTTAATTTCTCCTCTAGGTGGCATGACAGTAGCTTTCAATTCCTGAGGATTGCTTGTCCCTGTGGCACAATATGACCCCAGCCCTTGCCCTTTTCTTGGATATCATTGGCCAGCTTTGGTTTATGTTTATTTTCCGATCAAGCTGTAACGTTTGCGTGATGCCTGCACAAATAAAGGACAGTTTGTTGGATGTTATAGCAGTATTGTTTATACAATTATTCATAAATTTGAAATCTTCAGGTTGCAGTTATAGAAAGCTTTAATATTTCACCACTTCTCATTCAATACCATCAGATAAGGTGATCTATTTAAGATTGCATGACTACAGCCAAATTATATAGTATAGTGCCACCTTTGATATAGGCCAGGATGAAAACAGCTTATTAAAGGAGTATTGTAAACTAAGGGTCTCCAAAAGCTATGTCCCTAGTTTAAAAAAAACTCCATCTAAAGACCTAATATATTAGTTACACGTTTTTAAAAAAAAACTCACCATGAGGTAGCTTCATTTTTTGAGGCTGCCACCTTCTTGAGTGTTTTCCAAGGCTAGGTACATGGACATGATCTAAAATCAACAACTCTCCCCTCCTGCTACTCCCTGAAAGCATTGAGCAGCAGGGTATTCTCAGAGTAAGGCTAAGCTGTATGTTTCCTCAACTAGTGGCGGAAATAGGCAAAGATAGTAAATATGACTCTGAGACCTGTGGAAAATGTTTTGTGTTTCCTAAAATACAACCCCAGGATCTCTTTTAAGCAAGCACTTTAGAAGAAAGCTACTGTAGTGTCTTGTCCCAAAGCGCTTGCTGATATAAAATCTTCATAAAGTCTTCGTTTCCATCCACAATAATTAAAACTGCTGTTGTGAATTTTACAACCTGGATTCCGTCTAAAGGACTGTTTGATGACTAATTCTTTGGTATGTATGTCCTTACACGATGACTGCAATACTCCATACTGTGACAGTGAATAATTGGATGATGCCTGTTTTGTTTTCAGTTCAACTTTTGTACAGTAGCAATATTAATTCACCGTGTTACTGCATTTGATGAAAGATCATCCACAACCTGTGTGTCAGCAGGCTTGAGTGTAACATCCTAGGAAGGATTGTACTTAGACTTGACCATGGGAATGCTCAGCTTGGGACACCTCATGAAAACAGAATGGTGTTTTGCAGGTTGATTAATAGGAGTTTGACTTGTTAACTTAATAAAATTGATAAGAACACAGTACAAGTTAGTATATCATATGGTATTAACGTGAAACTTGAAATAAAAACTGAAATAATATCTCATTCATTATTTTCTATTTTTCCCCAGAATTTAACATATGAAATCATCCTTACACTAGGACAGGCGTTTGAAGTGGCCTACCAACTTGCATTGCAAGCCCAGAAACCCTCTCAGAAGTCTTTTTTCACAGCCGAGACAGAGTCAGAGGAGATGAGATCTTCTAAACCAGTCCCCAAGCCACGATCCAGCATGAGAAAATCTACTGTAAGTACTCACAAATCCTTGTGTGTTCAAGATCTAATTCAACCTGTAATACACCGAATACACGCAGTATAACACTTGTTTGAAGGTTTTCATTGTGAGAGCAGTAACACTGAGGAAAACAAATTTACAGTTGCACCATGCTCTTTTTTTTTAATCTTTCGGGTAGCATGCCCTGCCCGTCGTCTAGAGGAATAACTGGAATGGGTGAAAACAGTAGTTATATATAGTGGAGGATGGGAAAATGGGCAGGATCTTACACCTATTGACCAGGCTAGTGTGTTTGTAATAGGTCAGCTCATGTTAACATTCTTGCTGCTGATTGGTCGACTGTGTAGAGTGGATGGTAGTGTGTTTCTTGCGTAAGAGTAGCCAGTTATCACAGATGAGAAGGTCACTGTCTTGGGGGACGGTGTGGTGGTAGTAGATCTCCAAAGCCTCCCACATGGTTAAATGTAAATTACATCATAAAATATTATAACCGTAAAATGATTTAATAAAATTGATGAAACTGTGAGTTGCTAAAGAAAAATATTACATACTTTAGGAAGTGTTTAAGAGGATTAGATTCTGGATAATGACCTTGTAAATGCAATTTTCATTTCATTGTCAACATTAGTATGGTATGTTTTATGGGATTCACTTTTAAAAGACAAATGCCACTTGTAGCAACATATAAATTTCATCCCATCAGGTAAGACATCGTCAATAAAATGCTTATGTACAGTAGTAATTCTTTATGTTGAACAATTTAATAGGATGAAAGTTGACTATCTTTGCCCCACAGTAGTCTGTTTCAACCAGAAACAATGACGGAATAGCTTAGGACACTATTGGTAAACAGTTTACATGTGCATTGTTCCTTGTAGAGTGCCCCAAGCGCGAGCCAGCCAAAGCCCCATGCCATTTGACGCTAGGGTTCAATTTCAGGCTCTCAGTGCAATGCTTAATTTGCTACTGAGCCATCCCAAGTTGAGTGTTTCTCCTGCGGAAGGATGCAGCTACATCATTGGGATTGAGTGGTGGGAGCTTTACTTTATATCTAACCAGCACTATACTTGTCTGCAGAGCGCTGAATAATTGGCATTAGACACCTGAAATAGGATACTCACAAGTGCCAACATCCCTCACCTTGATGAATACAATCTCCTCCATAGATAGTATGAACTGACTTCAGTACTTAAAAAGTGAGCAAATTGTAAAAAGCTCATTTACGTTTGAGCTTGCTAAAAATTTCTGATAAAACATTGTGCTCCATTGCTCTGATCTGTATAATGTATTTGTAATGGGCAGCAGTTGACTAATAAATGAGGAGGTTCGATTAATGCATTTTTCTGCTGCTCTAGAAGTGGTGACCTGGCTGGATTTTACAGAATGCTGTAACTGGTTCACTAATGACTCTGCTGTCGTTTCTTACCAAATGAACTAGGTGCAGCCACCTAACAGCAGATGCTGTTACTGTCACACGTGCACTACTCACAGGCCTTCGCATCCGCCTCTACCGCTTCATTCGTTCAGCCAAGGAGTCCAGGTTTCTTTCTCTATATATTTATATATCTATCACTGTTTCTGTCCAATGTTCTCACTTACATCCCCATTCATTCATGACTGCCAGCAGCATCAAAATAGGCATCGAAAATATTCATTATGAGAGGCTAAATTCCTAGACATAATCTGTACTTTCTAATGTATGGCTTAACAGTTCTGAAAGTAGCCATAAAATACAATAAGAACTATTCGTTAATGTGGCACTACGTATGGAGTGTTTATATTAGGAGACAAACTAAGCTCAAACATAATCTTGAGATTTGAAAATATATTTGAGTTTTTTAAAATTTAACTGCAAATTAAATTGAAAATATTACATTCTAGGAGTTAGTAATAGACACAATGAAACTGAAAAAAATGTGCAAGTTCTTTGGCATTAGAGACACAAATGATATAACCATAGAAATTAGAGCACTGAGGAAGTCCGTCACACTGGTGCCGGTACTAGTTCTTCAACCACAACTTTTTCAATTCTCCCTTTTTCTATATGTGTTCTTCCTTTTCAAACACTTGTCCCATGTTTTTAAGTGACCAATCTATATGGCAATTCAGTGCTAAGATTTAATCCCTCACTGTCAGCCTACATCCCTACAGTGAAATAGACCAGAATTTTTGTTGTCTGTAGCAAAGTAGAATAAAGTGATTTTCAAAAAGGTTAGCCTACACTTACTGGATTTAATGTAACAAGCTTAGAGATGAGGTTCATACATTTTAAAAATGAAGTGGAAACACCACCTTGATGGAGGCTTGGGAGCAGGTGTTGTATTCTCCAACTATTTTAAATCTAGGATAAATTGTAGTGAATTTATTTATTAATATTTATTTGATGTTATAGCATATGAATACTGAGTAGCAGATAGCAGGATTCATTAATGTTGGTTTTCTGAATTTAGCTGCTTCCATCTACATCTGTATTGGTCAATGCAAATGAAGAAAATGAACATGTGCAAAAAGATCCTTTCACAATTTAAAAAATTTGTTCATGGGATGTGAGCGTCGCTGGCTAGAGTAGCATTTATTGCCCATCCCTAATTGCCCTTGAGAAGGTGGTGGTGAGCTGCCTTCTTGAACCACTGCAGTCCATGTGGTGTAGGTACATCCACAGTGTTAATATGGAGGGAGTTCCAAGATTTTAACCCAGCAACTGTGAAGAAACCACAATCCTTATTTTTAAAAAAATGTGGACTGTATTTATCAAACACTTTGAACTTCCTACTTAGTGTTTTCTTGCTTCTTCAGTGCTCAGCTTGGCACAAAAGAGATACTCCTTAGGATTTCAAACAGGCATCTCGTTTCCCCTGTCACTGTCTTGGGAGAATGTGACAAAGAGTCAGTTTGTTCCTGACTTGAAATTTAGGTTCTGAATTTGATCTTTCTTTGCTTCTCCAGAGGAACTTCCTATTTGCCATTTTTACCTTGCAGAATCTATGACAGAAGTTTACAGTAGTGCTTATGTTCACTCTTTCAGATTTTCTTTCTCAATTTTATCCCATTGCAAATGCTGAATGGTCTTTGATACAGATGCTGGTAATGATTAATTTGCTTACAAAGTAGGACCATATGCTCATGATGAAGGAAGAAATAAGAAATGCACTTGCACCCTGCACTCTAGACCACCCGCTGATCAGGTCGTGGGTGGGAATAAAATAAAATAAACTGTGATAAATTTGGCCCCATGCATTAATTAACTGCTATACACAGGGCTAATTCCACAGCACCTGGAGCAACAGACAAATAACTGTACAGGCACACTTGCACGTTTGTGTCTAGCTGTCAGAACTACCTAAATACAGAGCAAAAGAATTCGTGTTGCTCTTCTAGCAGTAGCTACCTCCATAGCTGTCTTGGAGAATATCTCTTTAAATAGGCCTCTCATTCACTGGAGGTGGTATTGCTGAAATTGAGTTGGCCCTGGCAACAGCACTGTAAGGTAAGTGCCACATGCTCAGGTATACAAGCCTGAGGGGAAAAATACTTCGGTGCATAGAGCAATCTAAAATGTGAGAGATGGGAGTTGAGAAGTCAAAACTCCCAAATAAAATAGTTTGGATAGTTTCAGGTGTTCTGGAGTTATCTCAATTAAGAGAGTTGTTTCTAGGAGAAAAATAAAAGGCAGAATCAGCCCTGTCATTCCCCATTCCCTATTTATTTCCTTCAAGTTCCCATCCAATTTCTTTCTGAAATTATTGATTATTTCTGCCCTCATGGGGAGCAAATTCCAGGTCATTACTACCTATCTTCCAGCACCAGATCCAGCAATGCCTCCTTTCTAAAAAAAACTCAGCAGGTCTGGCAGCATCTGTGGAAGGGAGCACAGTTAACGTTTCGAGTCCGCATGACTCTTCAACAGAAGTCAGTTCTGTTGAAGAGTCATGCGGACTCGAAACGTTAACTGTGCTCCCTTCCACAGATGCTGCCAGACCTGCTGAGTTTTTCCAGGTATTTTTGTTTTTGTTTTCGATTTCCAGCATCCGCAGTTTTTTGATTTTATGCTTCCTTTCTAGTTGGGTCAAGAACATACTGATCGAAGAAGTTTTCTTGTACAGATTTCAGAAATTCATCCTCTCCCTTACTCTTTATAGTAACATTTTCCCAATCAATATTTGGGTAATTAAATACCCCCAGTATCACCTCTATAATTCTTGCACGTCTTTGTGATTTCCCTCTAGATTTGCTCCTTTATCACGCGTGTTATTTGGAGCCTGTAAAATACCCCCAGTAAACGTGATCTTAGTTTTCTTCATCTCAACTCTAACAAATGGACTCTGTCCTTGCCCCCCCCTCAAGGACATCCCCTCTTTCCAACATTGGAATGTCTTCCCTAATCAATACTGCTTCCCCACTTCCTGTTTTCCTTCCCTATTTTTTCTGAACACTTTTTGTATCCTTGTATAAGCATCCAGTCCTCACCATTTTAGACATGTTTCTGTTATTGCTGTTACATCGTATTCCCACACTGTTATTTGTGACTGTAGCTCACCAACCTTATTCAACACACTTTGTGCGTTTATATACATGGATTGTAATCCTGTTTTTGTAATTTTTCATACTCCTTCTTAGTTTGCTCTTATCTGTTGCATGTTTATTAATGAGTTCTGGAAAAGTAACAGGTTTCTGTTACTCATCGCACTCGATGAAAATCTAAGAACATGTGACTACATGCATGGTTTAACTGACTGATGATGTGGTCATCCTATCAGATCTTAAACTGCAGAGAACCATAGAATGGTTACAACACAGAAGGTGACCATTCAGCCCATTATGTCCATGCCAGCTTCCTGCAAGAGCAGCTCACCTATTCCCATTCCCCCACCTTTTCCCTATAGCCCTGCAAATTTTTTCTCTTCATTTAATTACTAATTCTACTTTGAAGGCCTCAATTGATTATATCTCCACCACACTCTCAGGCAGCGCATCCCAGATCCTAACCACTCACTACCTAAACAAGTTTTTCCTCACATCACGGTTGCTTTTTGTGCCAATCGCCTTACATTGGTGTCCTTTGGTTCCCTATCCTTGTGCCAACAGAAACAGTTTCTCCCTATCTACTTTGTCCAGACCCCTTATGATTTTGAACACCACTATCACATCTTTTTGCAATCTTCTCTTCTCCAAGGGTAACAGCCCTATAGTGGAATTAGAACAAGTAAGCAGTAGTATGCTATAGTAAAGCACTTTGGCATTTATAGTTCCTATTCAGGACCATATTCTACCAATATGTTTTCAGATTGTAGCTCATTTTTATTGGGATAACTATATTTAACTGAAGTTAATTCTCCTTTTTTTCTCCAGAGCTGAAGTGCTCTGGCATGTATGATAGTTGCATCCTAATGGAAAATTTAAGCCTGCAGAATTTGTTATGAGTGACGCAGAGCATAATCTTAGACACTTATAGCAGAGAACCCCATTTGTCTTCAGCAATGTATTTCCAAGTTTTTCATACATCTCTACTCCTTACCAGTAATGCAAAAGAGGGTTGTTGTTTGAAATTTCAACCATGTATGTTTTATTCACCGTGCAGTGCTGTTTTCCTGGAGTTTACATTGCTCATCTGTGAAGGTTACAGTGGACAAGCTGAGCAACACCTGCAAAAACTCACTCCACAAGCCTATAGTTTGAATAAGCCCTAAATTATCATCTCATTCAATTGCCAACAATACCTCTCATTAGATTTGGATTGTTTATTAAATGCGCATCACAGGAACATTCTGAACTGCAGTATATTTTGCAATTTTCACACATTTGTCTTGTCTTGCTTTTGTAGATTGACTCTATTGAGCAAGATTCTCAATCGCACGGCAGTGTGGCATGGATAGCTGACTCCAAGCAGGATTCCAAGAGGACAATCAGTACAAAGTATGAAACCACCATATTCTGACCACCACCTGCTCCTGCTTCTAATCTGTGCCTTTGCACTGTGAACCTGTTCCACTTCTCCGCTTCCTATGGCGGGTACACAAAAGCTGCTTTCACACTCTTTCCCAGAGGGAAACTTGTACTTGAGTTTCCTGTACTGTACTCTATAATTCAACAATAGCTGCCTTCAGACATCCTGGTGATCTTTCAGCTACTTAAAAAGAAGCTCTGAAAATTACTTGGGAATCTTATTCTACACCTGAACTTTGATATACTCTAACCTCCCAGCACTGTGAGCTACTGCACTGTTACTTAATCCACCCAAATGCTACTAAATGGCATATGCCAGTGTTGCATGCATTGCCACTTGGACCTGTTGCATCTTTTGCAGAACCACAAGTCTTCAGTAGCTATTATTGATTGGATGTTTCTGCTGATGGATCTAATATGCTTTTTAACAGACTGCATTTCCTTTTAGCTTTCTTTCTTAAACACTTTGATTTAAACAATTTCACAACACGTGCCTCATCCAAACTGATTGAAGAAAGCTGCTGTTATGGTTCAGCCAAATTGGCTTAAAAATAAAACTTTATTGATGTGTTCTGATTTTTTTTCCTTTTTACAGTGTTTCTACCACACGAAAGAAATTAAGGTTTGGCTACTTTCTTTTAATGACTTAAAAGGCTGAATGACCTCAGGCAACATTGGCTACATGATTTTTTAAAAAATTTTTGCTTCAGGATGAGGCATGTCTGAAAGAATCAAGGTTTTTAATGAATTTATGGAAACATTTACTTGAAACAAATGCATTGGCTGGGATTTTCCGGCCCTGTCGTGGTGGGACCCGCCACAGGAGTTTCGGTGGCCTAGCCAAATGTCCATTGACTTTTAGTGGGAGTGGACGATCCTGGCGGTGGGTGGGACCGGAAAATCCCGTCTATTGAGATATGCGCAGGTTAGCTTTTTTAAGTGATCAAACTTGAGAGACCCTCTACTTTCTCAATCCGGAATGATCAAAAATATTGCTATTCCTGAGATTACATATCACTGTTTAACTCTGGCCTGTTTACAACAGCTAAATACTTGTAATCTACAGTCTACTCTTAATTCAAAGTTGCTTCATTCAAATTATTTGACCATTTGAAATGTTTAGGCTCGAGGTTCCCACGATTATTTATGTGCTGCTTAATTCAAATTATTGGTTCAATCAAATTTTTTTAAGTACAAAAAAACTTTGAAACATCTCTACCATATGCTAGAATATTACACATTGAGCTTATATCTAGCATTTATATACACTTTGGTCCTGTGTTATTACATTATCAATCAGCGTATGGAATTCTCACTGGTCAAACTTTTCAATTGTATTTTTGCCTTTTCACTTTTTATTTTGTGCCTAGAGGACTTCACTTATTGAGTGAATCGTGTTCTTTCACTTCCATAATTGAGGCTGTTAACCACTGCATTTCTCGCCTGCAGAGAATCTATCTAAATGCTAGAAACTAGCAGCAAATCAGTCAACGCCTGTGCAGAGAGCAGACAACTTAACGTTTCTGCGTTGAAGGAGAGTCCATGTCTAAAACACCATCCTGTCTGTTCTCCACAGCAATCTTGACTGTGCTGTTGAGCATTTGCTGTTTTTGTTTGATTTCCAGCATCTTCAGTATAGTGTTTTGTTTTTCACTATCTAATGGTTTGTTGGGTAAACCGAAACAAAAAAATAATTTTGCATTTTGGGATTTGAGAAGTTCTGACCATTGTAACCAATTTTTGAAACATTCTTTGCACCAACTGTTAATTTCCTAACGACAAGCAGATTTTAAAAGAGGTGCATTATTTGGCAACATTAAGCAGGCTATTATGATACCAGCTTAACAATTACAGCTTGCCATGAGCACAGCTCTTTTATTTTGATAATGCCCTTGAACAATGGCTTTTCTATAAATATTAAGAGGTCCACAGAAAGTCACCAACTGAATAGTGTTAGATACAGCAATGCATGTATGTTGTCTTAACCATGGGTAGCTGTTGAGGGAAATATTTTCCAGCATTGATGTTCTTTTTGTAGATGCGACTAACACATTTAGTAATATTATATTAAGCTATTTTTATGAAGCATGTTGAAATCAGTTGCAGCAGATGAAAGGTTGAGAAGACGCTCAAGCAATTTCTAACCTGTCTGCAGCACACAGGCTGTAGGATTTAGCATATGTTAAGAATGTAAAGATCATTCAGAGTGGGTGGAGTGAGGCCACTGTTGAATTTGAGCAAGTAATGAGCAGTTTGTTATAATGAAAAATAATTGGACATATAGTTGGAAGGAGAAGATTAAAAGAGCAGTGCAGAATCTGCAAAAGGACTAATGGCAAATTTTGTTTCCTTTAAGAAATTGGATGATGATTCCAATGCCCTGTGTGAAATTGGATTTGGTATCATCTAAGCTCTGCCTAATAAGATGCTTTTTATGTACAGATCTGATAAGCAGGAGTAGCAGATGAGACTAATAGCTTATTGGAACCCAACACAAAGAATTCAAGGTTAAAAACATTGCTGTCAAAACTAATTAAACTAAAAGTAGCATCAAAAAAACAATTTTAAATGCTCTTGATATAATCATTAACTTGGGGATGGCCTTTAGCAGTGAGGAGGGTCGGAAGTTTTATAAATACATGTGGTTATTTTCAGATAATTTCCTGCTTAAAGGTAATTGATAACACTGTTGGCTAAAGATGTATAAGGGCCTTGTGTATCCACGGCCATGATTTTTAGGATGGTGGGGTTTCCTATCCCATCACCCAAAGAGTCACTGGCGAACACATCCTGATGATATTGGTGGCCCCACAGCCAGTTAATGCTCCAACAAGCATTAATTGAATGGGGATGGGACTTCTGTCCCTCACCCAGGAGGAAGTCCTGCCTCAGTGAGCTGCTGGCCAATCTGATTGGCCATAAGCTGTTTAGTCCCAGCAGTACCAGAAGCTGTAATAGACAGGATTGCGACTGCAAGCAGTCTCCGGAGTCTAAATCCCATGTCCAAGACCAGGTAAGTGTGTGGGTCTCAGGGACAGGAGGTGAGGACCTGGTGGGTGGGCAGAAGGGTTTTTAAAAATTCATTCATGGGATGTGGGCATCGCTGGCTAGGCCAGCATTTATTGCCCATCCCTAATTGCCCTTGAGAAGGCGATGGTGAGCTGCCTTCTTGAACTGCTGCAGTCCATGTGGTGTTGGTACACCCACAGTGCTGTTGGGGAGGGAGTTCCAGGATTTTGATCCAGCTACAGTGAAGGAAGGGTGATATATTTCCAAGTCAGGATGGTGAGTGGCTTGGAGGGGAGCTTCCAGATGGTGGTGTTCCCATGTGTCTGCTGCCCTTTTCTTTCTACATGGTAGTGGTTGGAGGTTTGGAAGGTGCTGTCTAAGGAGGTTTGGTGAGTTCCTGCAGTGCATCATGTGGATGGTACATGCTGCTGCCACTGTGCATCGGTGGTAGAGGGAGTGAATGTTTGTGGATATGTCATTTAAGCAGGCTGCTTTGTCCTGGATGCTGTCAAGTTTCTTGAGTGTTACTGGAGCTGCACTTATTCAGGAAATTGGAGAGTATTCCATCACACTGCTGACTTTTGCCTTGTAGATGGTGGACAGGCTTTGGGGTGTCAGGCGGTGAGTTACTTGCCGCAAGATTCCTAGTCTCTGACCTGCTATTGTAGCCACAGTATTTATATGACTAGTCCAGTTGAGTTTGTGGTCAATGGGGTGTTGGTGGAGCGACTGGGGAGTAGAGCACCCGCAGGGGCCAGACCTTGTGGAGGGGGCACCTGATGTTGAAAGGAGGCTGTTTTTGGAGGCCACCTTCCCTCCACTTGCCAACTGAGACCTGAGCAGGGTCAATTTCCAGGCTTCCCCTCTGCCCTGAACTCCTTTCGCCAGCCTGAAAATTGAGGCTGGGCAGGTAACTGCCCCTAGTTGATCATAATTGGCCACTGATGGGTCTCAAATGGGGCAAGGGTGGGTGGGCATGCCTAGGCCTTTCCCATCCCGCCATAAAATTGCGGAGAGGTCAGGATGGGCTGGAGCCCGGTGGGAAAGACATCCAAGGAATTTTCGCCTCCTCCCACCCTGCCCCATCTGCAAACATGCCAGCGGGGTAACATAAAATTCTGCCCTGTTTCTTAGGTTCCTGTGTTACAATGCATTTGAAAAGTTTTTCATGACATCCCTAATGGAAGGTACCCATTCCTGTGCATGATGGTAAAATTAAAAAGGGTGGAGAAGGATATTTAATATTCACCATAGACCATATTGGAAATAATAGCAGATAGCTGATATCATTTTTTTAAATCGTTCATGGCATGTGGGCATCGCTGGCTAGGCCAGCATTTATTGCCCTTCCCCAATTGCCCTTATTCAGGGGCCATTTAAGAGTCAGCCACATTGCTGTTGGTCTGGAGTCACATTTAGGCCAAACGAGGTAAGGATGGATGATTTCCTTCCCTAAAGGACATTAGTGAACCAGATGGGTTTTTACAACAATCAACAATGGTTTCACAGTCATCATTAGACTTTTAATTCCAGACTGGTTTTTTTTATTGGATTCAAATTCCACTATCTGCCATGGTGGGATTCAAACCCGGGTCCCTAGAGTATTACCCCTCGGTTTCCAGATTACCGGTCTAGTGACAATACCACTATGTCACTGCCTCCCTCATGTGCAAAGCTATCTTGCTGACATTCAAAAACTAGGATTTTTCTTTTGCAAGTCAGGGTTAGAAGAAACAGACATACATGCGTATGTGTGTGTATGTAATATTTATAATAAAAGTAGTTGTTTGGTAGTACAAAACTTGAGTATTGCTGGAAAAAGATATTTTGTCAAAGCTTTTCATCTTGCACTCATCAAGACAATCACAATACCAGTGTGTTTCAATATCAATTTCAGTGCCAGTGCAATGCTAGGTATATAGGCCATACGTCCCATAAATTGGTGGATTGTATCAAACAGTACGTCCAAGCTGCTGTTCGCAACGGGCAAGGTATAGACCGTACCCAACCCAATCAGCTTGTGCTTACAAAACTGAAAACACAGTGTCCAACATTAGATGCAATTCCACGATTGGACAATATTTTCTAAATAACTCTGTGTGCTAAAGATTATGCTGACAACCAATTTAAGATTGTCAGTCAGGTTCACAGTGTGGTGCATTTGCATGTACTGGAAGCTACATATATTAATACACAGGGCCCTGTTCTTTGTAGACAGAAAGAGCATATACACATTGCGCCTGTTTCAGCTAAACAGAGTAAGTGATAGCCATTCGCTGGTTCATTCCTCAGGGCAATGCCTTGACCAATCAGAATCAAGTTACCTGGTTTAAATTTCAAACTATGCTTGGCAGTTAACTGTCAGCAACCATTAAATGGTGCATTCTCCATGGCAATGCCTCTACCAATCAGAGTCCACTTGCCAACCAATCAGCACTCCCTTCTCATACAGGCAAAGTTTTTGCTTCCCCTGACATTGGTACTTTGCGATTGTCCTGATGAGTGCAAGACGAAGAGCTTTGACAAAATGTCTTTCCTCAGCAATATAATGGCGTTCTGTTAAGATCAGTTACTGAACAATGAAATTTTAAACTTAACAGATATTCATAGATTTTCTTGCTATAATAAAAGAAAATAGTTCAGTTTCTTCTGGATGTCACTACCTCGCAGTAAATGCTATCCGGCAAAGTGTTTTCATAATGTGCTTATGACCACTGGCATGAATGGTTTAGTGGAAAATGCACACCTTTTTTTTCACAGATTTTAATATGAATAGGATTTTAAAACTAGACATTAAGTGCAAGCGAAGCAATAACAATTTGTTTAGTATCGCTGCTGTTAATTTCAAAACCAATTGACAGCCAGGAAGGCTATATTTACACTGATGTAAGATGGTACTACTTTGTTGGGTTATATAAAATGTTATAGCTTAATATTATAACTTTCAGTTTGATCTAACCCCTTGGTTACAATAATGAATTAAAATAGTTTTATGCATAGAAAAAAATGACACTTAAATCAGAATCAAGAGATACCCAGGCTAAGTTTTCACACTGTGAACTTCTTGGTTAAGAAGCCAGACTTTCTTCTTAGTGTTTCTTGGGATAGCAGCCATTTTGCAGTTTATTCATTCTTCCGTGGAACTTTATTGTTGCTACGTCTTTAAACCCTAGCTCAAAGTGCATTGTAAAGCATAAGTGATGAGGACAAAGATGTGGATTGATGTTCATTATACATGGATGATTCAATATGAATCAGTAAGTAGGATTTTAGGCTTTTTTAAAATTAATTCTCAGGTATTGTGTATATCTGGCAAGGTCAATTTTAGTGTCCATCTTCGCTACAGCTGAATGACTTGCTAGGTCACTTCAGAGAGCAGTTAAGTATTAACTGCTGTGGTGTCACATATAGGACCAACAGTAGGTTTCCTTGATTAAATTGCTTCACTGTGTGGACTCGCATAGAACCGATGCAACTTGGTTTCCCTGGATTCTGTATCTCCTGATCAGAAGTGTGAGGTGACTACTTTTCGACTTCATGCCCTTTCTTGCTCCCTCCATCTCCAGCCTCCCCGTCTCCAAATAGCACTTACCAGTTATGGAGAACAGTACAATTACTTGGTCGGTGTATGTGTGCATTCTTTATATACGTGTACCATATCTGTTGGAAGTGAATAGATCTACAGTGTGTTTTGCAGTTTGATTTTTTTACTTTGTAGCAATAAGCCACTGAATTTAAAATGGACTGAACTTGGGATCTTTATTCTTTGTTCAAAAGGTGTCCAAAAACTAAAATTTAGTTTTGTACTGATGAAGCATGACCAACAATTAACTAAAAGCAAGGGGCAATAGTTATATGCAGGTTGCTATCTCTGACAAAATAAAATTTGACTCCAGCCAAAGCTGAAGTTAGAAACCAAGTGATGACTATCTTTTGAGCTACAATTGCTTCATTAGGCAGTTTCACTAGTTCTTAGTTGCATCACAAGATAGAGTAGTCATTGAGCACTGTAACTTAGAGGGATTTAAAACTGGCAGGAATAGTCTCATTACCACCTACCTGCTTTCCACATATTAGGATAGGCAGTACTGATGAAATATATACACTTAAGTTCATATATTAAGCTAATTTGTCATGTTGTTCTCATACCATCCAGGCCAAGCATTTCTTACAAGGTTTTATGCACACATGCTTGGCTATTGTGACATTCAAGAAACACTAACAGATTTTGCTTGTTAATTACTCTATATAGTTTATACTGATTCACTCACTGCTAGAAGCATTTGTTTAATACAAAAAACTGAAGCCATATTCAATTAAACAAATGCTGGTAACCTGGCATCCGTAATAAGATTGAAGTCTGCACAAATATACTCATTAACAGCCTCATTGCAATGCTGTACAACAGCACCACAAGGACTTTGAAATAATGCAGTTTATTTCCTTCCAACTTTTAAAAAAAGCTATCTATTGATAATAAAAATCTATTTGAATCCTATTTGCAGTTGCATGTTATCATGGACCACCATGGATGCTTCCTGTTCAAAATTTTCATTTTAACATCCAACCAACATTTAATTAATAGCTGCAAAATGGATTATGAATTATAAATTGTGATGCTGTTTTTAATGGCGTAGAAATGTGCTGCATTTTAGTTATGCATGGCACAGTTGAAATTAGGAACTTTCTAATTTGTCCTTTTCCAAGGAGATGCTAATTTTCGGTGTTCCATGTTTTGTTTTTTCCCTGTCTTTCATTATGTCTACTTGTTTTTCCATTTTTGCAGCTGAGAAGATAGTCAGGCAATCTGTTTAGTTGTTGAGATTAGATAAATTGGACTTATCCCCCTCCATGTGTCCTATGTCAATGTTTCTAGGCTCCCATCTATTCTTACAATTCCCTTTAATCTGCATTACATGTTGGCTTAATATCCTTTTCATATATATTCTAGATAAGCTGATTAAAAAAAAAATCCCAGAACAAAAAAACAGTAAAAGCTGGGAAGTAAGAGCACTGGCCCGAACTGGTCTCGTGTACTTTAAAATGGAACACCAGTAAAACTGGGAAATAAGAATACTGGTCCGAACTGTTTTTTCTTTCTGGGATGCACCAAACAATTCAAGACGCAAACAGGATCATTTCAAGCCTTGTTTTTGTGGAAATCAATGCACTGTATTGAGTATCTTAAAGCTTCAATCACTACTTTTTGTGTACGTTTTAAGTTTAACATCATCTACATTTTGTCTCTTTATTTTAACTCCATGTAGCTGAAACTCTGGGGTGAGTGTATGTTTACTGGAAATGTGGCAATGGGTGTCCCAGATCAACATGAGGGAGTATTAAACCATCTGAGCAACAGCATCCCATACCAGGGAGACCATGGAACTGAAGTTCACTTGTGTAGCAGTGGTTTCCACTTTCTTTAAAACAGCACAACAGAAGAAAAGCATTTCTAGGACTTCTCCCTCAACAAATGCTTGGATACCATCAAGAAATTTAGCTATTTAATCAAAGAGGAAATATTATGAACAGCACTAATTTACCCTTTGTGGGAACGATGAAGCAGAGCAATCATCTTTAATCGGGTTGATGGTGCTTCATTTTATGCAACAGCGAGCAATGATGTGCACTGTCCCCAAAGTTTTAGCACATAAACTGTGAGGAAAAGGATTTTCATTTTATTTTTATGTTGAACGTATTTACATTAAATCATAGGTTTTTCACTTGTGCATTGTTTCCTTCAACCCTTTCCCAAAAAAACCTAATTATGATCATTGGATTCCACAGTTCTAACCAAAAGCTAATGTACAATGGTTTTAGTGTAATTTTAAGCTGCAGTGTTTACCTCTTTTCTGAAAATGATAATTGATCATTTTAGTCTGCAAACATCTCAACTATTTTTTTGAGTTCAAATCAATTCTAACCTGCCAGCATCATTGCTATCACTTTCATATGGAAGAAGCTGTGGGATCAGAATCTTAAGTGTCTGGAAGCATTGTGTATTTTGCTTCAGTAGCATTGTATTTCAAACTATGAACCTGCATTTGAGCAAAGCCGAATGACACCAGAAGATACTTAGTTAAGCTATGAACTACTGAAAGGATTTCAAGCATGCTTCTGTTCCACAACAGGGTGGTGTTCTTATCAGCCTGTACAAGATGAATTTACAAATGTGAAGAAAACTCATTCTCATATCTGGGTCTTGGAGTTAAAGTTCAAGGTAGTTTTAAGATGTTCTGGGGATCATAAGATTTTAAAGGGTACTTTGGGATTGAGAGTCTTTATTGTATATGAAAGTGTCAGATTCTGTTTCATTTTACAGGACTGCAATAACAGGAGGGCAAAACATTTCAATAAAGCATGAGAGGAATTACATATTGCCACTTTTGTGTTGGAATCGTAATATGGCACAAGGGAATGAAATTCTATCTATTTATAGTTTCATTGTGTGATTTTTAAGGTTATTAAACTGACTCACCCCTTTTGTTCGTAGCCATTGTGTACAAATGTAAACATTTAAATAATCGTTAGTCCCACTTCCCCGAGCCACTCCTTCGACTGGCACAAATTTGTATTTGTGTTGAACTCGAATGAATTCTGTATGGTTTAAACCTATGTCTGCTTTTGCAACCGTGTCAACTTTTTAACAATCCTTAGTTTCCTTTTGGAGACATTTGCCACTATGCAAACTCCTATAGCCAAGAGAACAGAATCACATGGAGAATGGCATCCTTCATGGCCATGGTCAGTATAGCTGAATGATTTCCTGATTCAAAATTAATTTTCTAAAGAGGCAGCTATCAGCCAAATGCCTCAATAGTGAAATGTCCCATCATGCAGTATGCACCATATTATGAGCCCAGTCAAGAAACAATATCATTTGCACCCAAGCAGCTTGAGTGGCAATCCTGAGCTGAATCATCAGGCAATGCTGGTGTCATTTTTACTGCTAGGATGTTTCAACTTATGTTGGGATTCTTTGAGAAAACAACAGAATCATTGGACAATTATTCCATTTAGCAAATAAATAATTATCAATTCATACTGAGCAGGATATAATGCCATAAAATGGCTTTTGAATCAAAAGAGTGGCCCAGTGAAGAGGTATTTTTAAAGTATTCAAATTATGTACAAATAACTAAGCAGCAATATTTTTAACCTAACTTGCCTGCTTAAATAATTTGAGGGGATTTGATTATTGATGAATAGCTTACCTATTTTGTAGAGATTTTTAGTAGATATCCTTCATGATGTCTGATTTTATTTTAATTAACAGTAATAATCTCAGTAAAAGTGCACTAATGGGCAGGGGGAGTAGCTGCTTCACCTAATTTGAGTCACAATCTGATTACTATTTTACTGTTGTAAAATTAAGTTTCACAAAAATATTTGTACTCTGGGTCAGGGGCTGTGAATGCTGTGTAGACACTAAGCAGGGCTTACTGGTGTATATCTTGTTCTAAATTTTAGACATTTCTGATGGTTAGCATTGGATCTAATATCTATTGATGGGTGTTTATTAATTTACCAGTTCTGTATTGCAGTACTTGAAAGGCATATTTCTATGTGTATAAAGCTGTAGAGTCATGATCAAGTGTTGAAACTGGACATATCATGGTACCAAACACTAGGATTGTTGTGCAAAAACTAGACTGACCTCATAATGATACAAGTTTGTAAATATACTTGGGCTTCCAGTCTGTTTTTGTTACTTTTTACCATTGTTTGTACAATTGGAAATCAATGAATAAACAGAACCTGAGAAAATGTCTGTGTAAGTGTTTCATATGGACCAAGATTAACAGTTTTTGCTTTGCAGCATTGTAATTGTTTATAGTGAAGTTCAGGTTTCCTTTGTCACAACATATCTTGAATCAAAACAATATGATTTGATCTAACTCACCAACAAATCCCAGGAGTTTCCATGAGCATCAGGTGACCGTACCCAATCCACTTTTTCGACAATGAATGTATAAAATTTCTTGTAATGAGCCCCTCATAATTCAAATCTTTGACATCAATATGCAATAACTCTGATGCTTCAGGCAGAGGTAGAGCGTACCAAACCGCAGAATTGGACGTCACAGTTGCCAAAAAATGCAAACGTGAAGATGGGATTTGGCCGTAACACTCTGGAATCATTTTTGGATGCCAGAAACAAAACCATATCAAGTCTATAAGTAGCATACTTCAGTATAAGTGTTGGAAAAATTGTGAAAATATTCCAGCTCCAATATTTGATTCCAGACATACAACATTGCAAAATCAAGTCCAGGGTATTGCAAAATACAATCAATTCACAGTGAATGACTTCTTTAACTGCATTAAGGGATAGATGGTAGATGATCTCATCTAAAAGGAAAGACAGTGGGGACAGTTTCCTCCCCTGCAGAGCCAGTAGTTTAAGTGCTACAAGACCTTCTAAGATAGCCAAGATGGGGTTTGGAACTGCAAAATTTGGTTAGTCTGCCATTAGGACAAGACTTTAAGAAGCCATCTTCATAAAGGAGTTTAACCGTGCTTAGAACGGCTGCTCTGAGGATGATTAAGCCTCTGACGACAAATTAAATTGGCACTAATGCTCATTGAAGAGGCTCAATGTCATTTTGCTGGCGAGTGGTGTAATTAACAACTTTTCCTTACAGCGATCAATTGAACAGGAGTCAAGAAGTCATTGGTGAAAATTGCAAGCATTACTTAAAACTTTCTGTTTTCACTTACTGATTGAGATTAAATCACTACCCTGCATTTTGACACATGTTGGGAGACTTTCTATGATGCTTTATCAAGACTTCATAAACAGTTTATCAACAGATCTTCCAGAAATTCTCTAAGGGCTTCACTTAAAAACAGCGAGTGTCGCGTTTCTCTACCATATTGGAGCCCTTATAGGAGAGTCTCCAAAAGAAAGGGAGTGCTTGGTCATGGGATTTTGCTAAGGGTCCTCCTCCATCTGAGCAGAGCAACGTTATCTGCTGGAGGAGAGAGGGAAAGAAGGGCTTACAGCAGTAGGCCATATCCACCCATAATTTTCAGAATGCACTGCTCCTATATTCACATGACCCAAAACCAGTGTATGAGGAGGCTACACTTTTTACCATGGAGGTCATCCCAGAGATCTGTAGCCTTATGGATGGAACACTCAGATCTCACAGCACAGCCAGGACTTCTTTGCCTGTGGTAGCCAAGGTCACAGTAGCATTTAATTTTTATGTTGGTGGCACCTTCCAGGCTGCCTCAGGGAATATAAGTCACATATCACAATCCTGTATGCTCTTCTGCATAAGGGGTGCTGCTGAGGGAATGACAGGATATCATTCCCTATTGCTAGAAAAGACCAGAATCAGAGACTTCTACTGTTAGACAAGATTGCAGGACTACACAAGATCCTGGGGCAATTGACTGCACATATGTGGCATGTGAACCCTTATTTAAACTTGGAGTTGTGCACATACTAGGAAGGGATTCCATTCCCTCAATGTGCAGCTCGTGTGCAACCACTGGCAACACATCATGAAGGTGAATTCTTGCTGTCCAGGGAGTTACCAAGATACTTTTAGAGTAAAACGGTCATTGTTAGACAAATCTTTGAACCCCAATGCAATATGCACCCATCTGCTGAGTTTCTGAAGAAGGCAGTTCAGACATTCTCCTGGAATATCTTCAAGATGCTATGGCCTATGATGGACCCACCTCGGACTGCACCATGTCAGTGTGAGCTTGTGCAGTTTGGGCCGCCTGGCTGACAGGCAACTGCAAGGGCAGTTGTGGAGTGACGAGATAGAGTAGGAATGCTGCTGTCTGTGAAGAAGCTCCATGATTCCTATGCCACTACCTCAAGGTGTCTCTTTAGCCAGCCTGCTGAAGGACTGATCTGTGCGCAGCTGAGACACTGCAAGCCTCTGGCAACTATGGGAACCCAGAGCCATCATGTTTCCATTGCAGCACTTAACAGTTTGATGAAAGATAGTAACAGTGCAATGGTAGCTGTTTGGACGTTCATTGGAGCACTTTGACATTCCATCAAATTTGCTTGGCATTTCTTGAAAATTGCTATGACTGCAGTGGAAACTGCAACTCGGTTATCAGACCTGCATGATGTTGGGCTCCTCAGGCCACTAGATGGAATTGGTTAGTCTCCACATTGGAGAGGATAAGATCCAGGCTCTGCATCAAGCAATGGGCTAAGCTGAAGGCAGACTCTTCCATCCTCCTAGCCATGATCCAAAGGGCTGTCCATTGCACCAAGCATTTGGTTTGTCAAATGCATTAGCTGCCTTATGAAGCTGGGCCCTAAAAGGTCCACATTTAACTCCTCTACAGCAGAACTCATATTCAACCTTGCCCCCAACAAGGTGACACCTGTGATGTTGTTTCCAACTGGATGGGCTGCTGCTTACCAGTGCCCATCATGTGCCATGTGAGGACCCCTGTTGCACCCTAGCCTCTAGGCTACATAGGGTCCTGGTCTCTGAACTGGTGCCCATAACATTGTTAACAATTGAAACAATGCCTCTTCCTTTCTCCCCTCCTCCATTTCATCCTCCAGTGGGGGCTGAGGCTGAAGGCGCTGAGGTGGCTCTTCTCCCTCTTTCAGCTTCTCTGGAGGGGGTGAGATCGATCTTCCTCCTGTGAGCCTTCAATGATAAAGGTGAAAGGATTAGTTTGTAGCATGTGTGACCACTATAGGATTATGTGCATGATGTGACCACACGTGTGACTGAGGATAGGTTTGGGGGAATTTAGGATCAGGAATAGTTGTAGATATGTATGGGAGTTGGAATGGTCACATACCATTTTGTGATAAGTCCTCTGCTCTGTTTTTAGCCACGGCATCTGCCACTCCCCTCCAATTACTGCCTACCCTATCTCATCAAGGGGAGTATTCTTGTAGTGCTTCTCCTCCCTCCATTATGTGCCATCAGCAAGTGGGAATGTGAATGAGAGTATTAGCAGGTGTATTTGTTTGTGTGTGTGTATGTGCGTGCGAGAGAGATGCCTCACATGGTTAAAGAGCTGTGAGATGTGTCTTGAGGTATGATTAGTGCCTTTGAAGAATGCAATAGTATGGGTTGTGTGAATGTTTAGAGTGTATAATTAGATGGTGGATAAAGTATATTGAAAGTTGTGATGCTGGTGCAAGTTTCGGGAAATGTGTTTCTGAGATGGGATCTTACCTCGACCACTCATGTCAAACATTACATTTTTTACAATACTGGAGCCAGGCCCTGGAGCTGGTGCTTCTGACTGTGACTTTCTTGATGATCTCCTCACACACCCACTACATTAGTTGACCCTGGGCTTTTTTCCCCCTTGTCAGTATACCATCCCTCCTCTGCTGTACCTCTTTGAACATGCCCTCTCCTTCTGTCCCTTAGTGATCCTGATAACATGCAGTGTCTGTCCATCAGCATGCAACACCATCAATGGAAATGTGTGCATGAAGGCTAAAAATACTGCTCCAGGAATATTGCTTCTAATCAGCACTTCAGCGCTAAATGTGATGGCCTTCATTTTAGTGTCTCAAGGCACATTTAAGTCATGATAATCAGAAATTAACCCCAAATTTGCAGGCTAAATCCAGACTTTTACACTGGTCTATCTTATAGTACCTCTTAGCACCTGCTTTCATTCTCTCCCCAAGATAAACCCCTGAAAATCTGAATTCTGACAGTGCTGTCATTTTACTGAGTGCTCTGGTACAATCTTTGTGGAGAGAAAATAAATCTGATAAGATCTGCATTTTCTATCAAAGTAATGTTAAAAATGGCTGTGGAATAATGTCAAGGAAAACAGTATCTGGCCTTGTAGACCTACCTATAGTATATTGTAATGATCCCAGACCAGACCCCCAAATTTGGATTTGACCCAGCTAGGAACCAGTAACTTTTTGTTTAAAATAGACGAAATTTTAAATCCCAGTTACTTAATAAGATGATAAAGCCACAAAATTCCACAGTTTTAAACAAATTTTACTAAGAATAAGTCAGCAAAGCAAATGGTAAGTGCTATCTATCTTATCCTCTAACATCCAGAATTAACATAAGGTCAACATGAATTAACAGGCAAACTGGTTGACCACGCCGCAAACTGCACATTAAATGGCAAACACAACCAAGGCAGGTCCCATGAATTTCTCAGCAACCCACCCAGATAAGAGCAATCACCATGAGTCACAAAAATTCTTTAAAACAAAATTCTTTGAAACTCTGTCTTCCTCACAAGGGATTTCAGCTTTGCTCTTTCAAAGATCTAACCTTTTTTTCCCCAAACACCACTCCAACTCAGACTGCCTTGACAACTGCTTGCTGCCAGTGGCTCAATCTCTTCTCTTGAGACAGCGCCCCACTGGATCTCACTGGGCCCCACTCCAGCTTCTAATCTCTGGCACAATTCCAGCTCTTCAGCTGCTCTGAGCAGAACACCACTTAGAGGCATTCCTTTGCTCCAACTGCCCAGCAGCACGGAGCCTTCCGCCCACCGCCTTCTCAGCTCCCAATGGGCTTCTCCGAGCCCCAACTATACGGAGCTAACAAATGGCTCCCAGGGCTTCTCTGAGCCCCCAGCTCCTTCGAGCAAACAACAGCACTTTTATGGAGCTAGCCACCTCCTTCTTAGCCTGCTCCTGACTAGCTGTTTACTAACTTTTGTTTACTAACTGTTGTTCACTGACCCTTGAACTGATCCGTGTGATCTATTAAAGTATTCCAATAGGATCCTGCCCCTAATCCTGGGGAAAATCAAATGCATCAACCCTTGGAACATTTGATCTCTAGTTAACAGTCACTCTCCAAAGGTACTAATTTACAAGAACAGCGAGACAAAGAAAAAAATCTAGCACAAGATTTCATCACAATGTATAAAAATTCCCAAGACTGGAAGTGAACATGACCAATCATTAACATTGAGCATCCCACTGCCCAGATCAAGAGTTCATTTCTTCAGTGTTATCTTGTGGTGCTCACATCAGTCAGGTTGGCTTGTTTTGCAATCTGCAGCTAAGCTGGCAGTAATGGTTGTGGTGTGATGTATTCAATGGGGAAGAAGTGACAACTACTAATGAATTATACCCATTAAAATGTAATGACAAAAAGCAAAAACAATGGCTACTGCCCCTGTTTCTACACTAAATTTTTAATTGGTAATGTGAATGGAGCAACAGAATGTGTGTGTTGGGACTCCAGCCATAATAGGAAAAAGAGGCCATTTGGCACATAAAGCTATTCTGTGCAGAGTACATTATTATTCCAGCATGCACTTCTATTCCCTCTCTATAAGCAAATTAGTATTCCTAAAGGCAGGATTCACTTTTTTGAAAGGTGAAACGTTTTATGTGGAGCTACTTTAGGAAAACTAATTTATGCATGACTTAAATGCCCTGCACCTCATTCCTACATTTTAAGATTTGATTAATTAGATTTATTTTATAAAAGATTTCAATGTGTTGTTTGCAGTGTTTTTATCACCAATGTTTTTGATTTCAGCATGAACAGCTTAAAAGTTGTAGAAAGCCAATTAGCTCTAATATGGCTTTTTATATTCTTGGAGGATTTATTAAATAAAATTTCTTTCGGAATGTCTAAGCTACAGTTTTTGAATAATAAAGTTGTAGCAAGAAAACTCAAGCTTCTCTAAATTTCTCCACTGATATCACTATTTCTTCCTCCAATGCCCTTGAACTTTATTATTCCTTCCTTTGTACATACACAAGATATAATTTTGTGTTTGGCATAAGATGAGAATGTAAAGTATGCTGACTTGAATCTCTAAAGCTGCTGAAGAACAGAGAGGGAAAAGGCCATGCAGGGAAACACTTGTAACAGAAACCGCATGTCAAGTCTTTAGGCTTACAGGCAGAGCTGGTGTTAGCAATGCTGCAGATGTGCTGAGAGAAAAAGGCAGAAGTGTTGAGCAAACAATTAAAGGAAAGGAGAGGGATGGAGAGCGATAAGATTGTATAATGCAAATTTCAAGAAAATTGGATAAAGCATGTCATAAAGGTTACATTTCAAAAACTGATGCATGATATGCTTGGTGAATGATTGTTGAGTTCACTATAAATAGTGTGTACGTAAAGTCTACAGGCAAAATCATCCCAGATTTGTACTAAGTGTGGCAGCGGGCAAGAAAATAAATGTATTTCCCACTGGCTGCAATGGCAGATTTTCGCACTGTGTTGTCCTAGCGCTGCCTCATTAATCATGCATTCCCAGGAAACACGCCATTTTAATGGCAGACTGGCTCTTGTTCACCCACCGCTTCCACAGGCCAGGCACCATATTTAAAGTGCAGCCGCCCGCACACCTCTCAGTGCTTCCGGCCCAGGACTGCTGCACAGAAGACATGGAACGGAAAGGCAAGAAAACTGCAGCCTGCGATTCAGTGATGGGTCCCTCGAGCACCTTTTGAATGTTCTGGAGGACCGCCATGATGACCTGTACTCCCACTGTGGCCACAGGAGGGCCAGCATCACCAATCCAGTTTGGGAGGTGGTGGCAGTGCTGGTCAGTGCCAACGCTCTGCAAAAGAGGATGAATGATCTCCGTTCTGCCAGGTTAAGTCACACTTCTCATCACTTCCAACTCACACAATCACAAACCAATCACACATCCACAGGGCCCTCACTCACTGCCAGTTCAAGGGTCATGCCCATTCACACTCTCACACACACCTTCATTGTCCTCATCCCATCCAATAGGACCACTTACCAACCATGCATGCCAGGCACACATCATCTGGCCTGGCAGGTGTCCCACTTACACTCTCTCCATCTGTATTCATGCTGGACAAGCTGGCCTACAACAAGAGGGAGAGGTCGCAAACTGGTAGAGGAATGCCTGAAATCAAGGTCCTCACGAACTTTGAAAATGCAATCATCCAGCTGGCCGGCAAGGATCTGGACCATTCCTGTGCTGACAGTGAGATTGGCGGCACCTTCATTGAAGACTCATCACATGCTCACCCACACCCTCCACCAGCACAAATGCACACTTCAGTGGGAACTAGCTTTACAGTAGCCTCCGGATCACAATCCAGTGAGCACATCGCACTGTCTAATCCACAGCAGGCAGAGGCAGGGATTTCCCAGGTTTCCAGCACCCGGAGGACTGCTGGAGGCCAAAAATTTGCTGAGTCTGAGTCAGATGATGAGCCTCTGGACTCGGTCATACCTCAGTTGCTGGAGCTGCAAAGGCAAGCTCGGGAACATCAGGAAGGGATGTCCGCTGCACTCCTCAGATTGCAAGGCGCAATGGAGGAGTCCATCCGCCTTCAGGCTGGGGTGATAGTGCCAGCATGCCAACACACCGAGGCCAATGCTGGAAGGATGGTGGCTGCCATGGAGACTTTGGTCCAGGGCATCTGTCTTGCACTGTTGTGCAGGCTGAACTCCATCGCTGGCGCCATAGTTGGCCTCCAACAGTGTGTACACAAGAGGGCTGTGGAGCAGCTTGATCTCACTCCAGCTTCCCCTTCTCCTCGGGCCATCAGGCACCCATAGGGAGGAGTACCAGCAGCTCGACACCCCCGGGGTCATCCACCCAGTCGACTCTAGGAGTGTCCAGCCCATCCAAATCCCCTCTTCCTGTGACCCCAGCAGCTCCAGCTCCTCAAGCCGGGGAAGGTGCCACTGCCAGACAGCAGGATCCCAAAAGCAGGCCAGGGCCCTCCAGGTCTCGGCTCTCCAGAGGTTGTCCACCAAGGCCATCAAAGGGCGTGGTAGTCAGCAGGCTTGTACATAATGTTCAGTATTGTAAATAAACTCTTAAGAATGTCTCCCTGCCTTTGGCTCCTTGCTCTGATGTGCAGCGTTCGTGTCACTCAGATGTGAAACTTTGGTTCCTGCATAAGATAAAGGCAGGTGTTTCAGTTCAGGGCCTTTACCCTGCGCTTTATGCAGCCTTCAGACCAAAGTGAGGCCCAGCCTCTCACTCACTGGACAGACTAGTGATGCCTGCACCTCAATGGTGCTTGTCATTGCTGCCAGAATGTCGAGGGCAAGCATCACTGAGTTCTGTCATTCTCACTGTGTGCTCTCAGCACCTTTAAGGCGGGGCTGGCCCCCATCTCTTCAACATGTGTCCGGTGACGGTGTGCTCCTGAAGGGGTCAGTTGCTGAAGACGGATCCGATGCATTTAAAGTTTCACGGCTGCGTCGCCATGATATGACCCTGATCATCGAGTGCAAAGGCGCTGCCCTCAGCCAGACAGGAATCAGACATTTACAGAGGCTATGTGAAGATCTGTGGAGTGTCCTCACTGCATGTCGCCATCATCCTCCTGGAATCAAGCGACTATTAGGGCCTTTGCTGTGTCTCCATAACAGGAGCATTATCACAGAGCATCTGTGCACTGCTATCAGCCAGACTGGAGTCAAATATTCACAGATGTAATGTGAGGATCTATGGTGTCTCCTCATTGCATGATATCATTATCATTCTCCACAAATCTAGCAGATATAAGGGCCCCCCAAGCACGCCTGGCTCATCTGGCCAGTGCGATGGCCTCATTGCCTTCATCAGTACCTTCAAGGACCTCCTCACCCTCATCCCAGTCAACAACGTCCTCATCAGAGCAGATGTGCGGCTCCTCCATCTCCTCCTCAGCAGCTCCTCTCTCTGTTGCAGCACCAGGTTGTAAGGGGGGGCCACAGGCAATGATAATGCATAACACCCTCTGTGGCCTATATTGCAGGCTCCACGAGTCCAGTCCAGGCACCAGAACCTCATTTTCAGCATCCCGATGGTTTGCCCAATCAAGGTGCAAGTTGCAGCATGTGTCTCATTATACAAGCAAAACTGGAGCCAATGGGAATCGGGGGGGGAAAGATCTCTGCTGCTTGGAGTCATTCCCAGCACAAAGGAAGATGGTTTTGGTTGTTGAAGGTCAGTCATCTCAGCTCCAGGACATCACTGCAGGAGTTCCTCAGGGTAGTGTCCTCGGCCCAACCATCTTCAGCTGCTTCATCAATTACCTTCCTTCCATCATAAGGTCAGAAGTGGGGATGTTCGCTGATGATTGCACAATGTTCAGCACCATTCGCGACTCCTCAGATAGTGAGGCAGCCGATGTCCAAATGCAGCAAAACCTGGACAACATCCAGGCTTGGGCTGACAGGTGGCAAGTAACATTCACATCACACAAGTGTCAGGCAATGACCATCTCCAACAAGAGAGAATCCAACCATCGCCCCTTGATGTTCAGTGGCATTACCGTCACTGAATCCCACTATCAACATCCTGGGGGTTACCATTGACCAGAAACTGAACTGGACTAGCCATATAAATACTGTGGCTACAAGAGCCGGGGTCAGAGGCTAGGAATCGTGTGACGAATAACTCACCCCCTGACTCCCCAAAGCCTGTCCACCATCTACAAGGCACAAGTCAGGACTGTGATGGAGTACTCCCCATCTGCCTGAATGAGTGCAGCTCCAACAACACTCAAGAAGCTTGACACCGTCCTGGACAAAGTAGCCCACTTGATTGGCACCACATCCACAAACATTCACTCCTTGCATCACCATCGCACAGTAGCAGCAGTGTGTACCATCTACAAGATGCACTGCAGGAATTCAGCAAAGCTCCTTAGACAGCATCTTCCAAACCCATATCCATTACCATCTAGAAGAACAAGAGCAGTAGATAGATGGGAACACCACCACCTGGAATTTCCCCTCCAAGTCACTCACCATCCTGACTTGGAAATGTATTACCATTCCTTCACTGTCGCTGGGTCAAAATCCTGGACTCCCTTCCTAACAGCACTGTGGGTGTACCTACACCACATGGACTGCAGCGGTTCAAGAAGACAGCTCACCACCACCCTCTCAAGGGTAACTAGGGATGGGCAATAAATGCTAGCCCAGCCAATGAAGCCCACATCTCTTGAATGAAAAAAAAAACCAGCACTCTGTTGCAGTCTGAGGCTGCTGCACGGGTGTCATCAGCCATGTCCTCTGCGGATAGCCCTTGTACCCGAGGAGCCAACCCTGTAGCACCTGTGGACCCTGGAAGTCGTCAGGGATCTGAGAGCTGCTAAGAAAGTAGGAGCCATGGACACTCCCTGGGAACCATGCGCACACCTGCAGGATGAGTTTGTGGTGGTCACACACCAGCAAAATATTCAGTGAGTGGAAGCCCTTGTGGTTGATGTAGTTGACCGCTTATTGCCATGGAGATATGAGCGCCACGTGTGTGCAGTTGATGGCATCCTGCACCTGTGGGAAACCTGAGATCTGGGAAAATCCCAGCACTCTTGCATCCTGGCTTTCCTGGTCCTGGGCGAAATGCACAAAGGTGTATGCTTTCACGAAGATGGCATCCGTGACCTCATGGATGCATTTGTGGGTGGAGGCTTGCAACATCCCACAGAGGTCACATGTGGAGCCCTGAAAGGAGCCACTAGTGTAAAAATTGAGTGCTGCGGTCACTTTCACGGCCACTGGCAGTGAATGCCCTCCATGTCCCCGTGGTACCAAATCCTGCAGTATCTGGCAGATGTGACCAACCAGTTCCCTAGACATTCGCGGTCTTCAGCAACACTGATTCTCAGCCATCTGCAAGAATGAAAGGCGGCATCTATAGACGGCTCACTGTGGCTCTTCAGTGGCGTACGCGGAAGCCTCAGCCACATCTTTTTACTGAGGGTGCTACTCCTCCCTCTGCCCAGCCAGGTGCCTCCAGGGTATATTCTTCTTCGTCTCTGCTCTCTGTAAGCCACAAGGCATACACCTAGGTCAGCAGGCTCCATGCTCCTGATGTTCTGCTCCTGCAGGATGAAAGAGAAAGACACGCGTGGGTTAGCTTGGCTATACTAAGAACCTCCCTTGGTTAAGTATGAAGACCCCTTTAACGCATGCCGACGAGTTCTGACCAGCACTTGAATGGCCAGAGTTTAGTGTGCTGCATGGCTGCCTGAAACTCCGCCCCACTCCACCTGACCAATTAGCAGCAGATTTGCTCACTGGGCTGCATGCTGTGCTCTCAGCTCAGGCGCAGGCATTTTCCTAACCTGCACTGCAAGGCTGCACTGTTAGCTTGAACCAAGGGGGAGACTGGCCTAAACCTGAATGATGACATTGCGAGTAGCTGTAAGTGTCTCCACCAGTGACTCCTTCATGGCCACTTTAGCAAGGGGATTGTACAACATGCCCAGTCACCCAGCTGTTCTGCAGTCCACTACAATGTTCATTAGTTTGCAATCTGTGCCTGAGGGGTGATAAGTTAAGGAGCATTTGGTGGCACTTTCATGTCTCTGTGTTGTTGCAGATAAGCTAGAGGCCCGACTCCAAGCATATCAATGTGGCTGCATGTGAACTGTCAGAGCTGCAGAGGAATGATCATTTTATACAAGGTTTCCCTTATGCATGGCCGCTTCCCTCACCTCCCACCCCAAACATGCTTGTGCACTACCATCAAATGCAGTGCAGTCCTTGCGCCCCCCCCCAAACTCGCAGTGACTGCAGTGCAGCCCTTGCCCCCCCCCACCCCGGCCGTCTAAGTCATCTCAACCTTGAAGTCCAACAGGTGACCTGGTGAGCATTGCGCAACCTTACTGTGCACTCACCTCCCAGTCCCCTTCAAGCCAAGCCTTATATATGCTGTTGTGAAACACGTGCTCAGATGATCCAACTGGAGGGGCTGATTCCGGCAGGCTGAGCTTATAATGATATGCAGATGTATTACAATGAGATTCCCAATTGTGGGAAACGCATCTGCCATTGACGGGCTGAATGGATGATTGCAAACTGGTTTCACAACATTGTGAAACCAATTTTTAGCCTTCTTGCTATATAGTCCACTCACGCCATTGAACACGCCCAACACCAACGAGCATGGAAAATTCTGCCCTATGGTTCTTTGTTTACAATATTTTGAGCTTTGGAAACCAAGCCATTGGGATTAGGTTTATACATGTATTGTTCTCTATCCAAGCCACAGTATCCAGTTAACTGCTGAAAAATAACAATAAAATAATAGTTTTCTGCCTGAGGCCAAAATAGCCACAATGGAGGATGGTAAGAGTTTCCATGTGTGATAAACTTGTACCAATCTCACATTACAAAATCTCCAGCGATGTCTTTAGCTGGAATCTGATTTACATCAGGTCTGATGATGATTTGATTGTGAAGCTGCACTGACTGACCTTACATAAAACCAATAACAGCTAATTTGGTGGCAATCCTGTAAGCTTTCTTATTGTACAAATACAAAAGCTAATATAACGAAAGGGGTAATGTGTAGAGTACTGAACAGCAACCAGTAGATAGCATCTTTCACCAAGTAAAATGTCTGAAGGTGCTTTACAAGAATGTAATTGACACAATAAATTAGGTTAGGTGAATATATGTCGGTCAAAAAACTGAATTTTTAAGTTGGAGAGAAAGGCAGAATGGCCTTTGAATGAATATTTCAGAACGTAGTGCCTAAATTATTGAAAATATGGTCATCAATGTGGACAAAGTGACAGGGAGATGGATAATATGCCAGATTGGAGTAATGCAGAGTTCTTCGACAGTTTTGAGTAGAACGAGGTCACAGAGATAGGAAGAGGTGAGGACATAGGCTAAATTGAAAATGAGGGTGAGAATTCAAAATTTGATATATTGCCAGACTGAGAAGAAATGTAGATCAGCGAGCACAGGGATCATAGGCGGACAAGACTTGGTGAAAGCTATGATACAGGCAGCAGAGTTTTGAATGAGATCGATGGAAGATGGGAGACTAGCTAGGAGAGCATTAAAATAGTTGAAACTTAAGGTACAAAGTATAGATGAGGGTTTTTAGCACTAGATAAGCTGAAGTGGAACAGAGAGATGTTATGTTCGAGATGGAAGTATGTGGCCTTTGTGATGCAGATGATACAGATTCAGAAACTCAACTTGGCCAGTTAAGATGCCAAGGTTGTGCACAGGTCTGTTTAAGGCTGAGGCAATGGCTAAGGAGGGATTGGACTTGGTGGCACATCAATAAAGTTGGTGCAGTGGTGATGGGTGAAGACAATCATTTGACCTTCACATTGTTTAAATTGGAAGAAATTGCAGTTCATCCAGGACAGGATGCCAGACATAAAAGCTGAAAGCACAGAGGGCTTTTGCAAGGTGATGGTGACATAGAGCTGGGTGTTGTTAATGTCCGTGTGGAACCTAATGTCACACCTTTGCATATCACTGATGTGCAGTAGGCAGATGAGAAATAGAAGGAGGTCTAGGTTAGTCTCTTTGGGGAAGCCATAGGGGCAGGAAGAAAATTTAATATATGAGATTCTCACTACGAATACATAAGTAAGAATGTATCAGGTGGTGGCAGTCCAATTCCACTGGACAACAAAGGAAAGGTTTTGCAGAAAGATAGCATGGTCAACCATGTCAAAGACAACAGTTCAAGAAGGATGAGGAATATGCACCATGGCCCCAGTCACAGAGGCTGTTGTTTGTAACTAATCAGAGCTGTTTCAGTGCTGTGACAAGTGGAAAGCTGATTGAAGAGATTCAAAGAGTTTCAGTAATGATGGGCACAGATGTGGGAGCAAACAATATGGGAGGATGGGGTGGTTGTAAACGAGGCAGCAGTTTGCAAGGAGTTTTTTTTATTCATTCAAGGGACGTGGGCGTCACTGGCTAGACCAGCATTTATTGCCCATCCCTGATTGCCTTTGAGAAGGTGGTGGTGAGCTGCCTTCTTGAATCGCTGCAGTCCATGTGGTGTAAGTACACCCACAGTGCTGTTAGGGAGGGAGTTCTAGGATTTTGACCCAGCGACAGTGAAAGAAAGGCAAAATATTTCCAAGTCAGGATGGTGTGTGGCTTGGAGGAGAACTTGCAGGTGATGGTGTTCCCACGCATCTGCTGCCCTTGTCCTTCTCAGTGGGAGTGGTCATGGGTTTGGAAAGCACTGTCAAAGGAGCTTTGTTGAGTTGCTGCAGTGCATCTTGTAGATGGTACAGACTGCTGCTACTGTGTGTCGGTGGTGGAAGGAGTGAATGTTTGTGGAAGGGATGCCAATCAAACAGGCTGCTTTGTCCTGGATGGTGTCAAGCTTCTTGAGTGTTGTGGGAGCTACATTCATCCAGGCATGTGGAGAGTATTCCATCACACTCCTGACTTGTGCCTTGTAGATGGTGGACAGGCTTTGGGGAGTCAGGAGGTGAGTTACTCGTTGCACGATTCCTAGCCTCTGACCTGCTCTTGTAGCCACAGTATTTATAGGGCTAGTCCAGTTCAGTTTCTGGTCAATGGTAACCCCCAGGATGTTGATAGTGGGGGATTCAATGATGGTAATGCCTTTGAACATCAGGGGTCGATGATTGGATTCTTTCTTGTTGGAGATGGTCATTGCCTGGAACTTATGTGGCATGAATGTTACTTGCCACTTGTCAGCCCAAGCCTGGTTATTGTCCAGGTCTTGCTGCATTTGGACATGGACTGCTTCAGTATCTGAGGAGTTGCATTAGGGTTCCATTAGGAAACAGAAGTGTTCAGACAAGAACATTTTCATTCCTAGCCTGTAGTTTGGAAATGTAACTAATAGCTACTCCTTTAAAATTTGACCTTTATTTCAACTGACAACTAAAACTTACTTCTTTTGAAAACATCGCATTTTTTAATATGTAAAAAAAAAATCAATGACATTAAATCTCGATGTGATCGTGCTGCTGTTGCACCACTGTGTGCTAGAACGTCAAGATTCTCCACTGGTAGAGTTCCTGATTTTAGCCAGGAGAGTGAGGGAGGCTAAAGCAGAGGATGTCAATCTGCCAGCTAATGGCTCACTCAAGGGAAAAGGCCGGGCGTAGGTTCTCTTTGGGATAGTCATGTAAGGGGAAATTTTGAAAAATGCCGTAATCCCATTTCTGCTGCAATCCCCACAGTTAGTCTCATCCAACAATATTGAAAATGGAGAACTGAACTGAGGTTTGCACTCTATGGCCAGAATTTTCACGTCAGCATGTGCAGGCGGGCCCTGCACACTGGCGCATAAAGTGACGCGCGGTGAAGTCAGGCGTATGTCCTGACATCACCACGCGCCATCGCGATATTTTAGTGGGTGGGTGCGCTATGATCTCCCGCCATTAATTAACGGCCCAGCTAAGGCCCTTGCGCCATTAATAGACGGCGATTTTCCGGGGCCCGTGCAATATTCAGATCGTCGCACGGGTGCAACGGGCAGGCGGGTAGGCCACATTTTTAAAAACCTCATCCACGGGCGGGATAAGAGGGGTGAGTGGGCTCACGAGTTGTCTTTGGTATAAATTTAATGTTTAAACTTACTCCTACTTGCCCGTGTGAACAGGACAACTTCAAATCTCTTCACAGCTGCTTGGACAGGATTAACAGGCTTCAGGTCAGGACTCTGGAGTAAACATCATTTTTGGGGCCTTGCTGGTTTCAGAAAGCCTTCCCCATCCTGGGAATGGGAGTTGTGCTCTCCACTGGAGGCACCTCCTCTGAGGAGGAAGGGAAGGCCAGAAGGGGGAGGAGGTCAGGAGTCCATATTTAGCCTCCAGAGGAGCCACCTTTGGGAGGACAGGCACAGGCACAAGGGGCGTAGGGCCAACAGGAAATGCAAGGCGGAAGGGGCCGCAGAAGACACCACTATCCTGCTGCCAGGGTTTACAGGCTGCGATGCAGCTACCTCAATAAGTCTGAGGTCCAGTGCTGCAGGAGGCTCCGTCTCTCAAGGGAGACAGTGACCTCCATCTGTCAGATGATAGGCCTTGAGATCTCCGCAAACTGTGTGGGTGGACAGCCCATGCCAGTGGTGTTGAAGGCCACGGCTGCCCTCCACTTCTATGCGTCCGGTTCATTCCAGGGGTTGGTGGGTGATCTTTGCGGAGTCTCCCAGTCAGCTGCCCACACTTGTGTCAAGCAGATCACAGACACTCTGTTCAGGCATGCATTGACTTTCACCCACTACTGGGATGAGGCCAGCCAGACACAGCGAAACAGAGGCTTCGCCACGATTGCTGGGTTCCCCCGTGCCCAGGGTACAATCGACTGCACACGTGGCCATCAAGGCGCCAGCGGGTGAGCTGGGTGTCTTTGTCAGCAGGAAGGGATTCCACTCCTTGAACGTGCAGATAGTGTGTGACCAAAGGATGCAGATTCTGAAAGTCTATGCAAGGTACCCTGGCAGCTCCCATGATGGACACATCCTCAGACACTCCCAGGTGCTGAGGCTCTCCAGTGCTCCAGCCCGGCTGGGTGGGTGACAAGGGATATCCCCTCAAAAGGTGGCTCATGACACCTCTCTTCCATCCAAGAACAGAGGCTGAGCAGCAGTACAATAGGAGCCATGCCTCCACAAGGGCTGTGGTAGAGAGAACCATCGGTCTTCTCAAGATGCGTTTCCGATGCCTGGACCGTTCAGGGGGCGCACTGCAATACCCCCTAGATCGTGTGTCACTGATAGTGGTTGCATGCTGCGCTCTCCACAATCTGGCGCTGGAAAGGGGGGACACTGGAGGAAGAAGATGCAGATGCTCTAGCAGCACACGATGAGTCCAGCAGTGAGTCCAAGGACGAGCGCACACAGGAGAATGCTGAGGGGATAGGTGGAGACCCGGGCAACCTCCAGGGAGGCAGGGACGCCTGGGAGGCTTTAATCCAACGAACCTTTAGCTAGCACACCACAGATGGACCTCCAACACATGCCAGGGCTACAGGCTCCATACTCAATGCCTGACAGCAACATCTGCCAGGTTAGGAACATTAACTATGTGCCACATCAATAAAGCTCAATGACAAACAACTCACTCATAACATCATGGATTCCTGTCCATCTGCAGAAGTAAGGAATCACCCTAAGCCTTGTTCACAAATAAAGCATTTAATGAATGTAACAAATAAAACAGAAGAAATACTTAAATCAACTAATAGCGGGGCAACATAAAACCACCAGTGAGAAGCCTGTGCTGTGCTTAAGGTACCTTAAGCTTACATTTTTGGGTGCTACGTCTAGGTGTTTCCCCCTCGCTAGCGCTGGCACTGAGATAGCCTGCTCACTCTGCTGACCTGTTGGCCTTGATGACCTTGGTGGGCGTCCTCTGGCCCATGGAGCTTTTGATGGCCCTTCCTGGGAGGGAGCGTCCAGTGCCATGGCTGGCATCTCCCCAGTCACTGCAGACTCATTGGATTCCACGGTCACTGGCAGAGTGGCAGAGGAGCTGCTGTCCTCATCCAGAACGCCCTGAAGGAGCCCGCAGAGACAACAGGCAGCTCCGCCAACGTGAGGTCACTTTGGACTTCCCTGCTCACCATAGATGGATGGGCATCGAGCTGGGATACTGGGTGCCCAATCCATCCCCTACACTGACACTGACCAGCTGAGGTCATTGCCGCTGTGAGGGCTTGCAGGTCTGAACACATCCCCAGGAGGTCCTGATTGTTCTCCTGGAGGAGCCTCTCCACAAGAATTGCCACTCTCTCCATGGAGAAAGCATTGCGCTCGGCCACGAGGGTCAATGCATTGCTGATGCTCTGCATGGACTCCTCCTTTACAGAGGCCATGCCACGCAATGCCTCATGTATCTCCGCCAGATCCTCCCACACACCCTGCTGGACTTCCAGCATCTGGTGCCTCAGGGACGACTCCAGAGGCCCATCATCAGCCACCGACTGAGCATGTTCCTGGTCCCCTGCAGTCCTCCAACTGCCGGAGCCATGGGCACTCTCTGTCTCCACCTGCACCTCAAGCGAGTGTGAAGTACCCTCACCACTGTACCCCGGGACACTAGCCGACGATCAAATCTCCACCGAGGTGCTCGTGCTGGCCATAGTTGACAGCCTTGGGAAGGCTGCTTGTGTGCTCTTTAAACAGGCTGCTGGGTCGCCATTGGACCCGGCGGTCAGTGCAGTCCTGCCACCGCCCGCCCCCTCCCGCTGTGCTCGGGAGCCGTGTTTCACGCTGGGTGGGCCTTAATTGGTCCGTCCGCGTAAAATGGCGCGGAGCCGATCGCTCTGTGCCCACTCCTAACCGGCCCGCCCGACAGGGGAGAAAATTCTCTCCATGTGAATTTTCTGGAGAATTTATATTAAAAGACAGCGTTGTTTTTAAAGTTAATGGTAAATTAATAATGTTTGTTTATGAGGACTGCGAGCTAACACAAAGTAGATAGTTTGGTCTGTTTATTCCCACTGGGACTCGATTCTGTCTCTACCTATAATGAACCAATTATTTTCAGCTCCACGGGGATGGTTTATGTATTTCACTTCAGTAATTTACCACTTAATAGACTCATGTACAAAGATTTCTTAAAGCTCCATCAGTATTTACCCTACAGCACTACCAGATGCTGCATGGAGTTACACTCTCACCTGAATGCCATGATTACCTTTGCTGTGTTTTGGTTTGTAGGACTTTTGCACTCAGAAAAGCATGATTCCAAAGCTACAGATTTCAGGGATCTCTGCATGCTGTGGTTTCACTGATCTCCTCAGCCTGTGCAAACACCAGAAGCTTCCATCCCATTATCCGTTATTTATCCAGTTCCCTTTTGAAGGAACAGAGCGACAACTGTTTTTCTTGGGAGGCTATGGAGGCCTGCAAATGAGACAGGGGCCTGTTCCCAGAGTTGGGAATAATGTGACGCTTTGGAGCCCTCGCTATCTGATTCATAAGCACGAGGACTGGTCGTGGTGTGTGGGTGGGGGGTGAGAAATAAAGAGGAAAGAAGAGATTAAAGCAGACAGCAAAACTGTTTGCAAGGTGAATAATTATATATTAATTTTTCAATGAGTCACGTCAAGCCCTGTTAACGAATGTTAATTTGATTTCCCTGATTCAGTCTTCCATTCCAGGGGAAAATGTAATGTTGCTCCTTTTAAGCTGCATTTGTACTGACTCTCTGCTTCCTTAGATTCTGTGAGGCTGCCCTCAGTTTATGGCACTAACTACCCTAAATAAACCTAGGCCTTACCTGTGTTGGATGTCTTGAGATTTAAGGACTAATGGCTAAATGTCTAATAGCTAAATTAAAGCAACAGGGTCTCCAAGATAACAGGTTGGTAGTGTCATGAGAAGGAAGGATGGCTTGTCTTCTACTATGTGTCTCAGGGTTATATACTGTAGATTGCAGCATATAAATTAGCCCTGCATATAAGACAACCCCATTTTTTTGGGCCCAGAAATCATGTTTTCGCATTTAATTGGCATGTAGGTTGACTCCCCTTTTCAACCACAAGACACTACTCGCATTAGTAACCAGCCTTAACTTTTCACCCCACAAGTGGATGTTTTACTTAACAGTACCTTATAACTGGACGCAAGGAATCAAGAAGGCGATACGGGCTGTATTGCGAAGATGTGCAGGAGCTTATGACACGGACACACAGAACAATAAAGTAAACAATAAAGATGATGCCGTTTAATTTTTATACTCAGAGTATAAGTGACCCCCGTTTCTGGAGGGATTTTTGAGGCTTCAAAGGTCAACTTATACGCTGATATCCATGATATGAGAAATCCTTGTGCAAAGAAATAAGGGACAATAATAGACATCAGCCATGAATGATTAAGGTGCAACTTTGGTGGCTCTGGCAGAGGGACCTGCTAATTGTGGTTAACATCCTTCCATCTGCAAGAGCTGTTGGGAATGCATGCATCACAGAACTTTGGTGAGATTAGATGAGATAATATGCTGCACTTTTCATGGCTGAATAAACTGAGTCTGGAAACGCAAAGTCTGCCACAATTGTTAACAATAGTATGGTGTTATGGACCGAAATGGAAGGAGTGCGAAGTTAATTCTAGCCCGCCTTCTCCACAGGTCGTAACAATAGTTTAAATGTTTAATTCATCCACAAAACTGGTCAGTTGTTTACCTTTTATACTGTTACTCCCAGCATAAAAAGACTCTAATCAGGCTTCTTTCAGTAAACACAAAAAAATTGATTTATTATAAAACAAACTACTTTCAACCACAGGTTAATAAACTGGTTAACATACAGGATGTAGTTTAGAAGTGTAATGATTTTCCATTTTTAAAGAAATGGGTATTCAAACCCCGATATACACACAAAACAGGACAAAACAAACACAATCCCCTGCAGAGGCTGGAGCATGGGATCCTTTTAAAAAGGATAAGATTCAAAAAGATCTCGACACTGTTGATCTAACAGACCTCTGGTCACAATAGATCTGGGAGTTCTTTCAAATAGTTTTTTTTGGTGAAACTGTCCTTGATGACTCTTACTTATCACAACTTGGTGAACTTTCAAAAAAAAAAACAGCTGAGCTATCCTACTTTCTGAGTCATTTCTGAGGAAAGTTTAACTCACTCGAGACTGTATGTGACACAAAAATGGGGCAGAGAGAAAGGAAGAGAGAATCTTTTCCTTGCAGCCTGCTTCAAAGGCACACACACACACACACTCTCACTGAGTGAGAGTCTTCAAGATTTAAATGTTCAGAGAATACTTCTATTAGGTCAGATGTTTTTAACCAATCAGCAAGAGTCTTTACCCTGGCACAGCAGTTCTTTGTTAACTTAGATATACAAAGTATCTCTTCCCTGTCCAGGTGTTTCTCGCTGGACTTCCATCTTGACCCGTGGCTCCTTGAAGAATGGCACATTCACAGCCCCGAATTAATATTGCAAACTTTTAAAAATAACTCGGGAGGAAGAATGTCCAAAATTCAATATCATTCAAATTTTCCAAGAACGGGTTCCTCACAATAGAAAGATAATGGTTAATAAAGCTACTCTTCAAGGGATTGGAGAATAATTAAGCCAGGAAGACTTGTTTAAGAATAGTACCTTTGAAGTGAGCAACTTAACAACAGTTTATGCAAATAGATTACTTTCAAAAGATTCAGGAACAGATGGACCATTAGATTTTATCTGTGACGTGCCTTTGATGTAGAAAAACTATGGTCTGCAAAGGAGCATGGTTTTTAATAGTTGGAAGATAGAACCAAAGGCCGAAAAGCTACTCTAGTAGTTACTCTAAAAGTTCCTCTGCTATTCTAGTATAAATCGATCATCTATACTGAATATCAGTATACTCTATCCCATAACTCCACCATCCAGTGTCTTGTGCTTACTCGAAGAAAGTCATTGTCAACCACAGAAGGAAGGAGGTTGACTAACAGTTAAATGTTAACAGCCTGCCAACAAGATAAGGAAGATGGGTTTAATGCTGTGAATACTTGGAGCAGGGTCACCAATACGATTCTCCTAGAATCCAGCTAAGATGATGCTTTAAAAGTAGCTTTTATATACCTTTCATTTTTCAATTCCATTTCTTTAGAACCAAATGCCAGTAGTCAGGAAGCGGATGAAAGGAAATTTTAGGAATTTTAAAATATTTTCCCTCAGAAACTGTGTGGAATAGTAGGTAAGATCTCACCAGCAGCAATGTGATGAATTAGCAGTTAACCTGCTTTTGGTGGTGAAGGAAGAATGTTGGCCAGGACATCGGGAGATCTTTCTACTCATTTTTTCACAATGCTATGCTGACAAGCTCAGCATCGAATATAACAGCACTCCCTCAGTACTGCACTGGAATGCCAGCCTATTTCACAAGCTGAAGTTCAGAAATGGAGCATTCATGTTTTGTCTCCTGACTCAGGAGAGAGAGAGAGCTCCAAACTGAGTTGAGTTGACATCTATTCAATGGGCTAAGCATTCATAAATGTTTTGCAGTGTATATGTGAATAATTGTTGAAGCATGAATCATGGAGTCAAGTTTTTAGGAAGAACAATAATGCTGATTGTAAATATTTTATCATTTAGAAATGATAAAATGCAATCAAATGCAATTCATTCTTTTTTAACAAAGCTACTTAAATTAATGCCTGAAATATGAAATCCACGGTACAATAATGCTGCTACTAATTTGCAATTGTTTGTAATCATATTTCGTATTGCAAGCAGGACATGTCTTTTTTAGATGAATCACCAATCTATCATTACTTTTAAATGGAGGAGCAAGGATTATTTACCTTTGTCACAGTGACATAGGATGTCATTTGTGACTTTGATAAATGTTGTTACAGTGTCAAGGCAAAAAACTGATTGGAGGGATTCAAACATGGAATTATGGAAAATATGGGTACACATTTTGAAGGTACCATTCAAGATTTTGGAAGGAAAGGGGATATTGGAGATGGGATAGTGGTTTGCAAGGGCGAAGGCGTCGAGGGTGAGTTTTTTGAGAAGAGGGGTGATGATGGCAGATTTGCAGGAAAGAGGACAGTACCTGAGGAGAGGGAACCGTTAACAATATCCATTAACATGAGTTGTTGGGGGTGGGGGTGGCGGGGGGGGGGGGGGGGGGGGGGCGGGAGGTGCTTTGACAGATGTTGGGTAGTCAGCAGTTTGGGATTAGCACTGTGGAGGCAGGAGGTAGGTCTCTTGGATAAGATCAGCTCAGAGTTGGTATCAGGGAATACAGGAGAGAAATTAGATGCAAATTTAGGGCTGAAGGTGAAACAGGGAAAGTATGGTCCAATGGCCTAGGTGAAACCGGGGCAGAGGCAGCTAAACTTATGGTTTCAATCTTGGTGACAAGTCCACAAGCTCCTTGTTCTTGTTGTTGGAGGTAAGGGTGGAGGAGGAATGGGAGAGGGGTTCAAGAAGATGATTTGTAGTGGGGAAGAGAAGCCAGGAAGAACAGAAAGTGCTGGAAATACTTAGTAGGTCTGGTAGCATCTGTGGAGAGAGAAACAGAGTTAACATTTTGAGTCAAATATGGCTCTTGACAAAGAATCATATTCGACTCGAAGTGTTAACTCTGTCTCTCTCTACAGATGCTGCCAGGCCTGCTAAGCATTTCCAGCATTTTCTCCTTTTATTTCATATTTCCAGCATCCACAGTATTTTGCTTTTATTAAAGGAAGCTGGGAGTTATCTTTGCATTCTAGTTTGATCCTGATGTTATGATCCCCAGCTGAGATTACCCCTGGACAAACCAGGGTGGAACCCAGCTTGATAGATCCTAACTTTTATTTGTTTAGATACGTGAGTAGTAGCTACTGAACAGAGTCACAGGAGTCAGCTGACAAAAGAATAAAACATTTATTCAACAAGAAAAGATGAACTATATTACAATACTCTTTCATCCACAACTATATCTTTACAGATATATACAGATTTGTAAGGATAACACAAGTTACAAAGGCTATCTTATGTTTTAATGTTCACAGTAAGTACATATTCCATGTAAACCAATAGGCACTCTGTGGTCAGACACGCAATCCTCTGAAACCAAGTGACAGATGCCACTCCAAACAGGTGCTATGAATCTCTCCTCAACTCCCACTCCCCCCCTCCCCAGATGCTTGTCACACCATGAGCCAACCAGCCTCACTGCACTCCGCCTTCCACAAGAGGGTTTCCAATCTTCATTCTTCAAGACCTCGTTTTGCAAATTTCTCCCAAACTGCACTTTCTGTCAGGCGCCTTCCGCAAGGGTTGACCTCCAGGGTTTCGAACTCTCCTTCCAATGTTCCTCTTCCCTGGGTCACCACATGCATTCAAGCTGTCTTCCATGCATTCTCTCTCACTGACTCAGCCATCAACAGTACCACTGCTTCACATGTCCACAAAGAGTTACAGACCTTCAGCCATCTCTTTGGACCTTCTTGCCTCTTGCAAGCTGTTCTCGCTCTAAATCTGCTTTCTGCAGCTTTTGTCTTTTTAAATCTGAAGCTTGGAGCCTTTCTCTCTACCCTTCACTCTTAACTTCATTAACAGAACATTTTTCAGGTTCCTGTCCTTCCTTTGGCTAGAAGGTCTGCTTGGGACTTTCCCCCATTTCTCTCTCACTTGGGACCTTTTGGTTCTTTTGGGAAATCTGCAGCTCCATCTCCCAGTGTCCAATCCCTGAGGGGTTCTGGCTTTAAACTGAACTTTAAAAAGCTGCTTCTTTAGTTTTTCTGTGTGTCTGTGGGAAAAACCTGCCTCTCTGGACCCCTGCTGCTAGGCAACAGCACTGTTTTTTTCTACTCTTGTGTAAAACCTTTATAGTCGTAAACTCTCATTAGAAATGCAAGCACCTTTTTAAAGTGAAACTAAACTCCATTTGATGTTTTTTTAACACACAGATACAGAAATACAAGCCAAACTTAAACTTTAAAGCTAAAACTCACTCCTAACATCTACAAATACAAATATGCCTTATTTAAATTATCTCTATTTCCTAACACTGGAATAGCGAGCAGTTTTGACAGAGGTGTGTAAGTTTAAGTTAGAAATCTCTGGATGTTTTCCAAAGCAACGAGAGTGAATCCCTTTGTAATATCACAGGACCTGGTGTTGACATGGGACTAGCATTCTCAACAAATTTGTGGTGTCGTCCAGTGACAATATATTATCCCGTCTCTGCAGAAATGTGCACTGAAATTCTAAATTTGAAAAGCAATTAGAAATGCTGTCTGTTTCTTAGTCAGTCTTTCATGCAAGGCTATCATAGGTATATTGTGAGTAACATGTAATTCCATTGAGATTATGACAGGGTCATACCACCCATTACATATTTAGCTTGAATATCCTGATGCCGACTCCTTCACTTCGCTTCATTTACTTCATATATAGTACAATCACTCCACTATGAGTGTGGTATATCCCACTTGTATCCAAAGACTTAACCTGGAGTTAAAATTATCTAATTTGTACCTCGATAAATAAACCTCAGGCTTCAATATGATACTATTAGCCCTCCTTCAGTACCACGTTTGCTTGACAATGGAATCAGTCTTAAATTGTTTTCAGTGTCATGCCCAGTTGGAAGAGGGTAGTTACAAATAAAATTCTGTTCCCGCCCAATTCCTTCAGCCTATCTGAAATGTAGACACCTATCATGAATTTGAGAGTTTGCTTCCAGACCAAAGTTTTATGGGGTTACCCTTCAAAACATTATACCCCACTGTACTAGCGCTGTTACAGATTAAGAGCATTGTGTAACACTGTAAATAAAAAGCAGGTGTTACCTACAGTAACTTGGTCATCTCATTCAATTCAGTGGTTACTGTCACTTGGCCAATAGCATTACGTACATGGTGACAGGTAACTGCAATGCAATGATTCCACCAGGGCTAGAAAAGCTATTGGCGGGTCTCAACCAGCTCCAATACTGAACAACAAATTACTTTAATCAATGTGAAACAGACATCGAGCTATGTCAAACACTTAGAACTCTTAAATGCTTCCCAGTAGGAATTTATACAATGTTATCTTCAATGCTTCTCCCCCCAAGCTATTTTTTGATGTTGATAATGCTTTGATCTGAGAGGTGCACTAGTCTCTCATTATAACATTGGCCTCATTATAACATTCCCTGATGGTTAGTTTTGATTCAAGACTGTTGATTTCTCTGTCATTTTTTCAAATTCTTCAATAAAAACTGCTGAACAAGTTGTCCTTTCACCTCTTGAACCTGTTAACAAATCAGTCTTGGGGACCAAAGTTTTTGTTCCCTGCCAGTTATAAGGGTGTTACATGAACAGAGCTTGCAACACTTTAAGCTGAGTTCCTTCTGGGCCTTAACACATGACGATAAAAGCTGCTTGTAATTTAGCCATAAATTGATGCTAAATTGGCAGCCTAGGTCAGATCATAATAACAACAATTTGCATTTGTGCAGCACTTTAATGTAGAAAAATATCCCAAGGCACTTCATAGGTGCACAAGGAAAACTGATGCCAATGTAAGAAGTAGTGATTAGGATGGGAGATGAAAAGCTTGTTTAGAGGTGGGTTTTACAGACAGTTTTAAAGGAAACCAAACAGAGAAAGGAAGGGGTTTGGCAAGGAGTTGGAAAACGAGGGAATTAGGTCACTACCAGTGACTAAGCAAAGGTCGGTCAGAGAAATGGAGGGCAGAATTTTCCCCCCATCGGGGGGGAAGTTTAAGAGCGGGCGCGTGGAGGCACGCCTCCAATTGGTGCCCCCGATTGGGGGCATGCCACCATTTTATGTGGGCGGGCCAATTAAGGCCCGCCCAGCGTGACGTCCGCCAGGAAGAGCTATGCACTCCCTTTGCGGGCGGTGGGGGGGGTGGATTCCCTTGAGCCAAGAGTGCGCTCTTTTGTGCGCTTGGGAGCACACTCATCCACCTGAGGCTAAGTGCTGCCTCAGAGAGATCGGTTCCACACTAAAAAATCTGAAAAATAGGAAAAAAATATTTCCCTGACGTCACCTCATGTGACAATGTCATATGAGTTGGGACATGTCCATAACTTTTACATACGCTTTAATTACATTTTTAAAAACCTACATGAAACCTCATCCCGCCCATGGATGAGGTTTGATGATTTTTCTAATGTCCGCCAGGGCTCCTGGCCTGCCCGCCAACCTTAAGGTTAGACGGGCAGGTCCACTAATTAGTTTAATGACTCTGTCAATGGCCTCAATAGGCTGATTTGGCTGTGCCCCCCGCCTACCTGAAAATTGAAATGGGGGCGGGGTGACGTCGGGAGTTCTGCCCGACATCACCCCGTGTCATTGTAAGCGTTAGCGAGCGAGCCCCGCTCCCCCCACTCACCGACCGGAAAATCCTGGCCGGAGAGTTCAAGAAAAGTTTTGGGTCGTGCATGGAGATAGGAGGTGTCAGGCTCTGAAGAGATTTAAACTGAACATGATTTTAAACTTGAGGCATTTAGGGAACCAGAGCCAATGTAGATTAATGAATTCAGGAGTGATACACAAACAGGACTTGGTGTGGAGTAGAATACAGGCTGGAAAATTTTGAATTGAGACATAGCTTAAAGAGATTAGAAGATGGGAGGCTGCCCGAGAAATCGATTATTGAGGTGTCAATCAATTAATGAGGGTTTCAACCACAGATACATTGAGGCAGCAGCAAAGACAGGTGATGTTATGGCGATGTAAGCAGCCTTTGTGGTGGAGAGCATATAAGGTGGGGAATTCACCTGTGCATTGAGACAGGATGTAAAAGTTGCAGACAGTTTGAGCTGCAGCTTGAGACATTGCTTGGAGAAGGGAATTGTTTTTTAATTCTCTCAGGGGATGAGGTTAGGCCAATATTTATTGCCCATCCCTAATTGCCCTTGAGAAGGTGGTGGTGAGCTACCTTCTTGAACTGCCGTAGTGATGTGGAATCTACTTGGTGGCAAGGTTCTGTATTTTGTACTGGGGGCTGAATACGGCAGCTTTAGTCCTCCCTGAGGAAATAATGGTTCATCTAAAACTGGATGTCAATCAAGCAATCTGTCAAATTGTAACATGTAGGTGAGGAAGAGGAGAGGGCCAAGGCTGGATCTTTGTGGATTCTGAAGGTAATGGGGTGGTGGTGGTGGGAAGAGAAGCCAATGCCAGAGATGCCCTGACTATAACCTGAACAAATTAGGAATTGTGATGAAGGAGGATGGTGTGACAAATTATGTAAAAAGTTGTAGAAAATTCAAGGAGAATAATTCTCTATGGTTACAGTCACAGAGAATGCCAGTTGTCATTTTGGTTAGGGCTATTTTAATGCTGTGGGAGGGCGGAAAGCTGTTAGCTGGCATTCAAAGAGTGGATTGCAGAGAGATGGGTGTGAATCTGGGCAATGCCAACATATTTGAAAGGAAAGTTGCTGTTGGGACATTGGTTAGCAAAAAGCAGAGTCAAGGCTGGGTCTTCTGAGGTGAGGGTGATGGTGCTTGTGAGGAGGAAGGGACAATGTCTGAAGAGAGGGAACCATTTTATAATGTCCATTAGCATGGGCAGCTGCCAGGAGAAAAGGAAGGAGTTTAATAGGAATGAAGGTAGGAACCGGTGTGAGATCTCATGAAGGAGATAAGCTTAGAATGGGGGGAGAACAGGTGAAACTAGAAAGATGAAGCTTCAGGGAAGAGGGGTACCCATGGCAGGAAGAGAGAAGCAGCAGAGGTGGTTGAATGGATGGTTTCTATGTTGATGATGAAGAAATTCATGAGTACCTTAGACATAGGGGTGAGAGTGGAAGGGCATTTAAGAAGGCAGCTGATGGTGAAGGCGAAAAGCCTGGGGTCGTCTCAGCCCTGATTAGAAGGAGACGTTTTTCCTGGTGCTATTAGTATACATCAGAACACTCCTTTCAAATCTAAAAAAAATTCACATTTTCTCCTGTTCATCTCTGTTGAAGGCTTTAACTTTTGGTGGTGCCCTCTGGTGGCCATTCTTCATATATAATACCTATTCTGTAAATGTTAAGTTGTTGTTATCGATGTCAGAAGGCATGACTGCTCATGGTACTCAGGTATACTAATGTATACTGGTTTTCTCCTCCTTATCCCTGGGGAATAGGAACCAATTTGTACACACCATTATCAATCTGGTTGAAATTAGCTAACTCCTCACAGATTATCACACAAACCGGGGGCCTTTTTACTTTGTATGGCTCTGTTGATTGCTGCCTTTACCAATTGAATCATTGGGAGACCTTTAGGCCCAGATTTTCACTCCCAAGTTGGTTGCGCAGAGTCAGGAAACTTGCCAGCTCTCCAAACCCGATCTGTAAAAATGGCTGCCCACGGTTGGGATTTTCATCCCGAAGGGGTGGGGGGAGGGGGCGGTGGTGGGGGTGCCAGGTTAGATTGGAATTCAAGCCGCAACCCCTGGAACAAGTATGGAGGTTGCGGATGCAGAGGCGGCTGGGCAGAAGGCCTGCCTCTGTGCTCCAGCACTTTGTTTAAGTTATTTTAAAAGAGATGAAAACAAAAGACAGCCCTCACACCCTCCCCTTCGACACACACACACTCCCCATGCTGCATCTATGGCAACCTATGCCACCTCATACCCCTCTATGCTTTCCCATGGCCCCTCATACCCCTCATACCCCTCATACCCCCATGACCCTCACCTACCCATGGCCCTTTATGGCCCCTATGCCAACTTCGTGTCAGCTTATGCCAACTTATCCCCACCACCCTTTGCCCTTAACCCCTCTATGCCAACTCATCTGGTATCCTTTGACAGTTCCTTGATAGTTTTGACAGTTCCTTGACAGCTTTGACAGTTCCTTGACAGTTTTGGCAGTTCTATCATAGCTTCAACAGTTATTTGACAGCTTCTTGAGAGTTCAACAGTTCCATTGAGTTTATGCACTTATTATGCACAATCATGTTTAGTTTTAACAACCCCAAAGGGTACCTTGCATCTCCTAAAGAGTGCCTTAACCCTCTCAAACGGTGCCTTACCTCCCCCTTAAATGGTACCCTAGCTATCTAAATGAACCCACCAATGTCAGACCTCCTCTTACCTGTCCAATCTGCACACTTCAAGTTTCACAATCCCGGTCTACTAAAATCCCACTTCAGTGGAGGTAGGTGGTGATTTTAAATGGCCAACTACCTACATGAACTGCACATGCAAGAACCCCAGCCCACCTGCAATCCTGCCTCAGCAAAAATAGGAAATGCCATGTTCTGGGGCGGGACTTTTGCCTGCCTCTCCATCATAGTGAAAATATCAGACTTACATTTTTTGAGAAGCTAAGATACAGACCACCCATTCTCACTCCCAATTTAGGATGTTTAGTCTCAGTAACCCGAGTTACTCGAAGGAAAGTGTTGAAGTTCTTAAAATATACATAAACAAGAACTTACGTGGCCAATTGGATAAGCCGTTCCCTTTGAGATTTAAAATAAATTATAGATCACCTTGTTAAAATTGACATCTAATAAACAAATCTAAGCTGAATGGACGGGAATAAAATAATGTCAATCAAAAATCCAAATAGTTTTGGAATTAACAAGCATATTCCTGTAATTTGTTAACTAATACCCTGAAGCTTTCTATGCAAAACTTAAGACTAGTGTGATCAATTTTGATGGGTAATAGTCTCCATTTCAAGGAAATCAATAAAATGGTAAATGAAATAAGCAGAGGGCTCAGTGCTTATCAGGAATGACTGACGAAAGATGAATAATTACTTGTGATGGTTCTGAAATAGGAATCCAAAGTTGATAGGCTTGGTCGATAGTGTCGGAGAGAATCAAATTTCCCAGCCGCTGGGATCTTTCTTTTGGGTGATACAAGCACAGATACTGGTATCTAATTTAACTTCCTCACTCCGCCTCTGGTGCTTTTCTATGTGAGTGGCACTCTGATTGCTACCATTATTATATTTTTATGAAAGAAATACAAGAATAAGATGCCAGATCGATAAGAAAATGATTAATGTGTTCAAATAACTGTAGAATTCTCTATTTAAAAGACCAGATCTTTTCCGATGAGGTTTGCCATTTCTTTCATTATATTACATCACCTCCAGTTCTTGCCATTTATTACTTTATTTCTCTGCTGTTTATTATTCCTTCAATCCAAGTACATGATCTTCACTTCCATCAGGTTGCCATGACATCTTATTTCCTGTTGCAAACTGAGGAATAGTGAACTCATATTGGCCTCCGATTCCCTATGTGGTGTCCATGACATTCATTTCATTTCAATAATGTAGCTGAACCCATTCCAGTATTATACCACGCCATTCATTTACAGACAGAGCCCCTTGGTGGGATGCTTAATACAAGCAACAGCTACACAAGTTACCATGATGAATCTAAAACAAAACTGAACATCATAGACTCTATGGTTTGAATTTTAACATGCATGAGCGCAGCCTTGGGAGTGGGTGGGGTGTTAAAACTGGGGAAATTGACGCATGTCAGGAAGTCTGCTCCAATGCATCAACTTCTTCATTTAACTGCAACACATTTGTTTGTGTGTGTGTGTGTGTGTGTGTGTGTGTAAATCCCTCAGGAGAGACAGGTTGTCAATTTCAATATGTTAATCGCTCAATTACAGAGATTTTAACATAGTTCTTTGCAATTTAAGGGTGGATCTACCAGTTTCCCCAGCGCCTTGCAACTCGCCAGTGAAATCAAGGTGAGGACACGGTGACAACTGAGTGAGTTCACAGAATGGTTACAGCACAGAAGGAGGCCATTCAGCCCATCATGTGTGTGCAGGCTCTCCTGAGGAACAATTCACCTAGTGCCATTCCCCTGCCTTCTCCATGTAGCCTTGCACATTCTTCCTTTTCAAGTAATCCAGTTCCCACTGAATGCCTCATTTGAACCTGTCTCCATGGCACTTGCACACGACAGGGAAATATGGCAATAGATACTGAAATTTCACAGGCACTTTCTTGTCTGCTCATGTAAGAGGCTGTCTGCTCAATAAGTGTGTTGTCAAGTTACGCTAACAATTTTGGAAGTTTGTAGATCTGATCTGCAATTTGGAGCTCTGATCTATCAGATCAGCATAGGTGCTGTTAAGCTGTTTTACTTTGGACCTCATGAGAACCAAGATGATCAATATCAGTTAGAGCAAAAAATCTGTCTGCTCCTCACAGGCCTGCAGCTCCACAGCAGAGAGATCAACAGAAAAGTGCAGCTTGTGGGGTGCCATATGCAGCACATGGTGTACAGGCAGAGGAGAAGCTTCCTCAACATCTTAGAACACCAGTATCTCAGGAGGCTCAGGATGTGGTGGCAGACTCTGGGACAAGAGTCTGCTGCCATGGGGACCCAGTGGCAGCCACACTTTACTAGCAGCTGTCAAAGTCCATGCTGCCCTCAACGTCATTGTCTCTTGATTCTTCCAGGGCTCTACTGCAAACATTTGCAGGATCACGTGGTCTGTGGCCTGCATATGTATAAGACAGGTGACTGATGGCTTGTTCTGCAAGGCAGGTGATAACGTCAATTTTTCCAGTGATGATGTCAGTCAGAATGAGCAGGTGGCTGAGTCTGCAGCTCTGGCTGGCTATCCAGAGATGCAGGGCCTCGCGGCTGCTCAGATTGGCTATTAAATCACCTCCAGATCACCCAGGGTGCTCTCCCACAGCAACAGCTTCCACTCCATCAACGTACAGCTGGCATGAAACCACAAAAAAATCTTTGTGCGTATGTGCAAGATTCATGAGCAGCTGCTATGATACTTTTCTCCCACACTCCACTTTCACAAACGTCTTTGCACCTGGAAGCAGAGTTAGAGGCTGGCTGCTTGGAGATGAAGGACACCCAAACCAATGAGGCCCAGGAGCAGTACAATGAAAGCCATATGACAACCAGATGTGTCATTGAGGAAGCCATCAACATGCTGAAGATGCCTGGACAAATTTGGAGTGTGCACTAGCCAGCGTCTCAAGAATGCTTGTGGTTTGCTGCACCCGACACAACATTGCATAGCAGCGAGGTTTGGACTTACAGAAGAAACAAGGTGCAGAGCATAGAGCCTCTTCAGACAATGCTGAAGAGGAGGAGAAGAAGCAGAATATGATACAGCCAAGACACCGCCAGCAAGCACACATTACTCTCTGTATTGCAACATTCACTAAGGTTCCACCAGTCTATTCATCTGAGAGCCACTTGCAAAAGCTACTCTCCCAGCAGTCCCCTTGCCACTTGCCCATCACAAAGCAGTCCTACAAGCAACCAAACATCTCATTTCATAGGCCTCTCATTGCTCAGCATCAATTCTCATCTTACCATTCATCAGAAATGGGAAGGCAGCAACCAGAAATAGGCAACACAGAAAAGTAGTGGAAACATGATAGTTATACAGTTCAAAAGTTAAAAATTTAATTCTAAAATTGTGTAGCGCACCAATGTTTATGCCCTTGTGCATCTACAAATCTTTACTGTTCCTCTTCCAAGCAGTTCTACTTTGCCAAACCCCAGGGGTTTCAGCAGAGGTAGAGGCAGGCTGTTCAGATCCCTGCTCAGATACCCTTGGCTGACATCCTCTTGGTTTTGGTGCCCGTGAGGGCTCTGCCAAAGACTGTACTTGTGCAGGAGCAAACTCAGCCATTGGAAAACAAGGCAGCATGTGGGATACTAACTGGGAGTGATGGTGGTGGGGCAAGGCGAGAGAATTGGAAGCGCCGTGAGTTGACCCCTCATTCCCACATTGCCTTTCACCATCAACCCTCTCATGGTCCAACCACAGTCCCCTGCTGGTAATGAGCTGGAGAGCACTTTGCTGCAGATCAGTGGAATGATGAGCGGTCAAGGCTATAGTTTCATGAATTCTATTTAAGGTTGTGTTCATAGTGTGTAAGCCATTGGTAAGGGTCGACACTCATATTGTTGCCCCGTTTGATGCTCGATGGAGGTGGCCACTTTTTTCATTAAAGAATACATAATCACAAAAACCTGTGAAACCATGCCACTCATGATCAAGACAGACTCCCCCAACCTTTTTGCAAGCATACAGAGTGCAGCTGGGATGCTGCCAGTACATTACACATTCTTTGCAGCTACTCCAGAAGTATTGTCATTGTTGACAGTTGTAATGGAATCTGTGGTTTCAAACCTTTGTGAGGAACCCGGCTTTAGAAAAGTTGAATGACATTGAATTTTGGACATTCTTCATCCTGAGTTATTTTTAAAGAAGTTTGCAAAATTAATTTGGAACATACTTCAAGAAAAAATGGGTTGACAGATGGATATCCAACACCTGGAGAGGGAAGAGATACTTTGTATATCTAAGCCAACAATGAACTGCTGTTGCCAGGCTAAAGACTCTTACTGATTGTTAAACCCACCTAGCCTGAAAGAAGTATTCTTTGAACATCTTAGTCTTTAAAACTCTCACTCAGAGTGTGAGTGTGTGTGGGGTGTCTTACAAGCAAGCTGCAAGGAAAAGACTCTCTCTCTCTCTCTGCCCCACCTTTGTGTTAAACTTTTGTCAGGAACATATCTTTTTCGTTTTGTTGGACTGTTGTAAAGAACATATCTTTTTATTTTCTGTTGGATTGTATATTAAAGTTACAATGGCTGCAGTTTGAAAGACATGTCCACTGGAACAGGATGAGATATATATATAATGTTGCAGTCCTGGAACAGAGTGTGCCATGAAAGATAGGATGGTGCCAGAAAGGAGTCCTGGACCAAGGGAGCTGCCTGGCAGCAACGTTTTAATTGGCTCCTGACCAGGTGACCAGGTTTTTGTGTGAGGCAGTGCAGCTGAATAGCTCCTAGCCTGAAAGGAACAAGACCTAAAACCTCTTTCTCCTGTGTGTGGAAGATTCCAGTAATTCCACAATAGCTAGCTGGCTTTTGCTCCTCATATCTCATTAATTGCCCTCTCTCTCTGAAAATCCCTGTCAAGAGGCAAAGGGGAAAACCACTGTTAGAGACACTGAAAGACAAGTGCTCAACCAGTGAACTACAGACTGAAAGTACTGGAAGACCATCTCGTGTCATCAACAAAGAACTGAAAGGAATTGGAAGACATCAATGAAAATCACCCCATTAAATCCTGTACTCCGGAATTGGTGTTATTGAACTGTTTTATCTCACCCTTAAAATCCATGTTTTGTGTGCCTTGTGTGTGTGTGTGTGTGTGTGTTTAGGGATTTAAGAAGGGGGTAGAGTTTAAGTTATAGAGTTAGAAATTAACAGTTCATATTTCTTTCTTTTGCCACTGGCTAATGACAGTTTGTTCAATAAACAATTTCTTACTTATTAAGGTTACAAACCTGGTGCTCATATTCTGTTAACCTAAATTAAACAGTTAGGTAGAATTGGGGCAATCTGATGGTTTGATCAAACTTCTCACATTTGTCACAGCTTGGGGAACAACAGGGTTTCATATTACAGCGCACTACCGCCAGTGAGTCATGGCACTTTCTTCAGAAATGTCTCATCAGGATAAGTCATCTATCTTAATTTGAAAGTCTGTAAAGTTGTGATAAGTATGAGTCATCAAGGACAGTTTCACCAAAAAAATCCATCTGAAAGAACTTCCAGATTTATTGTGACCAGAATTCTGTTAGATCAACAGCATCGAGAGTTTTTTGAATTTTCCTCTTTTAAAACAAACTTTCCCATACTCCAGCCTCTATAGAGGACTCTGTTTGTTTTGTCCTGTTTTGTGTTTGTGTGTGAGTGTATGGGGATTCGAATATCTGCTTTTTTTTTAAAAAGGGGAAAATCATTACACTTCCGAACTCCAAATTGTATGTTAACTAGTTTATTAACTTGTTTTAAAAAATAGTTTGTTTTATAATAAATAAAATTGATGTGTTTACTGAAATAAGCCTGGTTGTTAATTATTAATAATTAATTACTAATAATTCATAATTGGAGTCTTTTAATGCAGGGAATAACAGTATCAAAGGGTAACAATTGGCCAGTATTGTAGGTGAATTAAACAATTAGGCCTGAATTTTACCCATGGTGGGTGGGTGGGATCGGCGGACCTGTGACTGGCCAGGAAAACGGCTTCCAACTGCAATTTTATGCTGCCTGGCCAAATTAGGCCCACCCAGCGTGAAATGCATCTTCCCAATGGCTGGGAAGGGCCGGGCGAGGGCGGAGGTGTGTCAGCCCCTGGGTCCAACAACAAGGCTGGTTTAAAAGCAGCACAGGCTGCTCTTTGAAGGCTGCCAGGGAAGAAGTTATAGCCTCAAATTTGGTTGGAGACACTAGGCGAGAGGGCAGGTTGGGTGGTGGGCACTCGCGCCCCCCCCTCCTCCCGGTTTTCAGATGAGTGCCCTGCATTCCTCTTGGAGAAGGTGGCTGCCAGGGACACCCTCAACCCCAGAGGTGGAAGGAGGAGGCCACCGCACCTAACAAAAAGAGCTTGGGAGGAGGTGGCAGCGCTGGTCAGCAGCCATGATGTTGTGCGGCGCACCTGGGTGCGGTGCCGCAAAAGGTTTAATGATCTTCTGCGCTCAGGAAGGACGAGTACCTGGCTGCTTGGACTGAGTGCCTTGCGGCTCGAGGACCATCACTCGGATGTGCCTTCCAAGGTGTTCCTCAGCTGGGATTGGCCAGGCTGCAATGGCGCTGCAGGAGAAGATGGTCCATAACAACTTTGAGAGGTCACAGACCAGCGGAGGCCCCGCTAACCTCCTAATCCTATCCAGATTCGAGTAGGATGCCTTGGAGCTGGAGAAGCGCAATGCACCTCGGTCAACCGGTCACAGAGAGACTGTGGTGTCAGACGAAGCTAAGAGTGCAGTGCACAGAGATACAAGTTTCGGATGGGCAAACGTTCTTGTGTAGTCTCTTCATTGATGGGAGCCTCAGAACTGGAGTCCCCATTGATCATTGAAAGACGATGGCACCATGATGCAGATCTCCATTGTCTCACCAGGGTGCCTGGCATGCTCAGTGACAGTGTGATGACTTAAACCAATGACATGTTGTTGTTCTCCCTTAGATTCGTCAGCACATACCCAATCGCAGGACCCCGGAGGGTCACCCCTGATGCCAGAGGACCGCCAGGCTTCACATGCATCTGTGTCATAGCCGCTCTCTGAACCAGGCACCAGTGCAGATACCAGGACCTCGGTGGGTGTTAGATCCTCGGCTAAAATGTCAGTGCACAGCGGTGAGGGCACTTCACACTCGCTTGAGGAGCTGGTGGAGGCAGGGAGTGCCCAGGGCTCCGGCAGTCAGAGGGCTGCTGGAGACCAGGACGATGCTGAGTTGAAGGCAGATGATGAGCCTCTGGAGCTGTCCATTAGGCGGCAGATGCTGAATGTCCAGCGAGATGTGCGGGAGGACCTGGCGGAGATCCATGAGGGTATGCGAGCCTTGGTCTCTGTTGTGGAGGAGTCTATGCGGAGCATGAGCATTGCGTTGACTCTCCTGGCCGAGCGCACTGCCTCCTCCATTGAGAGAGCGGCAACTCCAGGGACAGAATCAGGGCTTCCTGGGGTTGTGCTCGGACCTGCAAACCCTCACACAGGCAATGACCGCAGGTGGTCAGTGCCAGTGTGGGAGAAGATGAGACACCCAGTATCCCAGCTACGTGCCCGTCCATCAAGGGCGAGCAGGAAGGTCCAGAGCGACTTCATGTTGGTGCATGAGCGGGGAGGGGTGGAGCGGGGGGCGGGGGGGGGGGGGGGGGGGAGTGGGGGTGTGGGGGGGTGGAGAGGTGGAGAGGTGGGGGTGGGGGGGCGTTGTAGTGGGGAGGGTGCTGTTGGGGAGCACCAAGACATAACACTCGCAAATGTAAGTTTAAGGCATCATGAGCACAAGAGGGACTGTTCACAGGTGATCTTCTGTTGTGTAATGTTTTGTTTTATGTTTACTGGTCTGAGAGTGAAGACCAGAGAAGGTTATGTTAATTTGTTAGGATTGTCAAAATTAAATAAATTTTGTTTTTGTCATAATGGCCTGAGTATGTTTCACTTTTATTTTTTTGGTGTAGGGTACGCCAGTATGTAATACTGGACGTGAGTGGCTCTAAACTTTGTTGCACAGGCACTGAGTGGACTTTGGGTTCAAAGGAAAGGGTCATTTCAAACATCTGGGATGGAGGCTGCAGCCCTGGCGTGAGGTGGAAGCTGACTTTGGCAGCCGAGCAGGTCTGGGCCCTCTAGGCAGGGTGTCGCAATCAGCAGGCTGCCTCCACCTCCACTGTGGATGTTCGGGGAGCACCAAGATGTAGCAGCAGGGTTAGGAAGATCAAGAAGATGCAGTTGCACAGCCTGGGCATGGCTGTTAATCACTTGTACATAATTTTCACTGTTGTAAATAAACTCGCAAGACTGTCTCCTTGCCTATGGCTCCTGGTTCTGGTGAGCAGTGTTCGTGTCACTCAGATTTGAAACCCTGGTCCCTGCACAAGATAAAAGCAGGTGTATCATTCCAGGGCCTCTTCCCTTTGATGTCCCCATGGCGCCAAATCCTGAAGCAGCTGGCAGATGTGACCGACCAGTTCCCTGGACAGGCACAGTCTTCGGTGAAACTGGTTCTCAGTCATCTGCAGGAATGACAAGTGCCGCCTATAGACCCTGGGTGTTGCTAGGCGCCGACCAGCGATGGCTCGCTGTGGCTCTTCAGCAGCGTGTGCAGGAGCCCCAGCCGCCCCTTCTTCCTGAGGGTGCTGCTGCTTCCTCTGTCCAGCCAGGTGCCTATATTGCTCGCTCCTTCGTCTCCACTCTCTGTACGCCATGAGGCATACAGCTAGTTCACCAGGCTCAATGCTCCTGATGTACTCTTCCCGCAGGGTGAAAGCGAGAAATGTATAGGTTAGCATGGGTGTTCTAAGAACTTCTCTTGGTTAAGTCTGAAGGCCCCTTAACTCATTCTGAAGAGTACTGGCCATCATTTGCATGGCCAAAACCCCACCCACCTCTGCCCTACTCCACCTGATCGATTGGCAGCCTTGCCCACTGGACTGCATGCTGTGCTCTCAGCTCAGGCAAAGGTATTCTCCTAACCTGCGCTGCAAGGTTGCACTTGAACAGTCGGGGAGACTGGTCCAAACTGGGATGATGACATTGCAAGGGACCGTGAGCACCTCCACCAGTGACTGCTCCATGGCCAGATTTAGTGAGGAGATTGTATGATGTGTGCAGTTGTCCGACTGTTCTGCCGTCCAGTAAAACGCTCATTAGTTTGCAGCCTGTGCTCGAGGAGTGAAAAGCTCTGGAGCATTTGGTGGCACTTTCATGCCTCTGTGTTGCTTGAGTGGGCAGAGAAGCTAGAGGCCCGACTCTACACATGTCAATGTGTCTGCGTCTGAAATGCCTCAGTTGCAGAAAAATGGTCACTTTGTACAAGGTTTCCTTAATGCGTGGCCGCTTCCCTCCCCCAGCCCCTGTGTGTGCTTGTGCATTACCATCAGACTGTGCTGCCTTGCACCCTCCCCTGACAACTTGCCACAACCACAGGGCAGCCCTTGCCCCAGCACCGCACTGTCAGCCAACCGGGAAAAAGCAACTTGCCTGTGCCATCACCTGAATGTGTGGTGCTTCAACTTTGAAGTCCAACAGGCGACCCTCCTGAGCACTGTGCAACGTTAGTGTGCACCCACCTCCGAGTTCCCCTTGAAGTGCAGCCCGGCAGGTGCACGTCGCATATGTACAGTTGTGAAACATGTCGGTGTGGTGCCCTGATGATCCAGCACCATTGAGCAGGGCTTATAATGATATGCAGATGTATTAAAATGACATTCCCAATGTCCCATGGCGGGAAACACGGCCCGCCATTGATAGATGGAGCGGACGATCGCAATCTAGTTTCACGACGGTGTGAAATCAATTTTTGGTTTTCCCGCCATATTGTCGCTCACACCTGCCCTGAGACCCAACACCGACGAGAACAGAAAACTCCGGCCCTAGTTCTGGACTCCCCCAGAAGTGAAAGAATCTTCTCTATGTATACCCTATTAAACCCCATAAACAGATACAGAAAATATCAAAAAGGCTCATGGTATGTTGGCCTTAATCCAGAGCACTAGGACACAATCTGACATTCATAAATTTTTGTTGTCTAAAAGTATTAGGGGATATGAGGAAATAAAGCTTTTTGTGACCACCAAACGTCTCAAAGCGCTTTACAGCCAAGGGAGCATTTTTTCCTTTCTCACATGTAGTCACTATTTTAATGTAGGAAATGCGGCAACCAATTTGTACACAGCAAGCTCCCATAGACAGCAATGTGATAATGACCGGATAATCTATTCTTGTGATGTTGATTGAGGGATAAATATTGGCCAGGACACCTGGGGTAACTCCTCTGCTTTTCTTCAAAATAGTTCCAAGGGATCTCTTATATCCATCCAAGCAGGCAGATGGGGCCTCAGTTCAGCATCTGAAAGACAGCACCTCCAACAGTGCAGCACTCCCTCAGTGCTGCACTGGAACATTAGCCTTGATTTTTGTGCTCAAACCCAAGAGTGGGACTCAAGGCCAGAATCTGATGACTCAGAGGTGAGAGCGACACCAGCTGGCCCCCGGCTGACTCTTTGACCTTTTTTCTGTGTCTTCTAGTGGATTGAAAGGGAGAAACAAAATGAAGGTTTAAAGAAATTACAGGGAAAGCACCAAATGAGGGTTCAAGCTGGAGACTATTCCAGGTATAAGTATTCTTGCTGTGCTGATGGCTCTGTGTGGAAGTGTAATTTCTGATAGTACTGAAAAACACAGAGCGTGGAGCTCCCAAGCCCAGTCTCTACTCTGCACTGTCAGCTAGTCTCAGTTAGGGCTGTGGTGGAAGTACCATAACTAGACTTTTGTGGTATTGAATGAAGGTACAGGGGGGAAAATAATCCCTGGTCTTGACTAATGTCGGGTGAGGACAGGATTGGTTAAGATCCATCCCAGCTTCCTGAAACCTGCGAAATCTCACAAACTAGGCTGCACACCAAGAAAGGCCCACCTAAAGTGAATTACCATTTTCAGAGCGGGAAGGGCAAAGCGGGGGGAACACTAGATAAATGAAAAAGTCAACAACTGGGTCCTCAGGAATCATTTCACATTCGAACACACAAAGATAATTGCATTTGTTTAGCACATTTCTTCAATATTAGAGAACATCCCCTTGGAGAAACTCCAAATGGATCTTTTTATGTGTTTGTATGTGTGCACGTGTCATGTCTGTGTGTGTGGTAGGGGTGTGGGTGCGGGGGTGGTACAGAAAGATGCAGATCTCTTCGATTTTCTAGCACCTGTCACTTCAAGTGATGTATTTTTAACTTAATCTCAAGAAAAACAACTGAACAAATAATGAAAGTCACCTTAGAATCTTAAACTTAGGCTCTTACTTTGACAATGCCCTAAGTTGATAATAATGTGACAATTGTATTAACAGCCATGTACTGCCCTGTGGAAAGAGAGTGAGTGAGTGTGGGGGAAACGGTTGGTAGAATACACTGGCTTGACTTGCTGAAGCTGCATATGCTACATGACTGGCTCATAAATCTAACCTAGGAACTGGTGCATTAACTTCATTTCTCCTCTCCCCTGAGTTACAATGAATACTGATGAGACCAATTAAGAGCTAGGGGAAAGACTGATAATCCTTCTTTACGTTTTCACATGAAGCCATTGTGACCCACTGTTTGTTTCTTTTTGTTTTATTCTTTCATGGGACGTGGGCATCTCTGGCTAGGCCAGCATTCTTATTGTCCATCCCTAATTGCCCTTGTGAAGGTGGCGGTGAGCTGCTTTCTTCAAGTCCATGTGGTGTAGATACATCCACAGTGCTGTTAGGGAGGGAGTTCCAGGATTTTGACCCAGCGACAGTGAATGAACGGTGATATATTTCCAAGTCAGGATGGTGAGTGTCTTGGAGGGGAACCTCCAGGTGGTGGCGTTCCCATCTATCTGCTGCCCGTGTCCTTCTAGGATTTTGGTTCTCTTCCTTTTTCTCGTTGGGTACAGTTCTACAAGTGGATTTTACCCTCTGGTATCTCATCCAAGAGGTCAATTACCATATGTGTGATGTCTAACAGAGACTGAGTTAGTGAGCTTGGGGAGCATTGTAGGAAAGCCCAGTTTGCCCTTGCACCATCGGTGACGTGCACTTTCTAATAGGAGCTGCTAGGTTACAATCATGAGTATCCCTCATACGTAGCCAGGACACTGAGGCCAATTGAGATCAGTGCAAACTGGGGAATTGAATGCTGGCACTTTGCTGTCTGTATCACTCAGCTATTTGCTGAGTAAACTTGCTGGGGTATTTACCCATTCTTTGCTCCTTCCCCATCTCCATAGAAGCACCTTGACTCTGCAGTGAAACACCTCTGGCCCATTTGATGCTTTATTCAGATAGCAGTGTTGGAGCCTCTCGCAGCTCGGACTTCAGCAGCAGTGCTGGAATGTGAACCAAATGACTGGCTCTGGAAGTATACAAACGTTTCTGTTCTTTATCCTGTGCTATTGGAAGCCCAACGATGAAGTGCCAAATGTAAGCCATGTTGGATACTACTGGCCAGCACCCTCACAAAGTGCAAGCAGCAGTTCCCGTTGCATCCTTCACATTCCTGGCCTGCTCTCACTTGAAAGTAAAATAGAGGTGGTCACACACCCATAGGAACATCAGCAACTCCTCAAACCTGCTCCTCCACACAATCAGATCATGGCAGATTGTTATTTCAACTCCATTTTACGGCCATCCCTTCACATCCTGTCTAGCCATCTCAGCCTTGAAAGTTCCAATTGACCCCCAGCATTCACAGCCTGTTGGGAAAGAAACTTCCAGGTTCCTATAGCTCTTGGTGCCAAAAATCTTGATGTTGTTCCTGAAAAGCACAGCTCTAATTGTAAGATTATGTCCTCGTTTACCATTCTCTCTCTCGAGGACAGTTTATCCATATATACACTCTCAGATCCTTTTCATATTTTAAACACTTCAATTGGATCACCCCTCAAAACCCTCAGATATGTTCTAATCGATGTTCTGAAATCTGCTTGCTGTATGAACTTGGTGGATTTCAAGGTGTTGAGTAACTTATTCAGTTGCTTCAAAAAAAAAATTTTTAAATGCAGCAAAAAAATGTTTTTAAATCACTCTTTTTGATATGATGCAAATTGTTAAGTGTCACTCTGCTTTGTGAGCCATGGAATGATGTAGCAACAGTTTTCCATCAGTTAAAGAACCTCCAAGTAAAATGGGACTATTCATGGATGTAAGTGATCTTTTTCATTGTGCTGTGTTTCAATCTAAATTGAACTGTATTGTGCGTGTAAACCCAAAGATGCTCAGCAGTGTCCGAGATGAAATGACGCCAAGTTGCTGCACTTCATAAATACTGTAGTGTCAAGGTCTGGCATAGAAAGTGTTAATGTGGGAACAGTAGTGCCCACATTGTTATGTAAAGGAACACATGACCCGAGTCCAGAGGGCAGTCTTGTACTGGACAGAGAAGTGAGTAGAGGCAAGCATGGAGACAGCTCCTAACTTAGATCTTATATTCTATATATGTATATAGTTACTTGTAGTTAATAAACACTTGCTGTTAAACTATAAACAATTCAGAACCTCTTTGTAAGACCTACCAACCTACACACAACATCTTACAACAAATACCATGAGTAAGATCAAATGGAAATAACTGTGCTTAAACTCTGCATTTGGAACACAATGCAAGCTCTTTTCAAGCAAAAGAAAGCTACTGAAGTGGATTTAGATGGTGTGAAGATTGCAATCTCATCTACAAGATTCTTACTGAAAATATTGGCAGCCTGCATGTGGCAGGAGGCTCCTGCTCAGTGGGGAAGTGTCAATTGGTATGAATGATAAACTATTGAGTTTGTTAGATCTTTGCATAGAGGCTAAGTGATATTATGGTGTGTGTCAATAAATGCTGGTATACAGGTGGATGGAAGGTGAGATCCTGATCTCATCATCTCAATACATAGTGACGAACAAACCTTTCTGCAGAGCAAAAGTGTGAGAGATAAGACTTGGAGGTGATGCACTGGGAAATTCTATGATTCAGAGCAGAGAAAGAGAGGGACATAACCTATGCTCGAAAAGCTTGCAAGAAAGATTCCCCCCTGCCATCCTCTGGCGGTTGCACGTGTGGAACCTGAAGAGAGAAAGGAAAATAAAGAAGGTGATCAGTGAATTTTAGTGATATTTAATCTGTAATGGAGCGTGGATAAAACATTGGGTAATATTAAAGTCACGCAGGTTATAACTCGGCCTTTATGAGAAGGCTCAATCTCAGGGAGAGAATGGGGAGTCTCTTAAAAGCAAATTGTGTAACAAATGCAATTTCTGGCAGTTGAGCTCCCTTTGATTCAATTTTTCCATAGTCATGAGGCAATAGTTAGGCCTTATTCATCAATTGAGCAAGTAAAACCAACTCTGCAAAGTCTTCAGATATTACAATAATTTGATTTAAATATTATTTTTGTTTCAGCCGCCACAACAATTGGATTCCCTTCAGGTGAAGGGTAAAATCTTATTACAAGTGATGTCTTTATTTCCCCTTATCTTTAACCCACCTTGGCCATTTTACCTAATTTAATGAGGGCAGCTTATTAAGCAATTGGAGACATTCCATTCTGGCAATTTTCCCCTGAAAATGGGTCTTGTTTCTGTGATGGCCACAAACACATTGTGGATATAATTACCTGATTAATTTTATTCTCATGGAAGATTAAATGCTCAATGTACCTCGTTCATGTTTGATGATTTGTGCTGTCTATCATTCACACTCTGTTTACTCTCTTGAAACCTGACACAAACGTGTTCAGTTTTATTTTTGAAATGTCTGGGAGGTGGATAGAGGGAAGAGATTGTGAGCACTGTGGGCTCCATTAGTAGGGTCCAGTGGACTGGGGTGGATTTCTGGCAGAAGATTCTGACCAGGTGAGCTTATAAATAACTATTTCAGCACAGTTTTTCCAGTGTTTTTCACAGGTAGCAGTCAATGGCCTGTCCCTCCTAGTCCAATGTCAAGGTACATCCTATGGGGAAGTGGCCTAAATAGTTATACCCTGAGCTCAATTAGAGATTAATTACAGCTGTAGTTGAGCATTCCTCTGGAATGCTGGCTGTTTGGTTAATTGCCTTGGGGAGAGGTCAGGTTATCTGAAAGAAAATCAGCGAGAAGTAACTAGCTTCCTTTCATTTTTTGTGTTCTTTATTTAATAAAGGAACGCTTGGCTATGTTTGTGTTTTATGTGAAATGCAATGAGCAAAGTGTGATGACCATGGCCAGGATTTTATAGTGTGTTGAGCGGGTGCGCGTCCCGACGTCATTGCGCCTTCGTGCGACATTACGGTCGGCGGGCACACACAGGAGTCAGGAGTGTACCTGATGATGATTAAGTGGGCAATTAAGCCCATTAAGAGGGCCATTGATCTGAATTTTATGCTGCCCACGTGATTTTGCACTTGTCGCACGGGCAACACAGGCAGGCGACCATTCCTTTTTTCACATTTCTCATCCAAGGGCAGGATAAAAGGGGCCCGGAGTATTGGCAATGTCAGTTGTTAGGAGTTAAGGTGAGAGTTTGCTGCTGCTTTGGTGCTGATATTTCATATCTTTTCCTGTAGTTTCTGCTAAACTCTTTGCATTGGGGGCATTTTTTTTGAGGACCTAGTTTTTCCAACTCTCTTGGAGGATTTCTGCCAAGTGCATCCTTCAGCGCATGAGACAATGCCATCTGCATTTCAACAGGTGGGGATTGTTTACTCTGCTGGTGGGACCTCATCTGAAGAGGAAGAGAGGGGCAGGAGGGAGAGGAGGCCAGGTGTCCGCAGGCAGCGTCGTAGGGAGAGACCTGTGGGAGGAGAGGCACAAGCACACGGGGTGCACGGCCAGCTGGAAGCGCAAAGCGGAAGGGTCCGCAGAAGACGCCACTATCCTGCAGCCAGAGTCTACAGTCAGCTATTGCTCAGCCATGCCAATAGAACACCACTGCTTCACAGGCCCACAGTAAAGAGTTACAGACCTTCGGCTGTCTCCTTGGACCTTCTGGTTTCTCGCACGCCCATATTGCTTTAAATCTGTGTCCTGCAGTTTTCTTCTCTTTAAGCTTGAATCTTGGAGCCATCCTCTCTGCTTCTTACTTTCACTTCCGAGAACAGAACCTTTTCCGGATTCCTGTCCTTGTCCTTTGACTAGACTGTTCTCTTTAGACCTTTCCTGTTCCATTGCCTTGGATTCGGGCACTTTCTTCTGTAGTTTCTGAAACCTGCTTCTGCTGGCAACTGCTTTCAACTGAACTCAAACTGCTCTTCTTTAGTTTTCTCTGTCTCAGTGTGTGGGGGTGGGGCTTCCCTCTCTGGACCCCTGTTGCTAAGCAACAGAACAGTTTTTTTCTCTACTCTTGTTGGCTTTAACTTTCCTTCAAGACTTGTAAAAATCCCATTAGAAATGCAGGTGCACAAACAGAGCTAGATCCCAGGTTTCACCTTTTGACCCACAAATAGAAAAATAATAAATTAAACTTAAATTTAAAGATATAGCTTATTCTTAACACACCCAAATACACATATAACTTACTTAAACTACCTCTACCCCCTGATAACATACCCTTGAAAGAACAAAGCTTCACAACAGTGAAGGTTTCTTTACAATGGCCTTGCACCCAACTCACACAAACTTAACATCACAAACCTCTAACAATAGCTTATTACAGGCTATACAGATAAACTTTCACCTCGTTTCACAATTACACATCATATTGTACAATGACAAAAATTTAAGCCAAACAAAGTCAGTCAACGTAATAAGATTAGCAGAATTTGTACATCACAGCATTATCATAACTCAATCTTTGTGTTTGTTTTTCCTCTTATTCCCCGTCTTTAACTCAGCAAAGAATGTTTCATTTAAGTCCACGGCACAATCATCCTTTCTGTCAATATAGGCGTAGTTCTATCTTCAAGCTCATTTTCCAAGCTCAAATGTGGTAAATTCTCATTTCGATTTAGCAAAGTGAAAATGGCATTTTTGTGCATTAATATCTCATTTCTTCCCTGATGAAAATCTATTTTTGCCGTTTGCAGGATGTTGTTGAGGTGCTTTTTATGCTCACACAAAATGATTTCATACTCCTGCTTGGTTTGCTCTTTAAACTTTTTATGATCTTGTTGTTTTTCCCAATCCCATTTCAAACAGGTCTTTACCACTTTTCTTTGAGCAATGTCAATTACTTTCTCCCTGTGGAGTTCCATAGTTTATTCCAACCCTTCAGCTCTTTAACGTAATCCATGAATTATATCATTCCTCTCCTCTGCAGGTTTTGAATGGTCTTTTGCAAACTGCCCACTTGCCTGGATTCCAACTGCTGTATTATGTGTATCAGCACCAGCAAACACTTATATATCAGTATCTCTGGCCATTGACCTGGAAGAGTCATTTTACAATTTCAGTCCTCTTTGTTGACACTCCTTAAGTTCCAATTCTGGAGGCACATTAGTTGCTTTCACATTGTCCATTACCATTCTGACACAGCCGATGATTAAGGCTGAGTTGCTTAAATCCCAGAGGGAAACTTGAAACAACTGTCATAATCCATTTTTGCAATTTGTACGTTTCAAGATGCAGGCTTTAAGTTCAGTAGTAATAAGATCACCGAGTCTCATGAGGTTTTTTATAAAACCAAATTAAACATTTATTAATACAAGAAAAATTGTAAGCACATACATAAGTGGAAGGTGACGCCAGGGGGGCCAACTGTGATGGGGGAAAGGAAATGGGTGACTGGGGATGGGGAAATGACGGGGGGAGTGCATGAAAAACCTAATCCAGATCATGCTGTACAAATCGAAAGGTGGGCAAGATCAGGTGTTGCATTGGAGTGTTATCATTGGGTGGGTGGAGATGCAGGTCAGCTCAGATGGACAGCTGATAGCAAACCCCAGCAGACAGCATTCAAAGTGCTCAGGACATTGAGATGTGTATGATACGTGAAGGATACGTGTGTGTGGGAGAGTGCTTGCATGCGGCTCCGAAAGGCTCTCTCCAGAATCACTCATGGGCCAGCTGCTCCCTCTGTGGTGACAGAGGACGAGGTTGAGCGGCTCACAGGCAAAGGAGACTCGAGGTGGGGTGGCGGGGTAAGGACGGCCTCTGAGATTCCTGAGTGGATGTCCCAGGGGTGTCCAGCTGCTGCTCCTTCTCCCTTCGGGTGCCTGAGGGTCCGTCCTGATTCCTTGAGAGGAAGGAGCACCTGTGGTGATGTCGAGGTGCCCCGTTTCCCTGTCGCGTTGCCACTGCGGGAACCTACCCATGGCTACCAAGATGGAGTGCAGGTATGCACACATCTCTGCATTTTGCTGGACCAGGGTCTCCATAGCATCCACCACCCTTCCCAAGGAGACATCCATATGCGCACATGTGGGCACCACTTTATCAGAGAGCAGGCTGACGCACTCTGACTCACATGACACTCTGTTGAGAGCTTCCAACAGCTCTGACTGATGTTCCCCTGCCTTCTGCTGACTCTGCAGGATGAGTTGGAAGGCCAAATCTGGAGGCTCGTCATCTGACTCGGACCTCACAGATGCCTGACCCCCTGCAATCCTCCAAGTGCCAGGTAGCTCGCACGAACTACCTCCTGCTGCTGGGGACATGTGCTGTGTGGTGACCACCAGATTGTGAATCCAATCCTGTTCTAAATCTAGGTCCCACCAAGGTGTGTGTCTCTGCGCTGGTGGAGGGTGTGTGGGTAAGTGCTGTGACGTGTCTTCCAGGCTGCTTATTTCCATCTCTTCAATGGAGGAGGTGTCCTCTTGGCTGAAGATGAGCAGGCTTCACCTGCATGAAAACAGATGTAGAGAGTGTGAGCAGGACACATGGCACTGCGTGGAATGTTTGTATGGTGAGCGGAGCCATGGACAGGATGAAGACGCGAGCTCCAGAGGATATGAGCCTGATGGAGATGTGAGGGTGTGTGTGAGAGTTAGCGATGTTGTCCGTTGAGGTGTGATATCCCTGTGGATGTGTGATGGGTTTGTGAGTGTGTGAGTTGAGAGTGATGAGAAGAGTGAGTTACCCTGGCGGAATGGAGGAGACCATTTATCCCGTAGCGGCACTGGGTGGCTGTCCTCTTTTGCAGGGCATTGGTGCTGACCACTCCTGTCACTACCTCCCAAACTGGATTAGTGAGGTTGCTGCCCAGGGCGGGGTTGGAGGACATCATGGCGGGCCTCTACCACATCCATAAGGCGCTCGAACACGTCATTGAACCTGGGGGCTGCAGTCTTTTTGCTTTTCAGGGCCATGTCTTCTTTGTAGCAGTCGTGGGCTGAAAACACTGAGAGGTGTGTGCGCGCGGCTGGACTTTAAATATGGCGCCCGGCCTGAGGAAGCGGTGAGGTGATGGCGTGGCGGGTAAATGAGAGCACGCCTGCCATGGAAACGACGTGGTTCCCGGGAACGCATGATTAATGCAGCGGGTTTGGGGTGATACGGCGATATAAGCCGCCATTGTGGCCAGCAGGTACAACACCATTTTACCCGCCCGCTGCCGCATTTAGTGCAAATCTGGGACAATTCCGCCCATCGATTTCAAAATGCTGGAGAGCTAGAAGGACCCAAGGTTTCTTTCTCAACCATGGAGTATCTTTTCTGGTGTTGGTTGAGCTTTTTAGAAAAATAGCCGATTGGAGGCTCGATCCCAGAATCATCTTCCTGGAGTAGGACGGCTCCCATCCCTAGATCGCTGGTGTCTACGGCCACTCTAAAAAAATTGCTAAAGTCTGGGGCTGCTTGTACAGACTCGTTTACCAGGATAGCTTTCAATTTTGCAAACGCCTCTTGGCATGCCTCTGTCCACATCACATTTGAGTGCTTTTTTAGTGCATCTGTTAAGGCTAGGGTGCTGAAGTTCGGGACAAACTTTTTATAGAACCTGCACATTCCTAGAAAACGGTTCTGTTTTTTGAGAGTAGGAAAATCAATTACAGATAGTACTTTGGCTCCACAATGTAGTGCATTCCCTTGTCCCACTACATGGCCCAGGTAAGTCACCTTGGCCTTTGTGAACTTGCTTTTTCCCAAGTTCATCACAAAGTTTGCCCTTTTCAGGTCCTGGGACACTGCCTCCAGGTGGTCTAAGTGGTCACTCGAGGTGCTACTGTAAATGATCAAATCATCCAAGTAAACTGCACAATTGCTGAGTCCAGCTCATAACCTGGCTTGTCAACCTCTGAAAGGTTGCTGGGACATTTTGTAAGGCCAGGGGGCATAACCTTGCATTGGAATAGGCCATCTGGGATGACACAGGCTGAGATTTCTCTCGTCCTGGGGGTCATGGGGACTTGCCAGTACCTTTCCAAAGGTCGATTTTGCTGAGGAAGGCCAAGTGGCCCACCTTGTCTATACAATCCTCAAGGAGTCAGCCCTGGTTAATGTATTTACTTTCTGGGAGTCAATGCCGTGCCGTTTTGATCCACCCGGCTTTGGGGCCAGTGCAGTGGGGGAGCTCCAATTACTCTGGCTAAGCTCAATTATGTCATTATCCAGCATGCACTGGATTCCCTGTCTGACCTGAACCAGCTTGTCGGGGCTCAGCCGACAGGGGTTTTGTTTGTTTGGTGGGGTGTCTCCCACATCCATGTCATGGACTGTTAGGGTAGTACGCTCTGGCTGGTCCCTACAGATTTCTTTCAATTTTTTGAGCAGGGTGATGACATCCTCCCTCTGCTCTTTGGTCAGGTGTGTTCATTGGGTATTTAAGTCCTTCAAGACTCTGGTGTTAACCAGTGGCAAAAGAAAGAAATATGAACTGCTAATTTCTAACACTGTAACTTAAACTCTACCCCCTTCTTAAATCCCTATACACACACACACACACACATACACACACACACATACAAGACACACAAAACATGGATTTTAAGGGTGGGATAAAATAGTTCAATAGCACCAATCCGGAGTACAGGATTCGATGGGTTGATTTTGATCAATGTTTTCCAAATTCCTTTCAGTTCTTGTTGATGACACGAGGTGGTCTTCCAGCACTTTCAGTATGTGGTTTACTTGTTGAGCACTTGCCTTTCAATGCCTCTAACAGTGATTTTCCCCTTTGCCACTTGACAGGGGTTTTCAGAGAGAGCAGGCTATAGAGATATGAGGAGAAAGAAAAAACAGCTAGCTATTATTGTGGAATTACTGGAAGCTTCCACACACAGGAGAAAGAGGTTTTAGGTCTTGTTCCTTTCAGACTAGCAGCTATTCAGCTGCACTGCTCTTCACACAAAACCCTGGTTACCTGGTCAAGAGCCAATTAAAATGCTGTTGTCAGGCAGCTCCCTTTGTCCAGGACTCCTTTCCGGCACCACCCTGTCTTTCATGGCATACTCTGTTCCAGGACTGCAACATTGTACATATCTCTCATCCTGTACCAGTGGACATGTCCTTTAAACTGCAGCCATTGTAACTCTAATCCAGAGTCCAACAGAAAATAAAAAGATATGTTCTTTACAACAGTCCAACAGAAATAAAAAGATATGTTCCTTACAATGTGCTTTTATTTTGTTGATAATCACCTGTGCAGAATCTTATCAAATGCCTTCCTGGCAATCCATATGGACAACACCTGTAAACACTGCCCTCATGTTAGCGGTCTCAAAAGATTCAACAAGATTAGATAGACATAACCTATCTTTCTGAATACCTCATCAGATCCCCATGGCCTAATAAGCCCTATGGAGCAGAAAGGGCTCAGGTTTGATCTGTGGTCTTTTCTGAATTAGCTAATCTTAGCCAGCCCACTAAACGGTCACTATAGTTGTCCTCAGCATCCAGGTTTGGGAGAGGAAACATTATTCAGGTTTCCACTGCACGTGTTAATTAATGGCCCATTTTGGGCAACTCCGTGTGTACGGAGGTCAGGCGACAGAAAAATTTGGATGCTGTCCATGCATGCTCACTGAGACTCAGTCAAAGCATGTCCACCTGGACAAGTGCCTCTCACCTGTAACAATGACCAAAACTGCAGCAGTCTCCTAATAAAACAGGGTTATTTCTCCAGTGAAGTGCGATGAGTGGAGGATAGTTGCATACTACACATCCTGAGAAAATCAATCCCTGTCACTTACAGCAATGCAGGCTCCAGATGCGATTGACAGGAAAATTACGCAATCAACTCCATTTTTGCCAGGTCTTGTTATGTCACTTTATGCAGCCAATTATTAAAACCTTAATCAATTTTGAAATTAAAAAGCAGAACATTCCATAGAATCTCACTGCTTTGTTTTCTGATATGTTGAATCCTTGGATGTTTACAGTTCTTCTTAAGGCACTGTTAAACAAAACAAAGTGCCCCAGAGCTGGGAAAAAGTAGAGGTGTAATAGGTTGTAAGCAAGTAGGGAGGGTGGGAAAAAGAACAATAGGGAAGACCTACAATATGGTGAAGGACAGGACTAACTTTTCCCAGTTCTAATGAAAGGTCACAGATCTGAAATAACATTGCTGTTTTTCTCTCTCACAGATGCAGCCAGACCTGCTGAGTGTTTTCAGCAGTTTCTGCTTTTATTTCAGAGTTCCAGCATCTGCAATATTTTATTTTTGTTCTATCAGATCTACTCTCTGTAACACCGCACAGTGTAATGCTAATGGTGTACCGACAGCTTCACAACTCTCTCCCCAAAGAAAAATCAAATAAAAGATCCTGGCTACAGCACAAGTCACTTGGGGTATACAGGAGGGAGAAGACTAGAAATATTTTTATATTACAATTTTAGATATTATGACCTTTATTGCTCCCTTTCTGTTAGAAAAGCAATTTTACAAAATTGTCTGAGATACACAAGAGCTAAATATTTGGTCCAGAAGCTCTGCTTCTCTATAATTGGGCTGGTAGACAGTCCGGGTGACTCAGTACAAGCAGCATGAAGCCTGTGATGTCCCTTTCTTTACTGAGTCTCATGAGATGTCTGTTTAAGTTTCCAAGCATACCCCTTTCCTATGTCCAAAGGTTAGTTCCACCAGACTGTCTCTCACTCTCTGCTTCCTGTTAGCTGGGCCAGAATTTGCACATACACAAAAAAATGCTCTCCTTTTGTAAGCTAAGATGATGTTATTCCTTCATTTAATGATTCCAAAGATTGTTTGCATTTGACCTTGACCACATTGTCCATGTCTGATCTTAAACACAACCAACCTACCAATGGAGCTCAACACTTCCTACTGGCACTGTATGTTTTCTCTTTAAAAATTAAATTGAGATGGCATTCGGTTTGTCTTTTTTTAACCAAAGGAAAACAGGGAGGTAACTACATCATATTAAAAACTGGCTGATCTTGCTTCAATTTATTTTTAAGCCCATGTCCTTGATTGGGGCTAAGGGTGTGGGTGGGGAAACGGATGGCAATGCTGAAAGTGTCTGTGTGTTTGCATACACTATTTAGTTCTCTGTTTTCTGGCTCTCTGTTGCTGTGCACTGAATAACTATCATTAGTAAGTTAATGTGGTAATTATGGTTTTATCTAATGTGTAATATACCTTTAAGAAGAATGCTGTTAAGGAAGATCACATGATCTTAGTACCCAATAGGAGAATAGTGTGGGCTACCTCTGTAGTTAGTCATTAGTAGTCAATAGTTGGTTGTCGGTAGTGTAGAGATAGAGTTTGAAGTGAAAGCACATGTTTAGTTGCTGCTGAGTACCTTTGTAAATAAACTAAAAGTTTCCACCTAAGAAATGTCAGCTTTGTGCTTGCACACGAACAAGGAAGAGACCTCATCCTGAGTAAGACACAGCCAGTGTGAGTGTGGGTATTGGCAATTTGGTGCACAGTGGGAATTTGGTGCATAGGGGAAGAGGTGCTCTTTGCATTTTAATCTTTGCTATTCAACTTCTTAAATCTTCAGAGAGTGGTCTTGCCCTGCTGCAGCAGTAGAGGCTACAAGGGAAAGGAATGACTGGTAAGTAGTGGGTAAAGTCGGGTAAGTATTTACTACTTTTATCAATTATAGTTTAAGGTCTTTTTGTGGTTTATAGTTTGTATATTCTTTCGTAACGAGGATCATGAAAGAAGGGCCCTCGAGTAATTGATTTAAAAGGTTTAATTGAAAGGGATAAGTCATGGCAGGAGAGCTCAAAGCCGTGGTGTGCTCCTCGTGCTCCATGTGGGAAGCCGGGAACATTTCCAGTGCCCAGGACCAGCATGTGTGCAGGAAGTGTGTCCAGCTGCAGCTCCTGAAAGCTCAGGTTTCAGAGCTGGAATGGTGGCTGGGGACACTGTGGAGCATCCGCGAGTCTGAGAACATCGTGGATAGCACATTTAGAGAAGTGGTCACACTGCAGCTGAAGGGACTTGAGGAAGGAAGGGAATGGGTGACCACCAGGCTGTCCAAGAGAAATAGGCAGGTAGTTCAGGACTCCCCTGGGGTCCTGCTCGCAAATCGCTATTCCATTTTGGAGGCTGATGAGGGCACTAGTTCCTCCAGGGAGTGCAGACAGAGCCAAGCTTCTGGCACCACAAGCAGCCTGTCTGTACAGGAGGGGAGGAAGAGAGGAAGAGCAGTAGTAATAGGGGATTCTATAGTCAGGGGAACAGATTGGCGCTACTGTGGCTGTCAACGTGACTCCAGGATGGTGTGTTGCCTCCCTGGTGCCAGGGTCCAGGATGTCACTAAATGGCTGCAGGGCATCCTGAAGGGGGAGGGTGATAAGGCAGAGGTCATGGTACATGTTGGTACCAATGACATAGGTAGAAAGAGGGATGAGGTCTTGCATCAAGAATTCAGGGAGTTAGGCAGGAGACTAAAAAGCAAAACCTCTCGGGTTGTAATCTCTGGATTACTCCCAGTGCCACGTGCTAACGAGCTCAGAAATAGGAGAATAGCGCAGATGAATACGTGGTTTAAGAGTTGGTGCAGGAGGGAGGGTTTTAGATTCCTGGATCACTGGGACCGTTTCTGGGGAAGGCAGGACCTGTATAAGCGGGACGGTCTACATCTGAACCAGAGCGGGACTAACATCCTTGCAGGCGGGTTTGCTAATGCTGTTGGGAGGAGTTTAAACTAATTCAGCAGGGAGAGGGGACACAGAATGTTAGCAGAATAGGGACACATCATAATACAGTAAAACAATCAAGTCAGAGGGAGTACAGCTGCATTAAGTTCCAAGGGAGTAAGGCAAGGCTGGATGGCCTCTACTTTAATGCCAGGAGTATTACAGGTAAAACAGATAAGTTAAGGGTGAGGATTGACACGTGGAATTGTGATATAGTAGCCATCACTGAGATGTGCTTGAGGGAGGGGCAGGATTGGCAGCTCAACATTCCGGGATATAGAATCTTCAGGCGAGATAGGGGAGGGGGTAAAAGAGGAGGAGGCATTGCATTATTAGTTAAGGAGTCAGTTACTGCAGTAAGGAGAGATGATACCTTGGAGGGCATCGAATGAAGCTTTGTGGGTAGAGCTTAGGAATAAAAATGGGGCAGCCACATTGTTAGGTGTTTATTATAGACCCCCAGATAGTCAGCGGGAAATTGAGGAGCAAATATGTGCACAATTTGCGGAGGTGTGTAAAAACAATAACAATAGGGTAATTATATTAAGTGATTTCAACTTTCCCAACATTAATTGGGATAGACACAGTGTTAAGGGCTCGGATGGAGTGGATTTCTTGAAATATGTACAGGAGAACTTTTTAGGTCAATATGTAGAGGGTCCAACAAGGGACAGCACAGTGCTGGACCTAATTCTGGGGAATGAAGCTGGACAGGTGGCTGAGTTGGTGGTGGGGGAGCATTTTAGCGATTGCGACCACAACATGATACAATTTAAAAACAAAAAGCTAAAAGCTACTGCGGATGCTGGAAATCCAAAACAAAATAAAAACAGAATTACCTGGAAAAACTCAGCAAGTCTGGCAGCATCGGTGGAGAAGAAATCAGTCAACGTTTCGAGCCCTCATGGCCCTTCAGCAGAACTGAAGCATAGTTTCAACAAGGGAGAAATATAAATTGGTTTAAGGTGGGTGGGGGGGAAGAGACACATTGAGGGTGTGGTGTGAGCAGATAATCAAAAGATGTCAGAGACAAAAGGGTCAAAGAGGTGTTGAAGGTGGTGGTCTTTGTCTGAGAAAAGTGCTAATTAAGAATGCAAGACTGTCTTGCATTCTTAATTAGCACTTTTCTCAGACAAAGACCACCACCTTCAACACCTCTTTGACCCTTTTGTCTCTGACATCTTTTGATTATCTGCTCACACCACACCCTCAATGTGTCTCTTCCCCCCCACCCACCTTAAACCAATTTATATTTCTCCCTTGTTGAAACTATGCTTCAGTTCTGCTGAAGGGCCATGAGGGCTCGAAACGTTGACTGATTTCTTCTCCACCGATGCTGCCAGACTTGCTGAGTTTTTCCAGGTAATTCTGTTTTTATGATACAATTTAAGCTTGTTATAGACAAAGAAATAGACAAGTTGCAAAAAAAATGTTTTGGATGGGGAGAGAATGGATTTTAGTAAAATAAGGCAGGATCTGGCCAAGGTAGACTGGGAACAGCTACTTGTGGGGAAATCTACAGAGGAGCAGTGGGGGGCATTCAAAAAGGAAATGGGAGGGTACAGGCTCAACATGTTCACTCCAGGGTGATAGGAAGGAGTAACAAGCCCAGAGAACGATGGATGACCAGAGATATTCGGGATACAATGAGAAGGAAAAGAGAAGCTTTTAGCAGGTACAAGGGAACCAAATCAGCAGAGGCATTAGTGGAGTACAGAAAGTGCAGGGTGGAGCTTAAGAAAGCAATTAGGAGAGCAAAGAGGGGATATGAGAAAGCTCTGGCTGGTAAAAGTAGGGAAAATTCCAAGATATTCTATAAGTATATCAATGGGAAGAGGATAACCAGGGAAAGAGTAGGGCCCATAAGGGACCAAGGGGGCAATCTATGGGTGGAGCCAGATGACATCGCTAGAGTGTTGAACAAATACTTCACATCCGTCTTCACCCAAGAGAATGAGGATGAAGGTATGGAACTCGGGGAGAGAGACTGCGAGGTTCTTGACCAAATTGATATAGGGAGTGACAAGGTATTGGAGGTGTTGGCAGGCTTAAAAGTGGACAAATCTCCAGGTCTGGATGATTTGTGTCCCACACTGCTGAGGGAGGCAAGGGAGCAGATCGCAGGGGCTTTGACCCAAATTTTTAATTCCTCTCTGGCCACGGGGGAGGTGACAGAGGACTGGAGAACAGCTAATGTGGTTCCGTTATTTAAGAAGGGTTGTAGAGATAAGCCAGGGAACTACAGGCCAGTGAATCTCACGTCAGTGGTAGGGAAACTATTAGAGAAAATTCTGAAGGAGTGAATCTATCTCCACTTGGACAGGCAAGGTTTGATCAAGGATAGTCATCATGGCTTTGTCAGAGGGAGGTCATAACAAATTTGAGTTTTTGAATTTTTTGAGGAGGTGACCAGGTATGTAGATGAGGGTAGTGCAGTTGATGTAGTTTATATGGATTTCAGCAAAGCCTTTGACAAGGTCCCACATGGGAGACTTATAAAGAAGGCAAATACACATGGGATACAGGATAATTTGATAAATTGGATTCAAAATTGGCTTAGTTGTAGGAGACAGAGGGTGATGACAGAAGGATGCTTTAGTGACTGGAAGCCACTGTCCAGTGGCGTACCACAGGGATCTGTGTTGGGTCCCCTATTATTCGTCATTTATATAAATGACATAGATGACTATTTGAGGGGGGTAGGATTAGTAAGTTTGCGGATGACACAATGATTGGCTGGGTAGTTAATAGTGAGGTTGAGTGTCTTGGGCTACAGGAAGAGGTAGACAGGATGGTCAAATGGGCAGATAAGTGGCAGATGGAATTTAACCTTGAAAATTGTGAGGTGATACACTTTGGAAGGAGTAATTTGACAAGGAAGTATTCAATGAACAGCATGGCACTAGGAAGTTCTGAGGAACAAAGGGACCTTGGCATGTGTGTCCATAGATATCTGAAGGCGGAGGGGCATGTTAATGGGGTGGTGAAAAAGGCATATGGGACGCTTGCCTTTATCAATCAAGGCATAGATTACAAAAGTAGGGAGGTCATGTTGGAGTTGTGTAGAACCTTGGTGAGGCCACAGTTGGAGTACTGTGTGCAGTTCTGGTCACCACATTATAAGAAGGATGTGATTGCACTGGAGGGGGTGCAGAGGAGATTCACCAGGATGCTGCCAGGGATGAAACATTTAAGTTATGAAGAGAGGTTGGATAGACTTGGGTTGTTTTCGTTGGAGCAGAGAAGACTGAAGGGCGACCTGATCGAGGTGTACAAGATTATGAGGGGCATGGACAGGGTGGATAGGGAGCAGCTGTTCCCCTTAGTTGAAGGGTCAGTCACGAGGGGACATAAGTTCAAGGTGAGGGGCAGGAGGTTTTTGGGGGATGTGAGGAAAAACTTTTTTTACCCAGAGGGTGGTGACGGTCTGGAATGCGCTGTCTGGGAGGGTGGTGGAGGCGGGTTGCCTCATATCCTTTAAAAAGTACCTGGATGAGCACTTGGCACATCATAACATTCAAGGCTATAGACCAAGTGCTGGTAAATGGGATTAGGTAGGTAGTTCAGGTGTTTCTCACGTGTCGGTGCAGACTCGATGGGCCGAAGGTCCTGTTCTGCACTGTGTGATTCTGTGATTCTGATCAACTCTATCAATAGTACCAACTTGGCCACCTCTCACAACAAACTGGCGACAAAGATCCACAGGATCCAACAAACTGGCGACAAGGATAAAATAAGTTTAACAGAAGAAATCAAGTGAAACGAAATCAGCACTGTTCTTTGCACAGTAATTGTAAATAGAAGTTCCATTCAAATTGACGAAATAACTCCCTCTCAGAGTGCCGCAATTCAGAAGAATTGATCCTTTCAACCCAGCAACGGACGATTGGTCTCATTAAATTGAATGTCTCACATTCTTTTTCCAAGTGAATGAGCTTACAGGGGAAGAGAAGAGGCGGGCAATCCTGTTAAGTACATGTGGGAATAAAATCTATGGTTTGATTTGAAATTTGATGGTACCCAGTGATCCAGATTCGAAATGTTTTGATGAATTGGTGGACCCTGTGATTGGTCACTGTCAACCAAAGCCCTCAATAATGATGCAAAGGTTCAAGTTTAACTCAAGAAATAGTACCCAGAGGAGACAGTTGCATGCCATGTGGCAAGTTTGAAACAATTAACAGAACATTGTGAGTTAGGTACATCTCTAAACAACATGCTCAGAAATCATTTAGTGTGCGGTGTGACTGAGGACATGATTCATAAGAGACTATTTCCCAAATCAAATTTGGATTTCAAGAAGGCGCTAGACATAGCACTGGCAATGGAAAGCGCAGTAAGAGATTCAAAAGCCATACAGGGTGTTCAAAATGGCGCCGTCCTCCACATTGGGTGGGAAGCCCCAGCCAAAAAGGGCGCGAAAATACAAGACTCTGCCGAGAAGCGGGAAACAGCCCCCGCTAGCTGGAAAAGGAGAGAAAATGACTTAGCAACGAAAACAAGGAATAATTTCAATAGAAGTGGAAACAAGCAGTCTTTTAAAAATTGGTAGTTAAAAAATTTGAATGTTTTTATTTTCATAGATAATGAGACAGTGCAAGGAAAGAGTCAGGCAGACTTTTAAACAAAAGAAAAAACCCAGTGAAATCTACAATGTAGAAGAGCCTGAAACAACAAATTCAGATACTCACTTGTTGTTTAATTTGAAGGTTGGAAAGACAGAATCAATATATGTAACAGTGAAAGTGAATGGTAGACCTTTTAGAATGGAAGTGGACACAGGAGCTTCCACTGCAGTAATTGGGGAGTGTATCTTCAGATATCTGAATAGTGTGGGAACATCAATTAAATTTGGAAGAAACAACTGCCCAATTAAAAACATACACGTGTGAAGACATCCAAGTCAGAGGCATATTGAATAACTGTCCATTATGGAAGCCAATCGATAAAGCTATCCTTGATGATGGTAGCAGGCAAGGGACCAAGACCCCTGGGGCGAAACTGGTTAAAGGAGATTAAGTTAGAATGGGCTGAAATTTTCCAGTTGAGAGCAAGTGAGTTACCAGAGTTACTTCGAAAGTATGCCACAGCCTTCAAGGACAAACTTGGGAAGATCCAGGGGCTGCAGGCAAAAATTCATGTGGATCCAGAGGCAACCCCCCGATTCATGAAGGCAAGACCAGTACCGTACGCACTGCGAGAAAAGGTTGACACCGAACTGGACAGACTAGAAAAATACAGGGCCTTATACAACCTGTGCAGCTCTCAGAATGGGCAGCGCCCATAGGCCCCATCCTTAAACCTGACCAAAGCGTCCGAATTTTTGGAGACTACAAATTGACAGTTAATAAAGTAGCTGAGCTAGACAGACACCCCATACCAAAAATTGAACACCTGTATGCCAAGCTAGCAGGTGGAACCACCTACACGAAGCTTGATATGAATCATGCTTATCAACAACTAGAATTGGATAGTGGCTTCCAGGAATTTGTCACAACTAATACCCACAAAGGGTTGTACCAATACACACGATTGCCTTTTGGTGTCTCTTTAGATTCTGCCATCTTTCAGAGAGCATTGGAAAATTTACTGCAGAGACTGACCCAAGTTATAATCTATTTAGACAATTGGTGACAGGATTCACTGAAGAAGAGCATTTGACAAACTTAGAAGAAGCCTTAAAATGTTTCTTACAAGCTGGAGTGCATCTGAAAAAAGAAAATTGCACATTCCAAGTGAGGGAGGTAATCTATTTGGGTCACAGGGTAGATTCACAGGGCCTCCACTTGGTTGAGGAGAAAATGAGAGCCATAAGAGAGGCACCTGCACCAAAGAACACCTCAGAGCTCAAATCATTCCTAGGAATGATCAATTATTATGGGTGGTTCTTACCCAATTTGTCTACAGAACTGGCACCCCTACATTATCTACTCAAAAAGAGCCAATGTTGGTCTTGGGAGGCACCCCAGAAAGGAGCTTTCATAAAGGTGAAACAATTGTTGCACTCATCCAATCTATTAGTACATTATGACCAGATGAAAGAATTGATGCTGACATGTGACGCATTTCCCTACAGATTGGGAGCAGTGTTCTCTCATCGGATGGACAATGGCACAGAACGGCCTATAGGATATGTATCAAGATCGCTCACTATAGTGTAAAGGGATACTCACAGATAGAAAAAGGCCCGTCAATCATCTTTGGTGTCAAGAAATTTCACCAGTGCGCATACGGCCGCTATTTTACTATCGTTTCAGACCACAAGCCATTGCTAGGATTGTTCAGCAAGGACAAGGCTATACCAGCTATAGCTTAGGCAAGAATACAACGATGGGCTTTAATCCTGCCAGCATACAAATATACTTTTGCACATAGGCCTGGAAATCAAATCGCGAACGCCGATGCACTTAGTCATTTGCCTTTACAAGAAAATGATGAGGACGTCCGAGTTCCACAGGAACTTGTTTTATTGTTAAATTTCTTAGTTTCTTCGCTGGTATACGCTTGACAGATCAGAGACTGGACAAGTCAGGACCCGGTCCTAACTCAAGTATGAGATCAAGTGCTTCATGGTTGGTCACAGGAGCCCGTATCTGATTAAATGAAATCGTACTTTAACAGAAGACATGAAATAACCAGCCAAGATGGCATCTTATTGTGGGGAGCACAAGTGATAGTACCTCCAAAGGGAAGAGAGCCACTGTTAATTGAACTACACAGTGCACACCCAGGAATATCCCGAATGAAGACCATAGCTCGCAGCTATCTATGGTGGCCTGGGATGGATAGTGAAATAGAGTTTAGTGAAGAATTGTGTACAATGTCAATAGCTACAAAAGTTACCTTCAACAGCTCCGTTACACCCTTGGGAGTGGCCAGGAAGACCATGGGTGCAGTTACACATTGACTATGCGGGACCTTTCATGGGAACAATGTTTCTGCTCATACTGCTACTAAACAGTATCAGCCCCCAACGGTATCACTCATGTAAAAACTTCATCGTACCACCCTTCCCCAAATGGACTGGCCGAAAGGGCAGTTGAAACACTCAAGGCAGGCATGAAGAAGCTAACTTAGCAAACAAGCTAGCATGCTTTCTTTTCCATTATAGGACCACTCCACACACAACAACAGGTCTCACACCTGCGGAGTTATTGATGAAACACCGTCTCAGGACAAAATTGAGCTTAATAATGCCGAATTTAGGAGGGAAGGTGGAAAGGAGTCAGGGAAGTCAGAAAACTAGACTGAGAGTTCTTCACGTGTACCATCTCTCTCACGACAAAGTCGTGAGAGGAAATTTGCAGTGGGAGAGATGGTACACGTGAAGAACTTTGGAGAAGGACCAAAGTGGTTACCAAGTGAAATAAGTGCATTGACTGGACCTCTATCTTACCATGTAGAGGTGGGAAGCCGAGTCATACGGAAACATGTGGATCATCTAAGGAAGAGAGAAACAAATCACCAAGAATTGATTCCACCAGTGTTCACGACCGAGAACTCAACCCGGTACAGAAATGTCTGATATTCCTATAAGAGTTGAGGATACAGAGTTGGAGGTGCCCACGGAAACACCTGATGTTCATGCAACTTTGGAAAAGGAGGCCCCTAATAAAGCATCTATACACATAAGGAGATCCCCAGAAAGACTGAATTTGTAAATTACTTACCAGTGTACATATTTTGCTGTCCTGAGAAACTACTTATAAATGTAAAATGTATATCCGAGTAAAGGGGGAGGGATGTGGTAATTATGTTTTTATCTAATGTGTAATATAATTTAAGAAGGATGCTGTTAAGATCACAGGATCTCAGTACCCAATAAGGGAGTAGTATGGGCTACCTCTGTAATTAGTAGTTAATAGTTGGTAGTGTAGAGATAGAGTTTGAAGTGAAAGCATGTGTTTAGTTGCTGCTGAGCACCTTTGTAAATGCACTAAAAATTTCCTCCTAAGAAGTGGCTGTTGATCAACTCTATCAATAGCACCAACTTGGCCGCCACTCACAACACACTGGCAACGAGGATCCACAGGATCCAACAGTTGACCACGCCAGCTTAGAAGTTTTTTGGTTAGCTCTGACCTGACAAAGCTTGAGAATGATGCAAACAGACAAATACAGTTCGAGTATCCTTTATCCATAAATCCACAAACCAAACACATCCAAAAAACGCACTTTTTTTGAACTTCATCAACCTTTACTGCAGGAAGTCCATAACCCGAGCCAACGCAACCCAAACTGACACGAACCTCGTGGACCACACCCGACCTTTAGCACGGGAAGTCCTTGACACCAGCCGACATGACCCAAGCCAACACAAACCTAGTCTAGGAAGTCTAGTTGTTTGTCTGCACTGTTTACCTTGCAATTTTTGTGGTGAACTTATTGTGGCGAACCTGTAATAAGTTCATCACAAAAATTCAGTGATATATCTTACTTTTCTAGCCTTTTTATTTACTTTAGACTATAGCTAGCCTAGGCTTAGGCTATTGTCATGTAAATTTTTATGAGGTATCCGAAAACCGAAATTATCTGAAATGCGATTGGCCCTGAGGATTTCAGATAACGGGTACTCAAACTTGTATTGCTTTTCTAATAGAAAGGGAGCAATAAAGGTCACAATATATCGAATCATAAAATAATGTGGATAAATGCGTGACAAAGTCATTTTGTAATTTGCTCTCAGGATGTAGGTGAAGTCAACAGGAGTGCATCCCTAATTGTCTTTAGAAGGTGGTGGTGAGCCTTCTCCTTGAAGCACTTCAGTCCTTGTGGTGATAATGCTCTCACATTAGTGTTAAATGGGGAAATCTATTGACCCTGCAATGATGACTTGAGTGGAAATATAGATCCACATCAGGGTGGTATGTGACATGGGGGGTAACTTGAAGATGAATGGCATTCCACAAAGTTAATGCTCTTGTTCTTCTTGGTGGTGGAGGTCCCAAGGGAGGGAGGTGCTGTCGAAGTAACCTTGGCATTTTACGTGGGGCTGGCTCTGTAATGTCATAGTTGGCAGTCATCAATCTCAGTGAGTGAGTATCTTGCACTGGGTAACATTGAACTAGAATAGCTTCAGTCACCAACCTCACAGAAAGAGAAACCACAAGTAAATAACAGATGGCCTCTCCAAACTGAAAATCCAATTGGTTTACCTCAGTACATGTCGGCTTTGAGTATCTAACTGTTCCCTTAATAATCAATGCCTGACAGTTTTGTAATTAGACACCTGGTTTAACCCAATCTACAACAGGTAGGATTCTGTAAAGGGAGTTTGTAAGCAGGGCCTGTGTGATTTTGCTGATAGATGTAAAATTATTTTAAATCTTAATAACGCTTAAACCTTTTCATTTGGTCTTGGATTACAATGAATTTAAGAAGTTCAGTGAGACCTGTGCAGGGTCCACGAATTGTTGAAGTTTATCACATCAAGACTCATATTCTATTCTCAGTAATTCATACCAATTAGAAATTTCAAAAATGTTATAAGTGAAGTACAATGAACTGTGCGCGGTGTTGATAGTTGATTGCCTTTAATACCATCATATTACAATAGTACTTCATGATTTATAGTTGCCCCTTAATATATCATTTTTAAACCTGATACAGATTCATTAATCATGTTTTTTTCCATGGGAAGCTTACCAGTAGGTTTGGGTGTATCTGAATGCCTGTTGCTGCATTAGATAGAATGGAGAGTTCCTTCCAAACTGGGGAACTGGCAAAGATCCCAATACAGTTGAATCAGCTTGCGCAGATTCAGCAGTGACTATGAAGCTCGTAGCTGTTACTTCACATCATCGTTTTATTTTCTAAGAAGGTTAGCAATAGTGCAGTGATAATAGAATATCAGCCATGTGCTGCCCCGGGGAGCGAAAGAGGGGGAGGGTGGAGAAATGGCTGGTACGAGAGCAGTATGTGATTTGACTTGATTTGCTGAAGCTGCATTTGCTGCACGACATGGCTCATAAATCTAACCCTGCATTGACTTGGAGCTGGTGCATTAACTTCACTTCTCCTCTCCCTTGAGTTGCAATGAATACTGATGACACCAAGGAGCGAGGGAGGGACTGAGTCCTTCTCTACATTTCTATACTGCTTGGAATTATTGAAGCACCCTTTTCAACATTTCCTTCTACATCTCTCTGCTTGGGAACAATATTTTATTACGAGAGGGTTGAATTATACGGGCCGTTATGGTCCCAGCACCCCCACCCCTGCTAAAAAGTCTTGGGGGGTGGGGAAGTGCCCCCGGGAAAGCAAGGCTGCCCCACAGTCATTTAATGGCCAGTTGGCCGTTTATAGGCTGGAGACGGGATCTCCTCCCCTCGAGGTTAGGAAGTGCCGCTTCAGAGAGCTGCCGGCAATCAGAGACCAGCAGCTTTTGATGTACTGGTAGGCAAGCAGCCCGACCCCACCCCCGGTGCTGGTATAATTGTGGTGGGGGTAGGGGCAGGTGGGCTAGGCAGTGGATAGGCTGCCTGCTGGAGTTAATGTGCCCATCCTCCGCCTTTAAACCTAGAGTAGAGAAGAGATATTCATTCCTGCAGTCTTAGCTGGATTTTAACCATTCCTCACGGTGAAAGTTCAGAGAGAGAGAGAGAGAGAGCCCATTACACTATCCAGTCTCTGTCATGTTTCCTGTTATTAAAAAGGTGACTTACATAACAGCGATAGTATAACCAGTGTGTAGAATTAGCTGAAGAGTTTGTTCTAAAATTCACTACTTAGCCGTGTTTTATTTACAGACAGGGGAACAAAGCAGGATAACCCCCAACTCCAATAACTCCAACTTGAGCCTCAACCTCCACCCCACCTCCAACAGCTCTTTTTCCAACTGTCTCACCGACATTTGCTTCTGTTCCCAGTACAACTTGCCTTTTGTACTTGAGCTGTCAGCATGTGTTCCTGCTGCTTTTGCAGAAGATCCTGATGTAACTGCGATATGAGTGTGCATGTTGGTCTTAAGTAACGCTTTCTTCTAGGATCAGGATGAGATGGTTTTTCACCGGCCATGTTCATTGATACATTTCTTGGCAGTGAACGTTCTTGTGTGTGAGCGACTTCGCTGTTTACCCAAAGGAGTCCCCAAGGACTAAAGTGTTGACTCCACACAATCTTGCTGATGGTATATACATCTCAACTCTCAAAATCTCTTGATATCTGACAGCACTGGAACTGGTTTTGGCTCAGATCCATAAAGAGTGCAGACTGTCTTACTCAGTTTGTAGGGGCAGAAAAGAGACATGCAGAATTCTAAATGGGATCCAATTCCCCTGTCAGATTGCAACTAACTGACGACTACTTTCTGTTTCTTTTCATTTAGAAATATGCTCGTATCTGCCTCCTGTTTCTGCTTAATTTTATGGGAGGTATTCATTTTCTGTTTAGTCAAACTCGGGTGTGTTTTTCAACTTTCTCTGCTGTTATCCCAGTAAAAGCTGTCATAATGCAGAAATTATTGTATTTTACTGGGAAATAGGCTTGGGTCAGAAAATTACAAAACTGTGGAATTAAGAGTGCTTTGGGTTCCTGTCCAAACAACCCATTCCAAAAAAAATTTTCACAGCTAGTGAAAGCGCTTGTTTTATTATTTGGTCTGATTGTGTTTCATACTACCACACTTGGAAGTTGATGGAGTTGCTCGAAGGAATATCTTGCATTTATATAGCACCTCATCACACGCTCGGAATATCCCCAGAGCGCTTCATAAACCAATAACTAGCTTCTGAAGCTAGTGTTGCTACGTGTGGAAACACAGCAGCCAGTTTTCACACATAATCCCCAAAAAAAACCTGAAAAGAATGACAAGTTAATTATGATGTTAGTTGAGAGAAGAACGTTGTCCAGAACCCGTAACTATCTGACTTCAGGGCAAGTGTTACTAACCGAGCCAAACCAACACCTAAATTAAAATTATGCCTGTCCTTAATCTGAGGCACCTGCAGGGTAATAATTATTAATGGTAGTAATTTTCAAAACCTGCCAAATCCAAACATTTCTTGCATTTGATGTCAGGAGGAAAAATTCAGGCAATAAGACTTTGTTCAAAGGTAAGGCTTAATATCTGCACTGTAAACAAGGAGCCTTGTTTGCACGCACTGTTGATCTGCTATTTAATGAGATTTCTCTGGTCTGTGGGATGTGAAGGACGTGCTACGTGTTACTGCGTCAGTCCAACAATTTGTCTTCATCCTTCTAACATGCAGCACCTTGCTGCTGATTCAACCTGATCAGCCTTCTAATTTATTTTGTACGTTCATGTATTTATTTTTAAACCTCCCTTGCAATGCAACAAATGGCCCTGAGGGTGTGAGGGAAGTAATTGACCCACAGAGCTGCTGTATAATGATGTAAGGTGAGGAATTTACCATTGTAATTCTTTGTCTTCAATAAGAATGTGCAGTTATAATGGATGTTTTTTAAATGAGTAAAATCAAAACGGTTAAACATATAAAATAATGCCTGTTCATACATAGTTAGAAACCAGTGACATTTAAAAAAAGATCCGTCAGACCACAGACCACTGGTTATCATCTAGTCTATCTCTGCCTATCGTTAGAGATGCTATATTCATGAAAAGTGCCCACTGCACATTTTGTTGCTTGGGGAGGTGGACAAGAGGTGTGATAATATAACATGCAAGTGAATTACTTATCCCTTATTTTTTATTCGGTTTCTCCTCTCTCTCACCCATAGGAACCGACTTGTGCTTGGGTGCTGGTCCATAAGCCATGACAATCAGCTGGTATCGCACTCAGGTCCAACCAGTGACCTCCAGAGTCACAACTTTGCTGTTTTGATGACTTGTCACGCGTAAAGTTGGACAAAGAGTGTCGGCAGACTTTTATCCATGAGGCCATCACTGCAGTCACTGTTCTTATCCAACATCCACGTAAGTGCTCTTTAAATAGGGTTGTCTGAAACTCTGGCAGATTTCCCCACTCCCCTTTGCATCACAGGAAAGCACCCGCTGTCATGCCTGACATCAATCTGACCAGAGGTCACACTTCCTGATCTGAATGGTTCCCTAAATACATTCATCCACTAATCCACGGAGAGAGCTTGAAGATGTGCTTTTGAAGTAATTTTCCTCTTGGAATTATGTTTGTTTACAAATAATTTGCAAACCAGGTTCTCAAAGCCTTTAAATCTTAGAAGAAAACGTCCAATCTTTGGAGATTGAAATATCAGGCGTAAAATTCAGATTTGATTTCTTACTACCCAGGAAATCCTGTTTAAATTTTGCTCTTCCTTGCAGGAGTTATTTTTTGTTCTTACATTTATGCTTCTGGTTCCACTTGCCAATCTCCTGGCCTCTAGGATCACACCATTTTGAATTGTGTTTCTAGAAATTTCCACAATGTAAACCATACGCCAAAGTCCATTCTTCCAATTAGTTCCACATCTTATGGCAGCGGCATCAGCTATTATGGGTTTCAGTGAATTTGCATCAGGCACACAGCAGAATGCAAGTTACAATTTTGCCTCTTTCCTGCCTAACTTGGTTTGTGAGTGTCCCATAGAGAATGTTGGCGCAGGAATGTTTGAAATGGTTTATCTGTAATTCAGGCAGCTGCAATTGCACCTAAAATACGTGTGTTCCGGTATTCCCGAACAATCTGATTAAATATTCTATGTCATATATTCCTTGATCTCCAGTGATTTTTTTTTCCATATTAGGCTTCAAGATTCACTCAGCTCCAGTTCAATAAAAGAACACACTCCATTCTTATATAAATTCATATATATTCCTTGTGCTGATTATTTAAAGGATTCTTGTTGAACCTTTTTTCCATCGAATGTCACAATAACAATGATATTAAAAAAGAAGCCTCATACTTTTCTTCAATTTTCTCCAGATGATGTTTATGGCTACTGTGATATAGACTGTTGATGTCACTGCCACTGTGATATAGGGTGCTAGTGTCACTGTCACTATGATATAGGGTGCTGGTGTCACTGTCACTATGATATAGGGTGCTGGTATCACTGTCACTATGATATAGGGTGCTGGTGTCACTGTCACTATGATATAGGGTGCTGGTGTCACTGTCACTATGATATAGGGTGCTGGTGTCACTTTTAATGTGATGTAGTATGCTGGTGCCACTGTTACTGTGATATAAGTGTCACTGTCCCTGTGCTGGTGTCATTTTTAAAAATTCATTCATGGGATGTGGGCATCACCGGCTAGGCGAGCATTTATTGCCCATCCCTAATTGCCCTGGTTCAGAGGGCATTTAAGAGTCAAGGTCTGGAGTCTCATGTAGGCTAGACCAGGTAAGGACAGCAGATTTCCTTCCCTAAGGGGCATTAGTGAGCCAGATGTGTTTTTACAACAATCGACAATGGTTTCATGCTCATCATTAGATTTTTAATTTTCAACTCCAGACTTTTATTGAATTCAAATTCCACAATCTGTTGTCACCCAGATTTGAACCCAAGTCCCCAGAACATTACCCTGGGTCTCTGGATTACTAGTCCTGTGAGAATACCATTACACCATCACCTTCCCTGTGATATAGGGTGGTGTCACTTTTAATGTGATGTAGTATGCTGGTGTCACTGTTACTATGACGTAGGGTGTTGATGTAACTTACTGCAAAATAGGGTGCAGGTGTTACTGTCACTGTGATTTAAGGTGTAGGCAGCCTTCTAGTACATGTATTATGCTCACTTTTCAACCATAAGTTGCTTCATAGCCAACTCTGTCCTTTTTCTTACTTAATCTCCACTAACGGAAATAATGATTGGATAATAATAAGCAGTATGAAACTTGGCTGATTTGTTTTCCGTCTTCTCTAACCTGAGGAGCTAAAGCCAGTTCTAGATATCTAACATTGCTTCCTACTGTACCACAGCTGATACCACTTCTGTCTCCGATTCAAGCAGGTTTTGGGTTCAAGATGCACGCCAAGATGTGAACACTAAAGTCAAGGTTGATGCTCCAATGAAGTACTGAAGGACTGCTGCGCTGTCAGAAGTGTGCCATCTTTTCCCTTTCGAGGCTCTGCTTGCGCCCTCAGATGGACTTAAAAAGATCCCATGACTCTATTTTGAAGAAGAGCAGGGGAGTTATCCCTTATGTCCTGGCCAATATTTATCCCTCAATCAACATCACAATAACAGATTATTTAGTCATTATCACACTGTTGTTTGTGGGAGTTTTCTGTGTGCATATTGGCTGTTGTGTTTCCTACATTACAACAGTGAAGTCACTTCAAAAATGCTTCAGTGGATGTAAAGCACTTTGGGACATTGAGGTTGTGAAATGCACTACAGAAATGCTAGTCATTTCTTTCTTTAAGATCATCCTATCTCTGGTCGGCCAATTTAGCTTCGCTCAGGAGAAATGAAACTGCTGAGTTGCTTACTTGAGGCATGCTGAGTGGAGTAAATTTTTGGTTTGGATGCTTTTTGACTCTATATAAATATTTTTGGATCAAAAGTTGAATCAGGAAGCTTTCACTGCAAATATTAATATTCCAGAAGAGCTTTAGTGACAGGTTGATATTGCCTCAAAGAAATAGTTGCTCATTAACCTGTTTGATGACATGTTGCCATAAAGTTGTTAGGCCTTTTAACAGCTGTTACAGTTTAAACAGTTGTGTGCCATTTAACTGGAGGAACAGGGCGTTGCAGTTTATAATTGATGTAAACATCATTTTACTTCTGTTGAAAAGGTTAAGGCCACTTGCAGCATCTGCAATAATAGCCAAACAAGAATGAGGCTTCCTGTGTTTAATGCCCGATCAGACTGTGCCTCCCACATTCTCATGTAACAGTATGCCAGGCCATAGAACATGTGGACAGAATCTTGGAAGTAAAAAAATAGTAATTATTTCATAAGCTTCATGGGACATCGAAGCAGAAGCTAAACACATACAAACCCAATCTCTCAATGCTGCTGCCACTCGCTGCAGGCTCATTGAAATAGAATACATTTTTCAGTCGTCTACGTGTATGTCAGTTATACCTCTCAACTCTACTGTAAACATTGATATGTCTCAATACTAATCAGAGCTGTTACACAAGCTCCAAAACTGGTGACATGAGCTGGTTTAATGGCTTTAAGTAAACTGTTCTTTAATAAACCATCCCACACACTGAGCATTTCAGTGCAACTGCATATTGGGAGGTTTGCTGTTTAACTGCAACTACTGGACTAGAGAAGGCTAATGTTCTGTTTGTTTGCTCTTTTTCCTATGACTGAGCATGGAATGAAGCCATACAGATGTTCCAATGTGCCTGGTCATTAACCTTAGGCATGTTGTCTTCTGGGAGTATTGCTCACGACTCCATTATACCTTCTGCAAGGTAATGTTCCCCTCTGAGTAGAGTCAGGAGACTGCATTACCCATTTGCTGCAATTAAGCTGTATGTCAGGATGATTTATCAGAGATTGGCATCTCATTACACTAGAATACTGATGCTTATGGGAGAAAGTGTTAAAATAGACAATTGAACTAGGTTGTGCGTTCAAATCCAAGAAGAAACCAGAAGGCAGTGAGATAAAACATCTTGGAATAATGTCCATGTCACTGAAGACAAGGACAAGAGCAGGCACCCAAATTGTCCCGACTATCTCAGCATTCTGCCTGCCTTCAGTGTTAGTGTTATCGACAAATGAAGTCTTCAGGATGTTTCTATTCAATATTTCAGTGTTGTAACGTTAATGTAAAATGGTGATACTTCAGCCAAAACAGAGTCAAGATGATATGTTTCAGCAGAATATTTCAGGGATTACCTTCTGCATTCTGATTTAGGGTATCCTCTTGGATTTAGCATCATTAATCTCCTCCATAAGTGGACCTCAAGTTCCCAATGTTTGTGGGGGGGGGGGGCGTTCCTTTACTGCCAGCTATCTAGTTTCGCAATAGTGGGACTCGTGACACCGTTTTTTTTATTCATTCATGGGATGTCGGTATCGCTGGCCAGCACAGCATTTAATGCCCATCCCCAATTGCCCTTGAGAAAGTGGTGGTGAGCTGCATTCTTGAACCACTGCAGCCCATGTGGTATAGGTCACCCAGAGTTAGGAAGGGAGTTCCAGGATTTTGACACAGCGACAGTGAAGGAATGGCAACATTTTCCAACTCTGGATGGTAGTGGCTTGGAGCAGAACTAGTAGGTGGTGATGTTCCCATGCATCTATTGCCCTTGTCTTTCTGGATGGTAGTGGTTGTGGGTTTGGAAGGTGCTGTCTAAGGAGCCTTGGTGAATTCCTGCAGGGCACCTTGTAGATGGTGCACACTGCTGTCACTGCGTGTCGGTGGTGGAGGGACTGAATGATTGTGGATGGGATGCCAATCAAGCTTCTTGATTGTGGATGGTGTCAAGCTTCTTGTGTTGTTGGAGCTGCACTCATCCAGGCCAATGGAGAATCTTCTATCATCCTGACTTGTGCCTTGCAGATAGTGGACAGGCGCTGAGGAGTGAGGATTTGAGTTACTCGCTGCAGGATTCCTAGCCTCGGACCTGTTCTTGTAGCCACAGTATTTACATGGCTCCAGTTCAGTTTCTGGTCAATGGTAACCCCAAGGATGTTGATAATGGAGGACTTGATGGTAATGCCATTGAACATCAAGGGGTGATGATTGGATTCTCTTGTTGGAGATGGTCATTGCCTGACACGTGTGGCATGAATGTTATTACGTGCCACTTGTCAGCCCAAGCCTGGATATTGTCCAGTTCTCGCTGCATTTGGGCATGGATTGCTTCATTATCTGAGGAGCTGCAAATGGTGTGGAACATTGGGGATGTTCGCTGATGATTGCACACTGACCTTATGATGGAAGGAAGGTCATTGATGAAGCAGCTGAATATGGTTGGGCCCAGGACACTACCCTGAGGAATTCCTGCAGTGGTGGTGTCCTGGAGCTAAGATGACTGACCACCAACAACCACAATCATCTTTCTTTGTGCTAGGTATGACTCCAACCAGTGGAGAGTTTTCCTCCTGATTCCCATTGTCTCCAGTTTTGCTAGTCCTCCTTGATGCCACACTCGGTCAAATGTGGCCTTGATATCAAGGGCAGTCATTCTCACCTCAGGAGTTCAGCTCTTTTGTCCATGTCTGAACCAAAGCTGTAATGAGGTCAGGCCCTGGCAGAACCCAAACTGAGTGCCAGTGAGGAGGTTATTGCTAAGCAAGTGCCACTTGATAGCACTGTTGATGACCCCTTCCATTACTTTACTGATGATGGAAAGTAGATTGATGGGGATGGTAATTTGCCAGGTTGGATTTGTCCTGCTTTGTGTACAGGACAAATTTCCACGTAGCCTGGTAGTTTCCAGTGTTGTAGATGTACTGGAACAGCTTGGCTAGGGGCGTGGCAAGCTCTGGAGCAACAAGTCTTCAGTACTATTGTCGGGATACTGTCAGGGCCCATAGCCTTTGCAGTGTTCAGTGCCTTCAGCCATTTCTTGATATCACGTGGAGTGAATCGAATTGGCTGAAGACTGGCACCTGTGATGCTGGGGACCTGCAGAGGAGGCCAAGATGTATCATCCACTTGGCATTTCTGGCTGAAGATTCTGGCAAATGCTTCAGCCTTATCTTTTGCACTGATGTGCTGAGCTCCCCTATCATTTATGGGGATATTTGTGGTGCCTCCTCCAGTGAGTTGGTTAACACTCCACCACCATTCACGACTGGATGTGGCAGGAATGCAGAACTTAGATCTGATCCGTCAGTTGTGGAATTGCTTAGCTCTGTCTATCACTTGCTGCTTTTGCTATTTGGCGTGCAGGTAGTCCTGTGTTGTAGCTTCACCAGATTGACACCTCATTTTTAGGTATGCCTGGTGCTGCTCCTGGCATGCCCTCGTGGACTCTTCATTGAACCAGGGTTGATCCTCTGGATTGATGGTAATGGTGGAGTGGGGGATATGCCAGGCCATGATGTTACAGATTATGTTGGAGTACAATTCTGCTGCTGCTGTTGGCCCACAGTGCCTCATGGATGCCCAGTCTTGAGTTGCTAGATCTGTTTGAAATCTATCCGACTTAACACAGTGGTAGTCCACACAACATGATAGAGGGTATCCTCACTGTAAAGGCGGGACTTTGTCTACACAACGACTGTGTGGTGGTCACTCCTTCCAATACTGTCATGGACAGATGCATCTGCGGCAGGCAGGTTGGTGAGGATCAGGCCAAATTTCCCTCACCACCTGCCTCATATCCAGTCTAGCAAATATGTCCTTTAGGACTCAGCCAGCTTGGTCTGTAGTGGTGCTACTGAGCCACTCTTGGAGATGGACATTCAAGTCCCCCACCCAGAGTATATTCTACGCCCTTGCCACCCTCAGTGCCTCTCCCAAGTGATGTTCAAAATGGAGGAGCACCGATTCATCAGCTGAGGATGGGGGGGTGGTGGGGCGTGCAGTACATGGTAATCAGCAGAAGGTTTCTTTGCCCATGTTTGACCTGATGCCGTGAGACCTCATGGGGTCAATAGTCAATGTTGATGAATCCCAGGGCAACTCCCTCCTGACTATATACCACTATGCCAGCACCTCTGCTAGTCTGTCCTGCTGGTGAGACAGGACATACCCAGGGATGGTGATGGTGGTGTCTGGGACATTGTCCGTAATATATGATTATGTCAGGCTGTTGCTTGACTAGTCTGAGAGACAGCTCTCCAAATGTTGGCACAAGTCCCCAGATGTTAGTGAGGAGGACATTGCAGGGTTGACAGTTGAGTTTGCCACTATCATTGCTGGTGTCTAGGTCGATGCTGGGTGGTCCATCTGTTTTCATTCCTTTTAAACTTTGTAGCAGTTTAATACAACTGATTGGCTTGCTAGGCCATTTCAGAGGGCACTTAAGAGTCAACCACATTGCTGTGGGTCTGGAGTCACATGTAGGCCAGACCAGGTAAGGACGGCAGATTTCCTTCCCTAAAGAGCATTAGTGAACCTGATGGGTTTTTACGACAATGGTTTCATGGTCACGATTAGACTTTTAATTCCAGATATTTCCCACAAGAGGAAACATCCTCTCCACATGCACCCCGTCAAGACCCCTCAGGATCTCATATGTTTCAACCAACTTGCCTCTTACCTTTGTAAACTTTAGCAGATACAAGCCTAGCCTGTCCATATTTCCTCATAAGACAACCTGCCCATTCCTGGTATTAGTTTAATAAACCTTCTGAGTTGCTCCTAAAGCATTTACATCCTTAAATAAGGAGGCCAAAACTGTATACAGTACTCTGGATGTGGTCTCACCGGTGTCCTGTACAACTGAAGCACAAGCTCGCTACTTTTATATTCTATTCTCCTTGCAATAAACAATAAATGATTAGCTTTCCTAATTACTTGCTGTACCTGCATACTAGCCTCTTGTGATTCATGCACTAGGATACCCCAATCCTTCTGAACCTTGGGGGCAGAACTTTTCATATGGTGGGCCGGCTGGACAGGTGCGGGCATGGAGCTGATCGCAGCCCTCGATCAGCTCCGCGCCACCATTTTACGTGGGCAGGCCAATTAAGGCCGGCCCAGCATAATACACGACCAGTAGCACCCAGCGGTACCTGTGCAGGCGGGAAGAGGAGAGAGAATTGGCCCAGCGCATCTGTGCGAAAGAGTGTGACAGAGCTGCCTTGGAGATTGAATGAATATTAAAAATAATTAAATAAATGATTTAAAAATTTATTTAAACATGTCCCCTCATGTGACTGTGTCACATGATGGGACATGCTTTTATTTTTATGAAAACTTTTTTTAAAAATGTAATAAAAGCTTCAGGAAACCTCATCTCGCTTGTGCATGAGGTTTCCTAAAAAACGCAAAGGCCGCTTGGCCTTTTTGCCTGCCCACCAACCTTAAGGTTGGACGAGCAGCGTTACTACTTACATGAATTGCTTTCTTAATGGCCTTAATAGGCCGTTTACATATTGGTGGGCACGCAGCTGACTCCGCGTGCGCCCACCTAACGAAACATCGCAAGACAGCGCAATGATGTTGGGACGCACGGCCAACATCATCGTGCGTCATTTTATGCTTCGGCATGTCAGGCCAGCCCCCACACGCCAACTGAAAAATTCAGCCCCGGAGCTCTGTAATCTCTCACCATTTAGATAATATGCTTCTTTTTTATTCTTCTGGCCAAAAATAGACAATTTCACATTTTCCCACATTATACTCCATTTGCCAGATCTTTGACCACTCAATTAACTTATCTATTTCCCCTTCCAGCCACTTTATGTCCTCTTCACAACTTACTTTCCTACCTATCTTTGTATGATCAGAACATTTAGTAACAATACCTTCGGTCCCTTCATCCAAGTCATTTATATAAATTGTAAAAAGTTGAGGTCCCAGTGGCAAACCACTCATTACATCCTGTCAGCCAGAAAAGACCCATTTAAGTCTACTGTTTCCTGTTAGGTAGCCAATCTTCTATCCATGCCAATATGTTATCCCCTACACAATGGGCTTTTATTTTCCGCAATAAGCTTTGATGTGGCCCTTTATCAAATGCCTTTTGGAAATCTAAGTACAGTACATCCACTGGTTCCCCCTTATCCACAGCACATGTGACTCCTTCAAAGAACTCCAATAAATTGGTTAAACATATTTCCCTTTCACAAAACCATGTTGACTCTGCCTGATTGCCTTGAATTTTCCTAAGTGCCCTGCCATAATATCTTTAATAATAACTTCTAACATTTTCTATATGACAGATGTTAAGCTAACTGGCCTAGAGTTTCCTGCTTCCTGTCTCCCTCCCTTTTTGAATAAAGGAGTTACATTTTCTATTTTCCAATCTATTGGCACCTTCCCCAAATCCAGGGAATTTTTGAAAATTAAAACCAATGCATCAACTATCTCACTTGGTATGGAAAGCTGATTATAGCCACGAATTACTTACGGGCATATTGAACTTTGAGGAAGACCTGTGTGTTTTTAAAGGAATACAAGAAAGGACACAGAACAAAAAATGGCTGATAATGTAAAGTGACCACTTCTGGAAAATTCCAATGTGAATTATACTCATAGACCTGTCCTGAGAGAACATGGAATGTTGAACCCGAAAAGGTGTCATGGCCTTCTTCAAGCAGAGACACTTAAAAGAGAGACAGGAAAGGTGCAAAAGACTGAACTTTAATCCCCTGTGGTTGCGGAGACAAAAGACTGATTTGCATATGTCAGCAGTCATCTAAAATCCATCTGTTGATTTATATGTTAGAATGTGTAAATCATTCTGAGATGGATGCAAGCCATCTATTTCCTCTCATGAGAATACACAGGGGAAAAAAAGTTAAAAAGCAGTGTGTGACAACAAGCAGAAGAACAAGCTAGTCACCCCCCTGCAGCTTGCAGGTGATAGATTATATAAAGGAAACAGGACAGCCTTTCAGATGCCCTGCAGAACCAAGTGTCTCTAAACTAACTGTGAAATTGCCAAAGTCAGCTCTACCAGAATCACCCAACTTAACGGCCGCAACACCGCCATCTAAACATCATGGACAAGCCAAAGACTTGTTCGTTTTTTTAAAAACTTTTATTTGGACTCTTAACTTCTCATTTCTGATCTGTGCATTTATTATTTTTCCTCAGGTTTTGGTAACAAATAAACTTATTCTTTCACTCAAGAAAACCTTGTTAAATTAGCTGCTTTTAAAATAAATAATTACATTTAGACTGGGAAAAGTTATCCACTGGGGAGGATAACCCTTTTAAATTAACATTGTTACAAATAACTCAGGGGTTTGAATAAAGAAGGAGAGCCAGCTCTTTTCTCCTCACCCAGGAGCATAAAAAAAAACCAAGAACCGGTCGTAACATACTGGCCACTTCTTTTAAGACCCTAGAATGAAGTCCATCAGGACCCAGGGATTTGTCAGCCCGCATCTTCAACAATTTGCTCAATACCACTTCCCTGGTGATTGGAAAGGAGGGAGGAACTCAGGAAAATTACATTTCCTGATTTACTGTATCCCCTATAATGAAGGCCAATGCAAAATACCTGTTTAATTCATCTGCTATCTCCTCGTCTTCCATTGTTAATTCCCCAGACTCACTTTCTATAGGACCAATGATTACTTTGTTAACTCTTTTCTTATTTAAATATCTATAGAAACTTTTACTATCCGTCTTTATATTTCTAGCTAGCTTTCTCTCATACTCAAATTTTTCCCTCCTTATTAACCTTTTCATCACTCTTTGCTGTTCTTTTTATTCTATCTAATCTTCTGACCTGCCATCCATCCTTGCGCAATTATATGCTTTTTCTTTAAATTTGATATTATCTTTAACTTCAGTTAACCACAGGTGGGTCCTTCCCTTGGAATTTTTCTCTCTCGTTTGAATGTATAGATTCTGTGTATCCTGAAACATCTCTAAACATCTGCCACACCATATCTGTTGGCCTATCCCTTAACCTCATTTGCCAGTTCATGTTTCTGCTTTCATTCTCATACAATTGCTCTCATTTAATTTTAAAATACTAGTCTTGGACCCACTGTTCTCTCCCTCAAACTGAATGTAAAATTGAATCATATTATGATTGCTGCTACCCAGGGATATCTTCACTCGATGTTATCAATTAATTTTATCTCATTGCACAATACCAGGTCTAGTATAGCCTACTCTCTGGTTGGCTCCAGAATATGTTGTTCTCAAACAATCCCGAAAACATTCTATTAACTCCTCATGTACACTACCTTCACCCAATTGATTTTTCCAGTCTATATGTAAATTAAAATCCCCCATGATTATCATTGAACATTTCAGGCAAACTCCTCTTATCTCTTCCTTTGTACTCTGTCCTACCATGTAGTTACATATATGGGGTCTGTACACCACTCCCACAAGTGACTTCTTGCCTTTAACATTTCACATCTCAATCCAAACTGCTTCTACATCCTGGTTTACTAAAAACTTAGGCCATCCCTCTCTAATGTACTAATACCATCATTAATTAGCAGAGCCACCCCTCCACCTTTTTCCAGCTTCCTGTCCTTCCTAAAAGTCACATACCCTTCAATATTCAGATTCCAATCTATGTCATCCTTTAGCCAAGTCTCTGTAATGACCATCAGATCATACTTATTTATTTCTATTTCTACCATCAGTTCATCTGTTTTATTATGAATGCTACATGCATTCAGATACAGAGCTTTAGTTTTGTCCTTTTATTATTTTTCTAACCTTTAGCCTTGACTGCTGTTTTACTCTTAGATTTGTACTCTGTCCCTTCCTGTCACATTTGGTTTATCATTTCCCATATTAATACCTTTCTCTCTTACCTTGTCTCTACACTTTCATTTACCACATCTTCCTAAATTTGATCCTTTGCCTCCACTAATTAGTTTAAAACCCTCTCTACTTCCCTAGTTATGCAGCTCACAAGGACAGTTCAGGTGTAGATCATGCCAACAGTACAGATCTGACTTTCCCCAATACTGGTGCCAATGCTGCACAAACAGGAACCCACTTCTTCCACAGTCTTTGAGCCATACATTCATCTCTAATCTTATTTGCTCTAAGCCAATTTGCACATGGCTCAGGTAATAACCAGAGATTATTACCTTTGAGGTTCTGCTTTTCAATTGAATGAGTAGCTCCTCATAGTTGCTATGCAGAACTTCTTTCCTAGTTCTATGTCATTAGTACCTACATGGACTACAACAACTGGATCATATCCTTCTCACTGCAAGTTCCTCTCCAGCCCTGAGCAGATGTCCAGAACCCTGGCAACACAGCCTTCTGGACTCTCACTCTTTGCTGCAGAGAACAGTGTCAATCCCCCTCACTATACTATCCCCCAATACCACATCATTCCTTTTTGCTCCTCCCACTTGGCTTCCTGTACCACAGTGCCATGGCCAGTCAGCTCATCCACCCTGCAGCCCCCACTCACCCAAACAAGCTAAACAAACCTCAAATCTATTGGACAATTGAAAAGGCTGAGGCTCCTGTACTCCTGCCCTTTGGTCCCTTGACCTGCCTCACTCACAGTCACACCCTCCTATCCCTGAGGAAAAAAAGAAGACCCCATCCTAAGTGGTGTGACTACCTCCTGCTACAAGGCATCCAGGTAACTTCCCCCCTCCCTGATGTGTTGCAGTGTCTGCAGCTCAGCCTCCAGCTCAATGACTCCAAGCGAAAGCTCTTCAAGCCACAAACACTTACTGCAGACTTGTTTGCTCTGAATCACAACATTATCCAGGAGCTCCCACATGCTGCAGCCTTGACACATCACCTGTCCGGCCATCCTTAAATGTGTTTTAATTCATTCCTTCATTGTATCACTCACTTATTTATTTCCCTTGTATCTATTTTATTAACTTTACCACCAATTTGTATTCTTTTTAAACCTTGGGAATAGAATACACTTTAACCATTTACTGCAACTTTAAAAACTATCTATTACAATTAGAATAAGTGAAATACCTTACCAGTTACTCACTAATCAGTTGCTTCCCTTGTACCAAAGTTAAAAGTCAGCTATTGGAGGCTGGAAAAAGAAAGGTGCACATCCTGCCTCTCTTCACCAAACTCCCAGTTTACACTCTGTGCCCCCAACACAACTCCCTCAATAAAGACAAGGCAGCATTGAGGATGGCCTGTTTTTATGCTCCCTGGAAAACAACTAATCCAATCTTCTGAAAAACCAGTTTAAGCTAGCTACCTAATTAAATAGCTTCTGCTGCTCTTAGATGGCTTGTCTACCCCTGCTTTAAGGCTGGAATAAAACTTAACTTCGAATGTAGATCGCAATTTTTACTTAGTTGCTCAATTAAAGAAAAAAACTTGACTTTAGATAGAAATTAACCCTTTAAACTCTCTCATTCACCAGCTCACAGTGCAAACAAACAGCACCATGTGCATTTCTCCTATCTTGTAAAAAGTAAATGATAACCACTCGAGTGATATAAGCCAATCATAAAAAGAAACAACTTTATTTTACATGAAATACACAATCCAGTGAAATTCAGTTTATTTCCTCTTGCTCATCATGACATCAAAGTAAGAAATTAAATACTTGACATGATCCATGCTTCATTTTACGAATCAGTATTTTCTAACTTTAGAAATAAGTCTTCTTCCCTCCTGAATTTCAAAATCAAACTTCTACAGACTGTGTTTCGATATGCAGACATGCATAGATGAAATTGACCTCTCACTCTTCCCAAACTCTCTGTATCGTGGATAAGCTTAATTCATTTCCAATCAAAACTCAAATGAGGAAAACTGTCTGCCTAGCCATACCCGACATGGCACCTCTGTTGTGTATCTAGTGAAGATCCATAGATAAAAACAAATACTGCAGATGCTGGAAATCTGAAACAAAAACAAAAATAGCTGGAAAAGCTCAGCAGGTCTGACACCATCTGCGGAGAGGAACACAGTTAATGTTTCGAGTCTGTATGACTCTTCATCAGAACTAAGGAAAAATGGAAATGAGGTGAAATATAAGCTGGTTGAGGAGGGTGGTACAGGTAGAGCTGGATAGAGGGCCAGTGATAGGTGGAGGCAAAGAAGAGATTGCCAAAGATGTCATAGACAAAAGGACAAAGGGATGTTGACGGTGTGATATTAGCTAAGGAAGATCCATGCTGTGCTCACATGGCTGGAACCATTCTGTATAGGTGCAATTGTCTCTTAAATGTACTAATGAACTCCATTGTCTCAAACCTATCCAGCATGTGAGAAACACACTTCTACTAGCCAGTTTAGTTCCTGCCATCAACATTTCCAAATGACTGGTACAGTGGATGCCAACCGCATTGTGGGGTGAATTTAAGTTAAAGGAAACATCATGTTATTAATTAACCCAAAAGAGCCAACACAGGTAAGATGGACCATGTGGCCGCCTCCTGTGCTGTATGATTCTATGAAAATCCTTCTAGGACAAAGAAACAAAAAGCTTGAGATGTGATATTCACCTTAACATGTCATTTTCTCTGCATTAAACTCTTCTACTCCCTATGTTTGCCTTATTTTTCCACAGTTTGTGTGAACTCTCCAATCATTTCTGCTGGCTTCCGTATTGATTTTTACTAGGACTGCAGGTTGTATTCCATGTCCAGTTTGACTAGAGAAAAAATAATTATAAATTTAAGTATTATCTGTGTATTTAATATATATATTTACAGTACATTGCATTTGGAAGTTTGCTGTTCTAATCTTGACTATTATTGGGTGTTCGAGGAGCTAATTTAAAGCATTTGAAAAGCTCATTAGATACAACATCATCTGCAACACAGAGTCAGGAACAAATTATTTTGGAAGGTCACCAAATTTTACAGGTGCCAGGTTTCCCATTACTGTAAATGTGATAGGAACCCACCTGTCTGTAATCATTTGGATCACTGTCTTAATGACCACATGGTTGCCTGCTAGCTAAAAGTCATACTTGATGGTAATGTTAATATGTTATCTGCTGCCTAGAGCCACTGGGAGAAGCAGCAGAGTTTGCACGTTTAGTGTGTAATGAACCATCCCTTGGAAACCAGGCTGGAGCTGCATAAGGCAACCAGCACTTTGGTTTGAAGCTAAATAGACGTCAACTTTGACCCAATAACTCAATGTATTATAAAAACTTATTTATACCTTGACTTCAGAGCAAATCATACCAACTGACACCAAATGACAGTACTTTTGCAACGAGTGCCCTGCTTTTTCATTGTGGGATTACATTTAATTGACAGTAATATTCTTCTTCTTTGAATCATATGGAGAGCAGAATATAGCTTCACAAAGAAAGAGAATCTGGATTTGTCTCTGTGAAGTTCTCGACATTTTGCTACATTCACAGCACTGTATAAATACAAAGGCACTATAGATAAAGGCACTAGATAAATATTTACTGTATAAATGCAATTTGCGATATGTATTCTTCGTGTTGCAGCTGCCTCCAAGTCACTGACCCACCACTGCTTGTTGACTCTGCCAAGCAGGATGATCTTAGTTGCCTTTCATTCTGCATCCAAACTCACAAATGCCTTTGTTCCTCCACTCCACACTGCCCCCCGCCCCCCCACCTCAATGGAGACAGCTCTTTCCAACGTGTATTTTGTCAATTTTGGACTGTACTAAGTTCATCAAAACACTAACCACAGAATGGAACTAAGTGCTTGGAAGGAGTAGGTTTGCTGACTTTGCATAACCCTGACATTAATTACAAAAAACTACTGCGGATGCTTGAAATCCAAAACAAAAACAGAAATACCTGGAAAAACTCAGCAGGTCCGGCAGCATCGGCGGAGAAGAAAAGAGTCGACATTTTAGCCAGTTGAAGGTCAGTGACAATGAGATCAAGTTATGGCCGCAGCAGAAAGGAAGGATGCCTAACCCTGGAGGAAATGAGACACAGGATCATGACAATGTAATCATGGGAGATATTAACTGATCAGACAACTATCCCACACCTCCATATGATAGACTTTCATGAGGACCACTGCAAACCAGACACCTTCTATAACCACTCCTTTCCAGACCTAGTCTCTGTTATGTCCCAAATCACTGCCAGCCTAGCAGTCCAGCGCCATTGATCGCACACTGCCTTAGACTTTGAATTAGATTGAGCGCCCAACAAAAGTTGCACCATTGACCACTGAACGATCTCACACCACAACCTTCGCAACAACACCAGGACCTTTATCTCTAGACCATCAAAAGGGCTCCACCCCCATTAACCACATCAAATTGGTGTTCAAAACTCATACTAGGCCATGAGTGGAAATAAATTCCAAACTTTCAAAAACATGTGAAGAAATCTGTCTGCATTTTTTCATGGAAAACATTTAACAGTCAGAGCACTTGGGTGTGGCATGACCCCCTGCACATCTCTCTCCTCTCATCCCTTTCTCCTATACACATGTTCCTTTGAAGCTAAAGGTGCACCATTTATGTAATTCCCCAATCTTTTTTCATTTGGTTCTCTCCTCCTATCCTGTCTGCAGGTTGAATTTCTTGTTGTTAGCTCACTCATGACATACCTTTATGTGTGGGTGACATCAGCGCAGCTAAACCAAATCCAGTCCTCACCCAATATTCACATAAAAACACTTGTTACAAGAGTCACTTCTGATGTGGAGCAGGACATCAGGTGGTTTGCATTTTACTTTATATTTTATAATTTAGATCACATAAATTACAAAACATTTTCATTTTATAAAACATTGGTTTGGCCTTAACATTGAGTGGGGGGGTGGGGGGGATGGAGGAACAAAGACATTTGTGAGTTTGGATGCAGAATGAAAGGCAACTAAGATCATCCTGCTTGGCAGAGTCAACAAGCAGTGGCGGGTCAGTGACTTGGAGGCAGCTGCAACACGAAGAATACATATCGCAAATTGCATTTATACAGTAAATATTTATCTAGTGCCTTTATCTATAGTGCCTTTGTATTTATACAGTGCTGTGAATGTAGCAAAATGTCGAGAACTTCACAGAGACAAATCCAGATTTTCTTTGTGAAGCTATATTCTGCTCTCCATATGATTCAAAGAAGAAGAATATTACTGTCAATTAAATGTAATCCCACAATGAAAAAGCAGGGCACTCATTGCAAAAGTACTGTCGTTCAAAATTGTGCTCAATTTTGGGCCCTACACTTTAGGAAGAATGTGAAAGGGGGGAGGTGGTGGCGTGGTGGTATTGTTGCTGGATTAGTAATCCTAGTAATGCTCTGGGGACCTAGGTTTGAATCATGACAAATGGTGGAATTTGAATTCAATAAAAGTCTGGAATTAAAATTAATGATAACCATGAAACCATTGTTGACTGTTGTAAAAACTCATCTGGTTCACCAATGTCTTTTATGGAAGGAAACCTGTTGTCCTTACCTGGTCTGGCCCACATGTAACTCCAGACCCATAGCACCCCAGCCACTCAGTTGTAGCTACATAGTCACCAAAAAGGAATGAAACCTGATGGACCACCCAGCATCGACCTAGGCACCGGAAACGACAACAGCAATCTCAGCCCTGTCGATTCTGCAAAGTCCACCTTAATAACATCTGGGGGCTAGTGCCAAATTGGGAGAGCTATCTCACAGATTAGACAAGCAACAGCCTGACATAGTCATCCTCACAGAATCATACCTTACAGGTAATGTTCCAGACACCGCCATCACCATCCCTGGATATGTCCTGTCCCACTGGCAGGACAGACCCAGCAGAGATGGCGGCACAGTGGTATACAGTCGTGGGGGAGTTGCCCTGTCCTCGAAATCGACGCCGGACCCCATGAAGTCTCATCAGGTCAAATATGGGCAAGGAAACCTCTTGCTGATTACCATGTACTGCCCTCCCTCAGCTGATGAATCAGTACTCCTCCACCTTGAACATCACTTGGAGGAAGCACTAAGGGAGACAAGAGTCCAGAGTGTACTCTGGGTGGGGGATTTCAATGTTGATCACCAAGAGTGGCTTGGTAGCACCACTACTGACTGAGTTGGCCTAGTACTAAATGACATAGCTGCTAGACTGGGTCTGTGGCAGGTGGTGAGGGAACCAACAAGAGGGAAAAACATACTTGACCTCATCCTCACCAACCTGCCTTCCGCAGATACATCTGTCCATGACAGTATCGGTAGGAGTGACCACCGCACAGTTGTTGTGGAGACGAAGTCCCGCCTTCATATTGAGGATACCCTCCATCGTGTTGTGTGGCACTAACACCATGCTAAATGGGATAGATTTCGAACAGGTCGAGCAACTCAAGACTGGGCATTCATGAGGCGCTGTGGGACATCAGCAGCAGAATGGTACTCGAACACAATCTGTAACCCTATAGCCCGGCATATCCCCCACTCTACCATTATCATCAAGCCAGGGGATCAACCCTGGTTCAATGAAGAGTGCAGGAGGGCATGCCAGGAGCAGCACCAGGCATACCTAAAAATGAGGTGACAACCTGCTATAACACAGGACTATTTGCATGCCAAACAGCATAAGCAGCAAGTGATGGACAGAGCTAAATGATCCCGCAACCAACAGATTAGATCTAAACTATGCAGTCCTGCCACACCCAGTCATGAATGGTGGTGACAATTAAACAACTCACTGGAGGAGGAGGCTCCACAAATATCCCCATCCTCAATGATGGAGGAGCCCAGCACATCAGTGCAAAAGATGAGGCTGAAGCATTCACAACAATCTTCAGCCACAAGTGCCACGTGATGATCCATCTAGGCCTCCTCCAGAGGCTCCCAGCATCACAGATGCCCGTCTTCAGCTAATTCGATTCACTCCACGCGATATCAAGAAACGGCTGAAGGCACTGGATAGTGTAAAGGCTATGGGCTCTGACAATATTCTGGCAATAGTATTGAAGATTTGTACTCCAGAACTTGCCTCGCCTCTAGCCTAGCTGTCCCAGTACAGCTACAACACTGGCATCTACCCGACTATTTGGAAAATTGCCCAGGTATGTCCTGTACACAAAAAGCTGGACAAATCCAACCCAGCCAATTACTGCCCCATCGGTCTATGCTTGATCATCAGTAAAGTAATGGAGGGGGGTCGTAAACAGTGCTATCAAGCAGCACTTGCTTGGCAATAACCTGCTCACTGATGCCCAGTTTGGGTTCCGCCAGGGCCACTCAGCTCCTGATCTCACAACAGCCTTGGTTCAAACATTGACAAAAGAGCTGAACTCCCAAGGTGAGGTGAGAGTGATTGCCCTTGACATCAAGGCAGCATTTGACGAATTGTGGCATCAAGGAGCCCTAGCAAAACTGGAGTCAATGGGAATCGGGGGAAAACTCTCTGCTGGTTGGAGTCATACCTAGCACAAGGTAAGATGGTTATGGTTGTTGGAGGTCAGTCATCTCAGCTCCAGGACATCACTGCAGGAGTTCCTCAGGGTAATGTCCTTGGTCCAACCATCTTCAGCTGCTTCACCAATTACTTCAATTATAAGGTCAGAAGTGGGGATGTTCGCTGATGATTGCACAATGTTCAGCACCATTCGCAACTCTTCAGATTCTGGAGCAGTCCTTGTCCAAATGCAGCAAGACCTAGACAATATCCAGGCTTGGGCTGACAAGTGGCAAGTAACATTCGTACCTCACAATTGCCAGGCAATGACCATCTCTTTCAAGAGAGAATCCAACCCTTTTCCCCTTGATATTCAATGGCATTACCATCACTGAATCTCCCACTATCAACATTCTGGGGGGGGGGTTACCATTGACCAGAAACTGAACTGGATGAGCCAAATAAATACTGTGGCTACAAGAGCAGGTCAGAGGCTAGGAATCATGTAACTCACCTCCTGACTCCCCAAAGCTTGTCCACTGTCTACAAAGCACAAGTCACGAGTGTAATGGAATACTCCCCACTTGCCTGGATGAGTGGAGCTCCCACAACACTCAAGAAGCTTGACAAGGTCCTGGACAAAGCAGCCTGCTTGTTTGGCAACATATGCACAAACATTCACTCCTTCAACCACCGACGCACAGTAGCAGCAGTTTGTACCATTTACAAGATGCACTGCAGGAACTCACCAAGGCTCCTTTGACAGCACCTTCCAAACCCATGACCGCTACCATCTAGAAGGAGGAGGGCAGCAGACAGATGGGAACACCACCATCTGTAAGTACCCCTCCAAGTCACTCACCATCCTGCCTTGAAATATATCGCTGCTCCTTCACTGTTGCTGAGTCAAAATCCTGGAACTCCCTCCCTAACAGCACTGTGGGTGTACCTAGACCACATGGACTGCAGTGGTTTAAGAAGGCAGCTCACCACCACCTTCTCAAGGTCAACTAGGGATGGGCAATAAATGCTGGTCCAGCCAGTGAAGCCCACATCCCGTAAACGAATAAAAAAAATTTTTTAAAAGAGAGGGTGCCCCAGAAAAGATTTACAAGAATGGTTCCTGGAATGAGGGACTTCAGTTACATGGATAGATTGAAGAAGCTGGGGTTGTTTTCATTAGAGAAGAGAACATTGAGAGGGAGATTTAAAGTCATGAGGGATCTAAATAGAGTAGATAAAGAGAAACTTTTTCCATTGGTGGTAAGTTCCAGGACCGGAGGTCACAGATTTAAACTGATTAGTAAAACCTTTTTAACACAGCGAGTAGTTACGATCTGGAATACACTGCCTGGTGGTGAAGGCAGATTCAACCGTGGCTGAGCACGAGCACCTGAAGGGAAGAAATTTGCAAAGCTACAAAGAAAAGGGCAGGGGCCTGGGACCAGCTAAATTACTCTTGCAGAGAGCTGGCACAGGCTCGACGGGCTGAATGTCCTCCGTCTGTTCTGTAATTCTGTGATTTTATGATTCAAATCTTTTCTATGGACAGGATTTTATGTGTCGGTGAGTGGGGGGGGAGGGCGGGGCCCACTCACCGACGTGTAAAATGACGCAGGATGACGTCAGGCAGAACTCCCGACGTCACCATGCCCCACTTAAATTTTCAGGTCGGCGGGATCGCAGTGAAATTAGCTGTGCGCCTGCCGACCTGTCAATGGCCAATTGAGGCCATTGACAGAGTCAATTAAGTAATTAAAGGACCTGCCCGTCCAACCTTCAGGTCGGCGGGCAGGCCAGGAGCCCTGGCGCGAATTAGAAAAAGCATCAAACCTCATCCACGGGTGGGATGAGGATTCATGGAGGTTGTAAAAAATTTTAATAAAGGTTTTGTATAAATTATGGACATGTCCCAACTCATGTGAAATTGTCGCATGTGGCGACGAGTTAGGGAAATTTTATTTTTCTATTTTTAGGCTTTTAACATTTAGAGCTGATCTCCCTGAGGCTGCACTTAGCCTCAGGGAGCTAAGTGCGCTCTTATGCGCGCATGTGCGAAAGAGCGCACTCTCGATTTTGGGATTCCCCCCCTGCCTGCACAGGGAGCGCACAGCACTTCTGTGTGGACGTTACGCTGGGCAGGCCTTAATTGTCCCGCCCACGTAAAATGGCACCTCACCCCCAATCGGGGGCGCCGTTCGGAAGCGCGCCTGTGCGTGCCTGCCCTTCAACTTCATCCCCAACGGGGGGGGGGAAATTCAGCCCTATTTCCCTAATCCAATTATTGTGATGTTACAACCATTCCGCCTTAGATTCATGAACTCAGCATGGACTAGACCTGCCACCTATCCAGTCTGTTGGCTCCATTACTCATTCACTCAACCAGAAGAACTATTTGGAGAGTACATCTTACTTTTAGACTGAAATTCAGTTTGATTAAATAAAAACCAATGGCATTGTAACCAATCTGCAACACTGACTTCTAACAACTCAGAGCTGTCCCTTCCAGAACTACCCTTAGTGAAAACAATCAGAGCTGCACTGTTCATTACCAGTAACTAATTGTACTGTCCTTGTGTGAAGAACATTCATAATGAAGGAGCCGTGACCAATTCTTCATATAAATCGATTCGTGCACTTGAGCCTGAAACGATAACAATCCAATTGGAAACCTTAATGAATGCTATAAGTAAAAGCGCATTTTGCCATCCTAGCCAGAGACTGGGAAGGATAAGGAATCTATATTCCTACAGCTACTGTATATGTGGACCTGTCTGCATCAATAGTAATTACATTGAGAGAATAATGGGTTGTAACAGTTACACGAAGCAGCAGAAATAATGGCCATGAAATTCAATAATTCCTGAAAACAGGCACAGGGATCATGATGCGCAATAAACCCTCACCGCTGCTTTCCATGCAGGCACCATTCAAACTTCCTTCTGCCTGATCATTTAATGATTGTAGCTTGAGCCAATGGCAAATGTATTATTTGATACCTGAGCAGGGGGCACAAAATTGTGAGAGACTAGCCCGAACTGAAGCTAGCCGGTCATTACTTAAAGCTAGTCTGCATCTTTTAAAAGAGAGGTGTATTCTGGCTGGAGGAGATGCTGCAATTTATTCCACAACTGATTTTGACCAGGAAAAGACACACGAGTGGCACAAGATGGCAAGTGTGGGCTCGAAGCTTTTCTGACACTTCACAGGAGGTTTAGAATATGGAGAGCAGGAGAGCTTCCATCTATCCACAGGAGGCCATGAGGCCCTCCAGACAAAACCTACAAAGGCAATGGGGCCAGATAGTTGTGGTATGATTCTAGCCCCGAGGACATGGATGCAGTGCCGCAAGAAGTTCAATGAACTCACACGAGTTGTCAAGGTCAGTGAATGTATTTTCAAATGCCATATCTCAGCAATTGCACCAACAGCCTTACACATTGCCAAATACATCACGCTACCATCATCCATCTCCCAAAAATCAATCAACTCATTCCTCACTTTCATAGCTTCACTTCACACTCACATACTTAACACTGCTGCAAGCCTCACCCCCACATCTCACAGCTTGTACACATTGCCAACGCTTCAACCATGACAGCTACATCACCTAAATGCTTTGCACTACAACCACCAACACACTTCCATCTCCCTCACATAGACTGGAGGCAGCACACCTAACCAGTGGGAACAGGCAAAGATCTGCATGATTGCTCTTCCTGCTTCTCACTGACAAGACAGAATGAAATATGTTAAGCTCTCTTAGAATGCACAGCCTCAGTAACTTCCCCTATACAACTGTGGACAACAAACTGGACAACAAATATCATCTGTTCCTGCCTGGAAGTTAATTTCCATAAAATTTCCATAAAAGTTAATTTCCACGATCACCTTCACAGCCATCAGCAATGCCGTTCTTGTACTGCTGTGAGGTTGCAGTTGTGCCTGCCGCAAGGGCAGATTTGATTGAGGACCTCCTTAGTGAAGCTGAGATGTCCGATACACTGTTCCTCACTGAGGTTCAGGTTAGAGAATTGTTCCAGCAACATCCAGGATGGATATGGTATCCTGCTGAGAGCCCTTCTCTCCCTCCTCCCTCTTCAGCAGTTTGTCCTTTTCTGTGTCTCCTCTGCTTATTCTCTCTGTCAGGTTGTAAGCAGGTTGTGATGCTTATAATTGCACCAATGGTTGGGAACAAATGGTTTGTACAGAATCCTTGCATTCAGGACCAAATCCAAGGCACGTGCCATACCATTTGCTGCAGGCTTCTGTCAACCATGGTTTGGTTGGTGTGATGAGGTTCTGGGTTTAAGTCCCAATCTGGGACTTGAGCATCGAAAGCGAGGCTGACACTCCAGTGCAATACTGAGGGAGGACTGCACTGTTGGAGATGCTGTCTTTTGGATGAGATATTAAACTGAGGTCCCTCTGTGGCGGATGTAAAAGATTCCTTGGCACTATTTTGAAGAACAGGGGAGTGCTCCTTGGTGTCCTGGCCGATATTTATCTCTCAATCAACATCACACAACCAGATTATCTGGTTATTACCATATCGCTGTTCATGGGAGATTGCTGTGCATAAACTGGCTGTGGCATTTCCTATATTACAATATAGACGACGGGCGGAATTATCTTCTCCCACCAGCGGTGGGGTTCAAGGCGGGCGAGGGCGGAAGATATGTCGGAATGTGAAAAATCGGTTTCCCGAGGGCGGGATCTTGTGCTCCTGACTTTCACAGTGGGCTGACTTTCCCATTGAAGCTCGTCGGGAGCTCGGTTTGAACCTCATTCATGCTCATTAACACCCCGACAGGCTGGATCTTCTGCCCCTGTCGAATCGTCCGCCCTGTCAGAGGGAATTTTACACTGTTCAGTCTCACGACCTGACAAATGTGGCATGCACCCAGCAAGGTAGAATTTTAGAGCACTTACCGTACAGTTGGCGCTGCCTGCACCACTGGAGGTGACCACAGGTACGGTACGCATGGAAGACACGAAATGGGGGGAGGGGGGAGTCCGGAGGTGACAAAGGGAGGGGTGGGTGGAAGGTGCAGCGAGGGGGGGGAAGGAAGGCGTGAAGGGGCTGGGGGAAGGAGGAAAACATGAAAGGAAAAGTGGGAAGTGAGCAGGGAGGAGGTTGTGGGGGCCGAGTGTTTCAGGGGGAGGGGTCCGTTGAGTTCATGTTGTAATCCTGGGAAAGAAGTGAGGGTGCAGATCGTAAGAATGGACGGTGATTGTGAGAGGGTGAAGTGGGATGTGCTGGGGTGATATGCTTAAGGTTTAGGTATGGTGGGTGTAGTTTACATCTGGAGGATCATTAAGGGGAACAAGGATGGTAGCACAGATTACAGGAGTGGGGGGGATCAGGGCGGGCATGGGAACGGTGACAGGTGTGGGCTCAGCGATGAGGGAAGGCATGCTTAGTTTGACTGTGATAGTGTCCAGGGTGATGGAATGAGGTTCAAGGGTTACAGAGGGGAGAGTGAAGGTCACATTGGGGGGGTTGATAGTGTTGGGGGGGAAGTTAGTGGGTGACAGGGGGAGGGTAAAAGGCGGTGGAGATCATCTGATACATGACACGCACCATCCTGAGACAGAGGCAGCTCCAGACCAAGGCAATGCCCTCGATGCCCAACTGCAAAGCATCGATGTGGGGACAGGGTCTTCTCGATTGGGTGGAGTTGAAGGTCAGCACAACTGGGCAACTAAGAGGAAACCCGAATAATCATGGGGATACTGTGGGCAGAATTTTCCCAGAATTGCACTAAGTGCGGTATCGGGTAGGTAAAATGGAGTCCTACCCACCGACGAAAATGGCGGGTTTTAAACCATATCTTCCCGAGCCCGTCTCATTATATATTCACTCCCGCGAAACACACCGTTTCCATGGCGGATGGACTCTCATTTTCCCACCCGCCATCACCTCTCTGTTGCATCACGCCGGCCGCCATCTTTAACAGGCAGCCACCAGCAAAGCGCTCATCACCACCAACTCACCACCACTGCCTGGGAGACATGACCAGCAAAGGAAAAAAGACTGCAGCCCCCCCACTTCAACAACGGGTCCCTCGAGTGACTGCTGGATGCTGTGGATGCCCGCCGGGATGTGCTCTACCCCTGCTCTGGCCGCAGGATGGACAGCAAAGTCACCATCCTGGCTTGGGAGGTGGTGGCAGGGCTGGTCAGCGCAAACACTCTGCAGAGGAGGACAGCCACCCAGTGCCGCAAAAGGATAAATGACCTTCTCTGTTCCACAGGGTAAGTCACTCTTTTCATCACTCCCAACTCACACACTCACAAACCCATCACACACCCACAAGACACTCACTCACTGCCAGTGCAAGAGACATCACCATGCACTCTCTCTCACACACACACACACCGTCATTATCCTCATCCCGTCCATGGGACCACACACCACCCGCGCAGGTCAGGCACATGTATCATCTGGCCCGGCAGGCATCCTGATACCCTCTCCCCATCTCTACCCATGCAGGACAATCTGGCTCACAACAGGAGGGAAGGGTCACAGACAGGTGGAGGATGCTAGAGATCAAAGTTCTGACAGAATTCGAAAACAGAGCCATCCAGCTGGCCGGCGATGACCGGGACCGGTCCTGTGCTGACGGTGAGGTTGGCGCTGCTCTACCAGGTGAGGATCCAGCAGTGCAACATCCATCAGACAGCCATGCTGTGAGTGATGTGTCCTCTTTCACAGGCCACTGCCATGCACTAATTATCTCCCTTTGTTTTCGCAGGCACATCTGCCAAACAGCCGACAGAGTCCATAACCCAGGGCCTCCAAGCAAACCCCGAAGAAATCTCTGAAGAGGAATCTGGAGGCACCCTCCCTGAAGTCCCATCACAGCGCTCACCCACACCCTCCACCAGCGCAGAGACACACACCTCAGTGAGATCGAGCTTTAGCATAGTCTCGGGACCACAATCTGGTGAGCACATCACAGCTTCTGTTCCACAGCAGGCGGAGGCAGGGACTTCCCAGGTCCCCGGCACTCGGAGGACTGCTGGAGGCCAGAACGTTGCTGAGTCTGAGTCAGGTGACGAGCTTCTGGACTGGGTGCTGTCACAGTTGCTGGAGCTGCAAAGGCAAGCTAGGGAACAACAGGAAGGGATGTCCACTGCACTCCTCAGATTGCAAGGCACGATGGAGGAGCCCGTCCGTTTTCAGGCTGAGGTGATAGCGTCAGCATTGCAACACACCGAGGTCAACAATGGCAGGACGGCGGCCGCCATGGAGACCTTGGTCCAGGACGTCGCTCCTGCACTGCTGTGCGGGCTTAACTCCATCGCTGATGCCATAGTTGGCCTCCAACAGTGTGTACGCAAGAGGGGTGCTGGGCAACTCGATCTCACTCCAGCTACCCCTTCAGCTCATGGAGTCAGCCAGGGGCCCATAGGGTGGAGGATCAGCAGTTGCACACTCCGGGGCCATCCACTCAGGTGACCCTGGGAGTGACCGGCCCCTCTAACTCCCCTCTTCCTGTGACCTCCGCAGATCCAGCTTCAGACTGCCATACAGCAGGACTCTAAAAGCAGGCCAGGGCCCTCCAAGTCTTGGCCCTCCAGAGGATGCCCGCCAAAGTCATCACAGACAGGACGTCACAGTCAGCAGGCTGCCTCCACCTCCGCTGTGGATGTCTGGGGAGCACCAAGACATAGCAGCAGGGTTAGGGCAGCTATGGAAAAGTTGTCGCACAGCCTGGTCGCGGGTGTTGATCACTTGTACATAGTGTTCACTATTGGCAATAAACTAAGAATGTCTCCCTGCCTGTGGCTCCTTGTTCTGATGAGCAGTGTCCTTGTCACTCAGATGTGAAACACAAGATAAAGGCATGTGTCTCAGTCCAGGGCCTCTTCCCTGTGCTCTGTGCAGCCTTCAGGCCACAGTGATGGTCCGCCCTCACACTCCCTGGAAACATTACTGATGCCTGCACCTCGGCAGTGCCAGTCATTGCTGCCACAATGTAGTGGGCAGGCGCCACAAAGTCCTCTCATTCACTCTGTGTGCTCTCAACACCTTTAAGTTAGGGTGGCCCCCATCACATCAGCATCTGTGACCAGTGATGCTGTGCACCAGCTCTTGAAGTACTGAAGTGCTGAAGGCGGACACAACATCAGATGCGTCTAAAGTTTCATGGCTGCGTCTCTGAGATGGCCCTGATCATGGAGCGAAAGTGAGCTGCCCTCGGCCCAGACAGGAGTCAAACATTCTCAGAGGCTATGTGAAGATCTATGGAGTGTCTTCACTGCATGTTGTCATCATCTTCCGTGATCAAGATAGAGCCTCCACTGCATCCCCATGACAGGAGCATTCTCACAGAGGGTATTGGCGCTGCCATAAGCCAGACTGGAGTCAAACGTTCCCAACTGCGATTTGAGGATCTATGGGGACACCTCACTGCATGTTGTCATCATCCTCCACAAATCTGGCAGCTATGAGGGCTTCCCGAGAACGCCTGCCTCATCTAGCCAGCGCGAGAGCCTCATCCCCGTCATCGTCACCACTGAGGACCCCTTCACCCTTATCCCCGTCGGCATCCTCCTCATCAGAGGAGATGTGCAGCTCCTCACGTCCTCCTCAGCCAGCTGGTCTCCCCATTTGCAGCGCCAGATTGTAAAGGGCACAGCAGACGATGACGATATGTGACACCCTCTGCGGACTGTATTGCAGGGCTCCACCAGACTGGTCTAGGCACTTCAACATCCCGATGGTCTGCTCCACCAAGTTGTGAGCTGCTGCATGAGCCTCATTATACCATCACTCTACTGCAGTCGTGAAGCAGGTTGCGCCATATTTTCCGCGCAAGTTACCTATCACGTCCACTGCCAGCGGGCTCAGAAAATTCCACCCGAATGAGAGCTTTGAGATTTGCAAATCCTCGCTGTCTGGTGAAGGACACATGACAGCAGGTCTGGCCCAGAGAGTTCTCATTATAATGAGATCCCAGCAAGGTGCAGAGCTGCTGTTCACTCTGAGCCATTGGCCATCAGCTCTCGGCAGGGTTAGGGAAGAAGGGAGGGAGGGAGAGGAATGTCTACAAGGGGTATGCAGGTTAATGGCAGCCAGCTCGTGACTGCAAACCTCCATCCTCCGGGGGTAATGGACGTGCCTGACCAGGGCTCATGTGGTTCTTCTTTCTATTAAGACAAGGCGAAGGTCTCTCTATAGAGTCTTGAGGGCAGTGGATGCAAGTGGAACTGTGTGAGTGGGAGGCCTCTCGCACATGGCTTTCATCACCCTTGTCAAAGAGCGATGTCTCTGTGTGCAGGCATGTATTAGGGGGAGGAAGAATCGTCCTTTGTCCTCGCTGGAAGGGGTGGAGTGCGCACAACCCTTTAAACAACTAGCGGCAACAATGAATCCAGGAGGTTTCCAATCAGTGCAAGCTAACATATTTTTACAAGTGCCAAAACTATGTACAATGATTGTACACTCGTGCCACCAGTGTTCATTCACAACTTCTTAATTTTCCTCAGTCTACCACTTTGTCTGGGTGCGTTCCCAACATCCACAGTAGAGGTGGAGGCAGCCTACTGATGACCATGCCCTCGTGTCTGGGATGGCTTTGGCGGGCATCCTTTGGAGGTCTGAGGCCTGGAGGGCTTCAGCTTTCTTTGCATCTCCTCTTCAGGGGCAGGTCTACCTTCCAAGGCCTCAGAAGCTGGAGCTGATGGGGTCGCAAGTAGAGGGGATTGGGAACGCCTGGATACCCTTTGAGTGTCCTGGGGGGATGCCCCCGGGGTATCCGCCTGATGCTCCTCCTCCCTTTGGGTGCCCAAAGTCCACAACAACACAGAGCATGCGAACACACTCCTCCGTCTCTCGTGCTGCTCTGTTGAGGGCCTCTGACAGCTCTGCCTGATGTTCCCCTGCGCCTCTTTGATGCTCCAGCATCTTTTCCATGGCCGCTTCCACAGGCTTGTCATCTGACTCAGGTTTAGCAGAGGCTTCATCTCCAGCAGTGCTCCGAGTGCCAGAGACCTTGGCTCTCATTGCCTCTGCCTACTGCGGACATGTGTCTGTGAGGTGACCATTAGAGTGTGAGCCTGAGCCTAAATTAGATATATGACCCACTGAGGTGTGTGTCTGTGGTCTGGTGGAAGGTGCAGGTGAACAGATGGCTGTACAGGTGTGAAGTCTTCATCGTCTCCTTTCTCCAAGACGTTCTGGGGGCTGGGGCTTACTTTTGGGGCAGAAGCTGCCCTCCCCCTCTTCCTGCTGGCACCTAGAATGGAGAGAAGAGAGAATGAGTGACTGCCCAGGCTGGCTCAATATTGAAAACATCAATCACCTTGATTTTGCGAAGTTCTCGGAATAATGATGCTTCCTCACCAGATTCTTGGGGAGGCCGACCTCACCCTCAGCACAGGCACAGTCACCATCCTCTCCACTAGCTCAGCAACCTGCTGCTCAAATTGAGTGAGGGGCCTGAGTTCAGGCATTCCATCTCCTGTCTTCTCTCTTTCTCCCTCCTGTTTTGGGCTAACTTTTCCTGCATAAAGATGGATTGTGAACACCTACGATGAAAGAGCAGGTCGCAGGCTGCTAATTCTGTGGCTAATAACTGACTTCGTGACTCCCCAAAACCCGACCACCATGTGCAAGGCACAAGTGAGGAGTGCGATGGAATACTCTCCACTTGCCTGGATGAGTGCAGCTCCAACAACACTGAAGAAGCTGGAAACCAACCCTACATGGTAAGTGCCTGCACTTGTACTTCTGTTCATTGACCAAAAAATGCTTTGGGGCATTGAGGTTATGATAGCAACTAGATAAATACAAGCCTTTCTTTCCACAGAGGCAGCACGGCTGAATCTAGTGCTGTCCTTGCTGAAAATTGGGATTTGTGTATTTACTGTAGGGCTTTACGGGATAGTAATTATGGGCAGTAATCTTGGCTGATTTCCCTCCTTGTCAGCTCCTCCTTTAGCCCAGGACTGGTAAACCCAGCTTTTGGTGCCCTTACCACCAGGCTGATTGAAATCAGGAGACTTAGTGCAGACTGAACCTGTCCTGCTCCTAATGGCTCGACTGATCACTGCTTTAGCTAAGCTTTTGGCAGCAGGAGCTGGATGGAATGAGCTCAAACCCCTGTTCCAGCATTTTTATTGCCCATCCCTAGTTGCCCTTGAGAAGGTGGTGGTGAGCTGCCTTCTTGAGCCGCTGCAGTCCATGTGGTGTAGGTACACCCACAGTGCTGTTAGGAAGGGAGTTTCAGGATTTTGACCCAGCGACAGTGAAGGAACGGTGATATATTTCCAAGTCAGGGTGGTGAGTGACTTGGAGGGACCTTATCTGTTTTCCCTCACCCAACTGCTTACCACTCACGTGCTTAGCAAAGCAATAATGCTGTCCTGGCCAGCGATGGTCATGTCCCGTGAAAGAACTTTTAAAAAGGTATCAATATGATTAGAACCGCTCACCATCAGGACCAGGGGAAAGGAGGAATATAATACCAAGCTCAATCCTATCCTCACATGACACTCACTCACACACACTCACACACACTGAGTCACACACACTCACACACACGCACTGTCACACATGCACTCAGTCACACACACTCACTCACATTCACACATACACACTCAGTCACACACACACACAAATTCAGTCACACACTCACTCACACACTCACTCACACTCTCACTCACACACACTCACTCACACACACACTCACTCACACACACTCACTCATTCACTCACACAAACTCACTCACTCACACTCGCACATGCTCACTCACACACACACACACTCTCTCACCCAAACTCACTCACTCACACACACACACTCACTCACTCACACACACACACTCACTCACACACACTCACATTCACTCACACACAGTCACTCATTCACTCACACAAACTCACTCACAGGCACACTCACTCACACACACACACACACATACTCACTCACACACACACACACTCACTCACACACACTCTCACTCTCGCGCACACACATACTCACTCACTCAGACAAACTCACTCACACGCGCACACTCACTCACTCTCACACATTCACACACACACACACTCCGTTACATCCTTTCCACAAGGGTACCAGATAGCGAATGTGAGTGGGAACGTACCTGGCTTTATTTTCTCACCTCACTAATCTAGGAACTCTGAAGCCAACTGTATCATCACTGTAATATTATTTCAGTCTGCCCCAGCTCCACTGACCTGATCTCTTTTTATTTTTTTCTTTCCTCATCCAGTCTCTTCCCAGTTACATCTGTGACCCTTCCGTCACACTCCATCACTTTCAGAGTTTCCAGTTTCCTGACCCTAACTGTCTCCTCTTCAGCATGGACCATCCATCAGGATGGTCTAAGGGCTCTGTGTTTCTTCCTTGAACAGAGGCCCATTCAGTCCGCATCCATCACCACCCTCCTCTGCTTGCAGGGCTGAACTTGTTCTCACCCTGAACAACTCCTCCTTTAACTCCACTCATTTCCTTCAAATAATAAGAGTTGTTATGGGTCCCTGCAAGTTTCCGAGCTTTGCCTGCCTTTTTATGGGATATGTAGAATATTCCCTGTTTCAAGCCCTACCGCTCTCTTTTTCCAGTATATTGATGATTATATTGGTGCCGTTCCCTCTCGCAATGTGAACTGGAAAACTTCATCAACTTTCCTTTCAATTTCCGCCCTTCTCTCCCTTTCACATAGTCCATCTCTGACTCTTCTCTGCCTTTCCTTGACTTCTCTATTTGCATTTCTAGGGATAGGCTAACAACTAACATTCACTATTAGCCTACTGACTCCCACAGCTACCTGAGCTACATTTCCTCAATTTTCTGTATCTGCTCCATATCATTCGCCCAGTTTCTCTGTTCTAATGGTGCAATCTTCCATTCTAACACTTCTGATAAGACTTCCTTTCTCCTCAACCAAAGGTTTCCCCCACTGTGGTTGACAGGGATCTCAACCGTTTCCATCCCATCTCACATACTTCTACTCTCACCCCTACCCCTCCCTCCCAGAACTATAATAGTGTTCTCCTTGCCCTCACCATCCACCCACCAGCCTCCAAGTTCGATGGGTCATCCTCTGACATTACTACCACCTCCAGCGTGATGCCCACCACCGAACGCACCTTCCACTTTCAGCATTTCAAAATGACCATGACGCACTGGTCCACCCTTCAATCATCCCCAACAGCCTTTACCATCCCGATACCACCTTTCCATGCGAGCGCAGGAGATGCAACACATTCCCTTTTTACCTCCTCCTATCTCACCATTCAAGGACCCACATACTCCTTCCGCCATTTTGTTTCCTTTATCTTTGTAGGTTTGTTTTAACTCTCTTGTTCCTTTTTTCTTTTTCTTTTTTGCTTTTGGGCTGCAGCTGTTCAGAATTCTGCCATTCACACCTCCTCTCGGCTCATCTTTTGTTTCTTTTCTTGTCCCATTACCACTCCCTGCACCTCCAACACTCCTAACAATTAATCTCCCCTGTCTTCCACCCTATCGCAGACCTTCCCTTTCCCTCTTCTTCTCACCCTCCCCCTCCCCCCCCTTTCACTTTCTTAACACCAGTTACATCTCTAACTTTTCCCAGTTCTGATGAGAAGTCATCAACCTGCAACATTAACCCTGTTTCTCTCTCCACAGACGTTGCCAGATCTGCTGAACTTTCTGTTTTTATTTCAGATTTCCAGCATTCTGCTTTGTGTCATCTCCTCCACTGCCCCAGCTGAGGTTGGCTACAATGGAACAGTTAACTCTGGGACTTCCTGACTCTTTAAGGTTGGGCAGTGCATTTGTCAACTAAAACATTAGCAGTAATGGGGTCTTAAAATATGGAATTAGTGTCTGATACACAACTCAGTCCAGTCTTCTGCTTTGTCATGAGGACTTTGCTCTTCGCACCCAAAGCAAGAGGACAAAATGGAGAAGCAAGTCGCTAGAAAGCATTTTGTTAGCAAAAATTGTACTGGGACAAGATCAACAGGAAGAAGTGAAGGGCAAAAAAACCCACAGTGAGAACACTATGCTTCACTCCAGCTTCCCCAACAACGAGCAAAGCAGTGCATTGAATCAGGTGCAGTGAGGCAATAAGGATCAGATAAGACTAAATCGGAAATTCAAGCTGATGCCTCCAGACCAGTCACTCCGATGTCAAGTATACGGAGTCCCGGAGCTGTCTGTCAATGCAGCTCATGTTCACTGGTTGACTGGGTCTTGTCAGGTCTCCAGCAAGTGATGGGGGGAGAAGCAAGCAAAGGAGGCTGTCAGAACCAGACTTGTCTCACTTGTATTATAATTCTGTCATCTTGCTGAAGATCTTTGATCTTGGTGCTGAAATCTCCAGCCAAAAGCATTCAATCCTGCTAGCTGTATGGGCTATTCATTGGAGTGGGGGTGGGGGAGCAAAAATGGGAAACCATTGAATTTGGCTACAAATCCTTATTCGTAACACTAACCAACTTCTTAATTTGTGCTAAATATATTTCTGTAAATGCACACAATTAAAACATTAATTCACAGGCAGGAGGAGCACGTGGGGCTGGGGATTAAATCTGACAAAAATGTGAATGGATGAGGAAGCCGATTCCAACCCACCATGTCACTCCAGTGCGTTCAGGTCCGTGTGAGCAACCCCCAGGAAAGGCTTCTGTTCAACTGACCCATGTTAATCAGTCAATTAGAACCTGCTGCAAGGTGCACCTCGCCCACCCCCCTCTCTCCTGTGGAATTGCAGACCCGATACTGTTGTTGGTCACATTGATCCACATCTAAGGTCCAATCAGTGTCAGTGGCACTCATGAATCGATTGATCGACGCTCCAAAATGGAAATCAGAACTCCAATATGTACTTGAGATGCCCAACATGTGTCAAGTAACCTTGCAGCGTAAATACTGTTAACAAGGCCTTTCACGCGAGCAGGTAACAAAGCAGTGGTGAGTGCTGTCTATGTATTGGCATTTCTTTCCTGCTGTGACCTCAGTCCCTCAATTCACACCATGTTCTCACCAGCGAGTTCCAGGAAACCTGTGAACCCACAGTTAATGTACAAAACCCATGTCTCATGTACTTGTTGGCCATCGCCTGTGAAATTCTGCAAATGTCTAGGAAAAAGCCCTGGAAGAATCAGAGGCAAAGAAATGAGGGTGGTGGTGACTTTGACAGACAGTGTGATCCCCAGGTCCACATGGCAGCAGCTCTTGTTCCAGAGGCTGCAAATGTCTGCACCACCTGACATAGGACCACAAATTTTAAAAAATACCCTGCACACAGGCAGAGGATAAGTTTCCTTGATATGTCAGAGCACCGGTGACTGAGGACGCTCAGAGTGTCATGTCATGTCACACCTCCGAGCTCCTTGACCAATCGGGGAGGAAGGGCAGGATGATGTCGCCATTTTGTCAGAGGGAGGATTTCTAATTAAAGGGACCATGCTATGTTTCAGAGAAGATCACCAGGACGGTTTTACGCTGTCGGAATGGTGAGGAGGCCTGGCAAGGCTGACCCCCATGTCTCTGACTCTTACCTGGATGTACACCTGAGAGAGATGAGGGGCTGCAGTGAGGTGAGCTCTCATAAGGGATGGAGGACGTGCACAGCTTCTTCAACCAAACAGTTGTGGATAGAAGTGGAAGTGGCGGAGGAAGTGAGCAGCAGCAGTATGCCACTGCTTTTGCCTGCTCCCTCCCCCAACCTGAAGACAGTGAACTAGGAGGCTCCAGGACATCAGGAGGGCTTGTCAGGTGAGTGCACAACTATGTCAGGTGTCAATGCCCCACACTATGACTTGCCCAGTATTCTTCCGCACAGCACTCATCATGGCTACACATTGCGGCTCCACTCATTCCTCTCTCTACAAGCACCTCAGATATCCCTCTGGGCTGCCTACCCTCACACTCACCCAACTGTCCTCTCGCACCCCTGCCTCACAGGCAGCATACACAAATATTGCCCTTCACCCCTCCCCCCACTGAACACAAACCGTTTCTAACAGTCCCACCTTCCTGCGTTCTCTTCTTGTAGGAAAAGAAACTTGGTGAGAGTCAGGGATGCAAGGTTTTGGGGGCGGGGGCTGGTCACTTCCAGTGAAAGACAACTAGTCGGGCATTGGCAATGGGGGCTGCCTGGCTCCACCATGAATGTGATCTGGCATTATGAGGATGCAGAAATCAGCAGTGACCTGCTGTGACAGCCTGAGGTTCAGGTGCTCGCACACATCGGGATAGCTGGCCCACTGTCATTAGACCCTCTGGGGGTCTTCCATCTGCATCTTGGTGCCCATTCCCTCTGCCCAGTGGAGGGGCATGTGGCTTGTAGAAGCTGGAGTTGCTGTAGGTGGTGCTCCAGCAGCAGTTGGATGGTGTTTGCAGTGGGAAGTCCCCTGCCTTAGACCTTCAGCAAAGAGGGAAAGTGTAACTATATAAGCTGCTCCGAAGGGTGGCAGCAGGGACGTGCAGCTGAGGGTGGGCGAAATGCCTTCCAGGCAGTTGGCATTCACCCACCGAGCAGTGGTAGCGCTTTCTGGCAGAATCAGTGCTGTGCAAGGTAGCCACCGAGTCTAGCCAGTTCTGTATCTGTTCAGTGCAACTGATCAAAGCTTTCAATTGCTTATCAGTTTCATGGAGGTGGTCCCTCCCACTGTACTCTCACCTTCTCACAACCAGATTGTGGATACGTCGTGAGATTGCTCCCCTATTGGTAAAGAGGGATTCATTGGGACAATCCTTATTTGCCTCCTTAACAGGCAGATTGGTTTCCTGCTGCTGGGAAAAGCTGGAGGAGGCAAGAACATGTTGGGCTCCCGTCCATCAGCTTTTTTAACTTTCTTCACCTCCATGGGCCTAGACACTACCCCCAAGTAATAAGATTGCATTTTAAGTGATAATTACAATGCTTTATACTATACAGCAGAAAATTGGCCATGTGGTCATGCAACACAGCAAGCAGCAAGCTAACAGCATAAGCAACAATAGATACTCAGAAAGACAGGCTATAGTAATGAACTGGTCCATTCAATACATTTAACATTGTCAATGTTACACTGGTAATTTGGCTATGTACAACAGACAGATGTTCAGTTGTTTATGTGTGCTGAAATTGTGAGTGTGCACTGATATGACCCACTCTAATTAAATACTTTCCACATTGCCAGTGCTACTGACATAACGCTAAACTGATCAGACTTGTTTATTTAATTTTTAACACCATTTCAATTTGGTGTGTTGTGAAGGGAGTTTATGCAGGTGTTGGATTGATTTTCTACCTGCCAAGTTCCTGATCTGGGATGTGCAGTTTGGGGAGGGCAAGCAGTGAGATTATGGCATTGGCTGGGTGATGAGGGCATGGGGAGATGTTTGAGAAGATACTGAACTTGATCCGTGCCGTTGCGATATCCAGGAGGGATGATCATGATAGAGGCCTCAGCTTCTATCGTGCTGTTAGCTAGGAGGAGCAATGACAGTCAGTGGAGGGGAGGGTTGTGCAGTTAGAGGACTGACAGCATAATGAAAGAAGTGCAGCTGAATGACTGAGCTGCTCTCATACTTTTCTAACACCTGCCTGCCTGCATTCTATCCTGCATTAACTTCCACTCGAATATCAACCTCCTCATTTACAAATCACCCCACAGCCCCACCCCTGCAACCTTATGTGTTGGCACAATCCCTCTGCTCTCAAGTTGGCCTCCTGTGCTTCTCCCTGCCTCCTCTCCATTCTTGGTGTCACAGCTTTCAGCCTTTATGGCCCTTCGCATTCTCTAAACTCCTCGGACTTGTTCCTGCAGATCCACCTTCGAGATTCCTTTAAACTGACCTCTTCAGCCATATCTTCGGTCATCACCCCAACTCCTTCCTGGTATGTTTTTGTTTCCAGGATGGCCAAGGTACTAAATAATTAATTGTTGATTGGATATTGGTAGAGGCCGAGGAATCACTTTTTTATTCATCCACGGGATATGGGCTTCGCTGGCCAGGCCAGCATTTATTGCCCATCCCTAGTTGCCCTTGAGAAGGTGGTGGTGAGCTGCCTTCTTAAACCACTGCAGTCAATGTGGTGTAGGTACACCCACAGTGCTGTCAGCAAGGGAGTTCCAGGATTGTGACTCAGTGACAGTGACGGAACTGCGATATATTTCCAAGTCAAGATGGTGAGTGACTTGAAGAGGAATTTCCAGATGGTGGCGTTCCCATCTATCTGCTGCCCTTGTCCTTCTAGGTGGTAGTGGTCGTGGATTTGGAAGGTGCTGTCTAAGGAGCTTTGGTGAATTCCTGCAGTGCATCTTGTAGATGGTACACACTGCTGCTATTGTGCGTCGGTGGTGGAGGGAGTGAATGTTTGTGGATGTGGTGCCAATCCACCAGACTGCTTTGTCCTGGACAGTGTCCAGCTTCTTCAGTGTTGTAGGAGCTGCACTCATCCAGGCAAGTGGGGAGTATTCCATCATGTTCCTGACTTGTGCCTTGTAGATGGTGGACAGGCTTTGGGGAGTCAGGAGGCGAGTTACTCGTCGCAGGAATCCTAGCCTCTGACCTGCTCTTGTAGCCACGGTGTTGAAATGACTAGTCCAGTTCAGTTTCTGGTCAATGGTAACCCCCAGCATGTTGATAGCAGGGGATTCAGTGATGGTAATGCCATTGAACATCAAGGGTCAACGTTCCCTTGTTGGAGATGGTCATTGCCTGACACTTGTGTGGTGTGAATGTTACTTGCCACTTGTCAGCCCAAGCCTGGATATTGTCCAGGTCTTGCTGAATTTGGACATGGACTGCTTCAGTATCTGAGGAGTTGCGAATGGTGCTGAACATTGTGCAATCATCAGTGAACATCCCCACTTCTGACCTTATGATGGAAGGAAGTTCATTGATGAAGCAGCTGAAGATGGTTGGGCCTAGGACACTACCCTGAGGAACTCCTGCAGTGATGTCCTGGAGCTGAGATGACTGACCTCCAACAACCATAACCATCTTCCTTTGTGCTAGGTATGACTCCAACCAGTGGAGAATTTTCCCGCTGATTCCCATTGACTCGAGTTTTGCTAGGGCTCCTTGATGCCACACTCGGTCAAATGCTGCCTTAATGTCAAGGGCAGTCACTCTTACCTCACCTTGGGAGTTCAGCTCTTTTGTCCATGTTTGAACCAAGGCTGTAACGAGGTCAGGAGTTGAGTGGCCCTGGTGGAACCCAAATTGGGCATCAGTGAGCGGGTTATTGCTAAGCAAGTGTCATTTGATAGCACTGTTGATGACCCCTTCCATTACTCTACTGATGATGGAGAGTAGACTGATGGGGTGGTAATTGGCCGGGTTGGATTTGTCCTGCATTTTGTGTACAGGACATACGTGGGCAATTCTCCACATAGCCGAGTAGATGTCAGTGTTGTAGCTGTACTGGAACAGCTTGGCTAGGGGCCTGGCAAGTTCTGAAGCACAAGTCTTCAGTACTATTACCGGAATGTTGTCAGGCCACATAGTCTTTGCAGTATTCAGTGCCATCAGCTGTTTCTTGATATCATGTGGAGTGTATCGAATTGGCTGAAGACTGGCATCCGTGATGCTGGGGACCTCCGGAGGAGGCCGAGATGGATCATCCACTCGGCATTTCTGGCTGAAGATTGTTGCAAATGCTTCAGCCTTATCTTTTGGACTGATGTACTGGGCTCCCCCATCATTGAGGATGGGGATATTTGTGGAGCCACCTCCTCCAGTGAGTTGTTTAATTGTCCACACCATTCACGACTGGATATGGCAGGACTGCAGAGCTTAGATCTGATCCGTTGGTAGTGGGATCGCTTAGCCCTGTCTATCACTTGTTGCTTATGATGTTTGGCACACACGTAGTCCTGTTTTATAGCTTCACCAGGTTGACACCTCATTTTTAGGTATGCCTGGTGTTGCTCCTGGCATGCCCTCCTGCGTTCTTCATTGAACCAGAGTTGATCCCCTGGCTTGATGGTAATGGTGGAGTGGGGGATATGCCGGGCCATGAGGTTACAGATTGTGTTGGAGTACAGTTCTGCTGCTGCTGTTGTCCCACAGCGCCTCATGGATGCCTAGTCGTGAGTTGCTAGATTTGTTCGAAATCTATCCCATTTAGCACAATGGTAGTGCCACACAACATGATGGAGGGTATCCTCAATGTGAAGGCGGGACTTCATCTCCATAATGACTGTGTGGTGGTCACTCCTACTGATACTGTCATGGACAGATGCATCTGCAGCAGGCAGATTGGTAAGGATGAGGTCAAGTATGTTTTTCCCTCTTGTTGGTTCCCTCACCACCTGCCGAAGACCCAGCCTAGCAGCTCTGTCACTTATGACTCGGCCAACTCAGTCAGTACTGGTGCTACTGAGCCACTCTTGGTGATGGACATTGAAGCCCCCACCCAGAGTACATTCTGTGCCCATTCCACCCTCAGTGCTTCCTCCAAGTAGTGTTCAACATGGAGGAGCACTGATTCATCAGCTGAGGGAGGGTGGTATGTGGTAATCCGCAGGAGGTTTCCTTGCCCATGTTTTTACCTGATGCCATGAGACTTCATGGGGTCCAGAGCCGATGTTGAGGATTCCCCAGGCAACTCCCCACTGACTGTGACTGTGCCACCACTTCTGCTGGGTCTGTCCTGCCAGTGGGACAGGACATACCCTGGGATGGTGATGGCGGTGCCTGGGACATTATCTGTAAGGTATGATTCCGTGAGGATAACTATATCAGACTGTTGCTTGACTAGTCTGTGAGGCAGCTTTCCCAATTTTGGCACTAGCCCCCAGATGTTAGTAAGGAGGACTTTGCAGGATCGACAGGGTTGTGATTGCCATTGTTGTTTCCGGTGCCTAGGTCGATGCCGGGTGATCTGTCCGGTTTCATTCCTTTTTTGTGACTTTGTAGCGGTTTTTTTACAACTGAGTGACTTGCTAGGCCATTTCAAAGGGCATTCAAGAGTCAACCACATTGCTGAGAGTCTGAAGTCACATGTTGGCCAGACCAGGTCAGGTAACGACAGATTTCCTTCCCTAAATGATATTAGTGAACCAGATGGGTTTTTACAATAATTGACAATGGTTTCATGATCATCATTGGACTTTTAATTCCAGATTTTTATTGAATTCAAATTCCACCATCTGCCGTGGTGGGATTCAAACCCAAGTCCCCAGAGCATTACCCTGGGTCTCTGGATTACTAGTCCACTACCACTACACCATCGTCTCCCCCTTACACCCACTTGCCACATGGCTGAGATTTAGTGAAAGTTGTATATATTTGTATGCATTAAGTCTCTTTCACATGAAAAGTAAATGACACAAATGCTGTAAATTCCAGCCTATTGTTTATTGAAACTATTTCCTAAGGGGTTGGCGTTATTTGGATAAACCATGCGTTAGATAATAAAATGCTAGTAGCCAAAGGGTTAAACTAACTGGAGAGTGCCGCTAAGATTTGGACTGCTTGTCTATTCCAATGGCTGTAGGAGTTCTATCTCAAACTAGTCCCTAGTCAGCATGGGTCTGCAGCCCTAAACTAGCCAGAATATAGCTCTGATTAGTACCTTCAATCAGAGACCACAGGATAGCTGCTATAGCAAATGGAAATGATACCAGCAGACTTTGCTTTTCAAAGTCAGGCCTGAGACACATCATTAGTGCAGAGTAAAGGTTGTACGATCTTTGAATTGGGAGTAGTAGATGCTGGGTGTGTGAAATTAAAAGAAATCCATCTTCGTGATGAGCTGATAAAGAAACCCCCCAAAAAGATAAATGTCTGAAGAAAAAATCGTTCAGCAAGATTTATTTGTAAAATGTTTTCTATGAAGATCTTTTTGAACAGTCAATGGATAATCACAGAACTTGATGTGGTACTCAGCAATACAAACCGGGAATGGCCGTGGTTCCATACGGACCGGGAATGGTCGTGGTTACACATGGTCTGGGAATGGTCGTGGTTCCATACAAATTTGGAATAGCCCTGGTTCCTCATGGACTGGGAATGGCCCTGGTTCCATACAGATCGGGAATTGCCCTGGTTCCTCACGGGCCGGGAATGGCCCTGGTTCCACGTGGGCCGGGAATGGCCCTGGTTCCACGTGGGCCGGGAATGGCCCTGGTTCCACGTGGGCCGGGAATGGCCCTGGTTCCACGTGGGCCGGGAATGGCCCTGGTTCCACGTGGGCCGGGAATGGCCCTGGTTCCACGTGGGCCGGGAATGGCCCTGGTTCCACGTGGACCGGGAATGGCCCTGGCTCTGTCTCCACATTTTGTAGTGTTGACTGAATTCTGTCAGTGGGTAGTGAGGTTCCACGCTTGGTCGCAATGTTGCTGGAGTAGAGAGATGAAGAAAATAGCTTGGATTCCTGTTCCTGATTATTATCCAAGGAATTTTGCTGGAATGATATGACTGTGAACACAAGGACAAGATAAGGTGCAGTTGTGACACCCTCTATACTAAATATTAACCAGGCTCAAACACTAATATTGATGGGCTGGTAAAGAACCAATCGTGGCCTTGAGCATGAGCTGCAATCTTCAGCGTGAGGGGGAAGTCTGCCAGTATCAATGGTTGACGTATACATTGTAATGTCAGCCAACATTTCCAGTTACCTCAGTCAACTCTGTTTCAAGCAATTAAAACCTGGAAATTGTTGCTGTTGGGGTGATTAACTAACATTTAGGAAAAGCCTTGTGTTACCATCCATTATCCAAGGTACCAAGGTTGGGTTCGAACAGAAAATGGGCTCTTCTGATTTGGGCTTTAGCAACTTTTTTTGAAAATTGTGTCATCAATTTAGTTGAACAAATTGCCTCATTATCCAAATATTGGAGGGGTGGACAAGACACAAATTTTAATTATCTTTTGAGGCAGATCTAGTGGCTCACGGTTGCAAATAAATTGCTGAGTAAGCAAGGATCTCGGTGTTTGCTATGAACCAAGTTTACTTACAAGCTAGGAAATATAAGGGATGCGCCCTTTAAAATAGCAGGCCTGTTATTCACTGTATGTCTTGTCAATGGGAGCAGACATTTGCAAAGGGAATTTGATGGATTGAGTGATTTGGCAAAACTGTTGCGGGTAAAAGCTTAGGTGGAGAAGCGTGAAGTTATCCCCCTCGGACCAAAGATAGATCACAGTACTTTCTAAATGGTGAGAAGCAAAGGAACTATGGAGGAGTAGGTAGATATACCAGTCCAAGTACAGAAATCACTATAAGCTACAAAATATAATTCAAAGGGATAACATAAAGTGGGCCTTTATCTCAAAGGCACTAAAATACAAAGAGATGGAAGTTATGTTATATAAAGATCTAGTTAGATCCCACTTCATGTACCAAGTTCAGTTCTGGGCACCACGCCTCAGGAAGGATATTTGGTCTTGGATGGAGTTCAGTGTCAATTCACCAGAATGAACTGCGGTTAATAGGATTAAACTATGAGGGAAGTTTGCACAGACTAGGTTTATATTCCCTTGTGTATAGAAGATTAAGGGTGATTTAATCGGTATTTAAGTTGATTAAAGGAATTGATAGTTTCTCTCTGTCTACCCTATTTTCTCTGGTAGAGGAATGCAGATCAAGGGACCATAGCTTTAAAATTAGAGAGAGTGAGGTTTTTGGGGTGATGGCAGAAATCACTCTTCACACAGAGGGAACTCTGTCCCCAAAAAGCTATTGAAGTTGGGTCAGTTGAAGATTTCAAAACTGAGATTAATAGATTGTTGTTAGGCAAGGATTACAGAGCCAAGACAAGTAGATGGACTTAAGAGGCAGTTCAGCCATGACTGAATTGACTAACGGAACAGACTTGAAGGGCTGAATGGCCATCCTTCTCTTATACCCAACTAATTTTAACATAACATGTGCTAGAGTTGATTGATCACTGCCAGTGTAGGAACAGTGTAGGAACATCTTGGTACATAGCACCTCTGCTGCACATCTCTTGTAATCAACATAGACCCGCTTAACTCTTCAGTTCATTAAAAACAAGCTTAATTTGGTTTAATTCAGCCAAACTGAAATTCTTTTTTCAAAAAGCAAGCATCAACGATTGAGAAAATTCTACATAGCACCTGAGTAACACAGCTGGAAAAGATATCTGTTACACAATGAACGCTCACAATCTCTCATGGTCACTCAACATGGAATAATCCACTCTATACATGTATATTTCTTTCCCCTCCCTAGGAAGTCCAGTGTCACATATATTTCCTTGTCTGTGAGAGAAGTAGGTGATTTGCTCCCAGACTCCAACATTGCCAGCTCACACTCCGCTTACTGGCTGCTGAGCAGTGACAGAGATCCAGATTCATCCATTCAGCTCCTTCTGAATGGGGATATAGTTTGTCTTTTTAATCCACTTGACCTCTGTAGTACAATGGGTTTGGACACTGATAGTGCTTATTTTAATAACTTGCTTCTGGGATCATTTAGGGGCTGAGGTGTGGCATGCCTTGAAGGGCCAGCTCTTGGCTCTGTACCCACCTGAGTCATGGCATCAGCAGCGGGCACTGAATGGAGGTCAAGTATTTCTCCATGAAGAGGGTGCATCAGAAGTCAGTTTGAATTGTCCTGCTCTGATGTCCCTCTTAGCATCCAGATTAAAACAGGCAAAGACCAGCAATTGGGTGGTTGCCTGTCTTTGACAGTGGGACAGTGACAAAGGATAACCTCTGGGAGAAAGGGCAACAAAATCAAAACAAAGTCAAGTATACAATCCTATAACTAATACAGTCATTAATGTCTAAAATCCATAAAAAAATCCATTGCTGGTGTATTTTGTAACTAATATAATTCATAATAAAAATCCCACAACTATGATAATCAGGAACTTTGCTGGTGTTGGTAATCAGCCAACAATATTTACAGTAGAATTGTAAGATAAAAACAGAACCTTCTGAAAACACAAAATATCTGCAGCATCTGAGACGAGGGAAACAGAATTTTGCATTTTGCTTTGTCATCTGAACAACACCTTGATTAGGAACTGCACCTGAACCGGATCGGGAATCACATTCAAAATCTGAACCTGGTCAGGAATTGTACCCAAAATCTGAACCGGATCAGGAATTGCACCCAAAATCTGAACCTGATCAGAAATCCACCCAAAATCTGAACCGGATCAGAAATCCACCCAAAATCTGAACCGGATCAGGAATCGCACCCGAAACCTGAACCGGATCAGGAATCGCACCCGAAACCTGAACCGGATCAGGAATCGCACCCGAAACCTGAACCGGATCAGGAATCGCACCCGAAACCTGAACCGGATCAGGAATCGCACCCGAAACCTGAACCGGATCAGGAATCGCACCCGAAACCTGAACCGGATCAGGAATCGCACCCGAAACCTGAACCGGCTCAGGAATCGCACCCAAAATCTGAACCCGATCAGGAATTGCACCCGAAATCTGGACCCGATCAGGAATCACACCTGAAATCTGAGTCTGATCAGGAATTTCACCCGAAATCCGAATCTTATTGGGAATCACACCCGAAATCTGAACCGGATCAGAAATCACACCCAAAATCTGAACTGGATCAGGAATCACACCTGAAATCTGAATCTGATCGGGAATTGCACCGGAATCTGAACCTGATCGGGAATTGAACTCAAAATCTGAACCTGATCATGAATCGCACCCAAAATATGAACTAGATCAGGAACTGAACATGAAATCTGAACCGGATCAGGAATTGCACCCAAAATCTGAACCTGAACGGGAATCACACCCAAAATCTGAACCGGATCAGGAATTGAATCTGAACCTGATCAGGAATCGATTCCAAAATCTGAACCTGATCAGGAATCGCACCTAAAATCTGAACCAGATCGTGAATTGAACCCAAAATCTGAACCGGATCAGGAATTGCACCTGAAATCTGGACCTGATCAGGAATCAAACCCAAAATCTGAAACGGATCAGGAATCGCACCTGAAATCTGAACCAGATCGTGAATCGAACCTGAAATCTGAACCTGATCTTCCCCCTTTCAGGATCTGCAGTGTATTTTCAGAAATTTCCATTTTATTTCCGATATCCAGCATTCCCAGTTTTTAACCCTTGCAATAAAAATGATCCAGCCTGCTATAACACATCACTAACCGCCTACAACCTGCAAGAGGTACAAAGAACAGTGAAGTAAACATGAAACAAGAAGCATAGCCAAGATTAATAGTTTAAAACAAAATCAATGAATAGGTTTGTCATATGAACCTGATTACGCAGCAATCCTTGATGCTCATTAGCTTGGAAATTCTCTCCCTTACCCCCATATGGAGAATCTGTTTATCACCTCACGCAAGCTTATTAAAAATATGATAGTGCACTCAAAATATTTACAGGCTGCCTTGTTATCGCCTGCTCCAGTAGGAGCCGGCAGGCGTGGGCCAGATAGATGTTCCTTGCAGAGAAGCAGAGCGGGAGCTCGGCCAGATTCACGCTTGGCAGAAGGCAGCATAGCATGTTCGGAGGTAATGTTGCTTTCAAAAGTCCTCTTGGTGATTTATCACTGTTCAGGCACAAGTAGACAAGCTGTGATAAGAGAAGGCCGTAGTTCCAACCAGTTCAAGACGAATTGTTTGGTTTTTGCTGGTACAAGCAATAGACTGAAAGCAGAATCACAAACAATTTTTCAAAATCTATAGCCTCAAAATTATGCCACGCGACAGCATGGAGCAAGTTTTAAATGTGCATGTACAATTACTGTTACTTTACTTGAAAAGGTTAATGTTGGTGTGAAATTACTATTTCACGACAGCGTTAACCTTAACGTGAAACTTTAAGATTAATGTCTCCATTAAATTACACGGGGAATACATTTTGTATGTCACATGGATACGGTTGCACATAAGAAACTATTCGCAAAAATTAAAGCCCACTGGAATGGAAGGCAAATTATCGACCTGCAAGAGATTGGTTAGGCAGTGGAAAACCAAGAATAGAGATAATGGGCAGAATTTTACGCCTCGTGGGCGGGTATGCTACCGACCCGATTGGGCATAAAATCGCACGAGAAGACGTCGGGCGAGTGTCCCGATGTCACCCCACACGCATGCAATCTTCAGGTTGGTGGGCGCCTGTGGGTGTCGGAGCCATCTTCACCATCAGTGATAAGGCCACTTAAGGTCTTTAAAAACCCAATTTATCCAGATTTTACGTTGCCTGTGCGATTTCGCGCTTGTCAAACAGGCAGGCGGGCAGCCTACATTTTTCAAAACCTCATCCAAGGGTGGGATAAAAAGTGTCAGCAGCATTGCCATTGTGAGTAGTGAATAGCTCAGGAGATAATTTTCTGCTGGTTGCTTATTTGAACTTGACAGCTTCATCTCTGTTCTGAGATTCATTCTTAGCATTTCTAGGCTTCATTTCAGGACTCATTGATGTCGCCAAGGCCCCTGGAGGATGTTGACCATATGGACCCTTCCAGATATCAGACAGCCTTCTGTTACCCTGGTTATGGGGATTGTGGTCTCTGCTGGAGGCACCTCCTCAGAGGAGGAAGAGAGGGGCAGGAGAGGAGGCCAGGTGTCCCTATGCAGCTTCCAGGAGAGTGACTTGTGGGAGGAGAGGCGCAGGGACAAGGGCTCAAGGCCAGCAGGTAGTCCAAAGCGGAAGAGGCTGCAGTAGATGCCACCAACCTGCTGCCAGGGTTTACAGGCAGCAGTGCAGCTACCTCAACATGTCTGAGATCCAATGCCGAAGGAGGATCCGCCTCTCCAGGGAGACTGTGACCTCCATCTGTCCATCAGATCCCCACTGACCCCTGGAAAGAGCCAGTGGCTCTAAAGGTCACAGTGGCCCTCAACTTCTATGCCACTGGCTCTTTCCAGGGGTCAGTGGGGATCTGTGTGGAGTCTCCCAATCAGTTGTCCACAGTTGTGTCAAGCTGGTGACAGAGCTCTGTTCAGGTGGATAATGACATTTATTCATTTCTGTACAGAAGAGGCCAGCCAAGCTGAGTGAGCCAGAGGGTTTGCAGAGATTGCTGGGTTCCCCCGCATCCAGGGTGCAGTCAACTGCAAACATGTGGCCATCAAGGTGCCAGCGGGTCAGCCATGTGCCTTCGTCAACAGGAAGGGATTCCACTTGATGAACGTCCAGATAGTTTGTGACCACAAGACGCAGAATCTGCAAGTCTGTGAAAGGTACCCTGGCAACTCCCATGATGCTTATATCCCCCCCAGGCACTCCCAGGTGCCAAGGCTCCAGCTCAACTGGATGGATGGCTGCTGGGTGACAAAGGCTATCTGTTGAAAATGTGGCTTATGACACCTTTCCACCACCCAAGAACAGAGGCAGAGCAGCGTTATAATAGGAGTCATGCCTCCACAAGGGTGGTGATAGAGAGGACCATAGGTCTTCTGAAGATGTGCTTCCGATGGCTGGACCATTCAGTGGAAGCACCACAATACCCCCAGAGTGGGTGCCACTGATAGTGGTTGCATGATACGCTCTCCACAATCTGGCATTGGCAAGGGGAGACCCACTGGAGGAAGAGGACCTTGAGGCAGCTCCGCAGGCCACAGAGGACGAATCCAGTAGTGAGTCAGAAGAGAAGCACGGTGAGGAGAATGCTGAAGGCATAGAGGCAGACCTCTGTATACTTCAGAGAGGCAGGGACACCAAGAACACCTTGATCTAACGCTCTTTCAGCGAGGCTGCCAAAGATCTGCTTCCACCTCATGCCAGGGCTGCCACCTCCATCCAAGATGTCTGAAATGACCCTTTCATTTAAACCCAAAGTCCTCTCAGTGCCTGTGCAATAAAGTTCTAGAGCCACTCCCATCCAGCATTACATATTGGTGTACCCCGCACCAAAAAAAATGAAGTAGACTCAAATCATTATGATAAAAACAAAAACTTATGTAATTTTCACATTCAAAACACAGTAACATTACCATCTCTGGTGTTAATTTCCACCCCAGTAAACATATAAACAAGATATAACAGGACAGAAGACTGCCTGTGAACAGTCCCTCGTGCTCATGGTGCCTTAAACTTACGTTTGCGAGTGCTACGTCTTGGTGCCTCCCCCTCACTGGCAGCGGCACTGGAGGCAGCCTGCTGACTCTGCTGTCTTGTTGGTCTTGATGACCTTGGCAGTCGTCCTCTGGCCTATGGAGCCTGTGCTGGTCCCACCTGGAAGGGAGCAGCCAGTGCCACGGGCTGGCATTTCCCCAGTCATCTCATCAGGTGCCACAGTCACTGACAGAGGAGCGGAGGAGCTGCTGCCGTCATCCAGAGTGCCCTGAGAGGAGCCCGCAGAGACGACAGGCAGCTCATACGCCAACATGAAGTCGCTCTGGACCTCCCTGCTTGCCATTGATGGACGGGCACTCAGCTGGGATACTGGGTGGCTCATCCATCTCCCACACTGGCACTAACCACCTAAGGTCATTGACTGTGTGAGGGTTTGCAGGTCCGAGCACAACCCTGGGAACCCCTGATTCTGTCCCTGGAGTTGCCTCTCCATGAGAGTCGCCACTCTCTCATTGGAGGAGGCAGTGCGCTTGGCCATGGGGGTCAACGCAATGCTCATGCTCCGCATGGACTCCTCCACAACAGAGACCCTGGCACGCATATCCTCATGGATCTCCACCAGATCCTCCCGCACATCTCGCTGGACATTCAGCATCTGCCACCTTATGGATGATTCCAGAGGCCCATCATCTGCCTTTGACTGAGCATCGTCCTGGTCTCTAGCAGCCCTCTGACTGCCGGTGCCCTGGGCACTCCTTGCCTCCACCTGCACCTTAAGTGAGCATGAAGTGCCCTCACTGCTGTGCTCCAACATTCTAGCCAAAGATCTAACGCCCTCTGAGGTGCTGGTATTTGTGCCGGTGCCTGGTTCAGAGAGCGGGTGTGACGCAGGTGCAGCTGAAGTCCAGCGGTCCTTTGGCATCAGGGGTGACTCTTCGATGTCCTGCGAATGAGTGCGTATTGGCGAATCTAAGGGAGAACAATGACACATCATTAGTTTAAGTCATCCATCGCACAGTCACTGTGCATGCCAGACACCCTGTTGAGACAATGGAGATCTGCATCATGGTGCCATCCTCTTTCAATGATCAATGGGAAATCCAGTTTTGAGGCTCCCATCAATGATGAGACGACACAAAAATGTTTGCACCATCTGAAACTCTCACCTCTGTGCACTGCACTCTTACCTTCATCTGACACCCCTGTCTCTCCATGACCAGCTGAATAAGGTGCATGCCGGCTCTCCATTTCCAAGGCCTCCTACTCAAATTTGGAGGTTTTGGGGGCCTCCGCCTGTCCATGACCTCTCAATGCTGTTGTGGCTCGTCTCCTCCTGAAAGTATAGAGGAGCAAAGATTAGCTGACTTTCTACATGCAGCGCCATTGCAGCCTGGCCAACCCCACCTGAGGAACACCTCGCAGGGCACATCCGAGTCATGGCCCTCCAGCTGCAAGGCACTCGTTCCAGGGCTCACCCCCTTGGCCAGCTCCGGCGTCATTGACAGCTGGCACTCAGACCCTAACACACCTAAGCTCCACGGGGGATGGCCAGCCCTTAACACTTCACCACACTGATCCATGCCAATGCGGTACTCACTGTTCCTGAGCGCAGCAGGTTGTTAAAGCTTTTGCGGCACTGCACCCATGTGCGCTGCACAACGTCGTGGCTGCTGACCAGCGCTACCACCTCCTCCCAAGCTTTTTTTGTTAGGTGTGGTGGCCTCCTCCTTCCATCTCTGGGGAATGCTGTGTCCCTCCTGGCAGCCATCTCCTCCAGGAGGACTATGTGGCACCCATCCAAAAACCGGGAGGCCGAGTGCCCACCCAACCTGCCCTCCCGCCTGGCATCTTCAGCCACTGTTGAGGCCATAGCTTCACTCTCCAGAATGCAGAATATATGATTCTTCCCTGGCAGCCTTCAAGGAGCTGCCTGTGCCATTTTGAAACTGCCCACTGGGGTGCCATTGGCCCCCACCCGGCCCTTCCCGACCATTGGGAAGACGTGTTTCACACTGGGCAGGCTTTAATTGGCCAGCCAGCGTGAAATCACGGTTGGGGGCTGATCGTGGTCGGGGGATGTTTCCTGGCCTGTCTCAGGCCCGCCGATTGCGCCTTCCCGCCAAGGGTAAAATGTATGTAATCAAATTGGTAGAAAATCCTACCAGGATCCACAATGGCGCCTCAATTATTCACTATTATTATTAATAATTTAAATAACACAATGTAGAGTTATATATCCAAATTTGCCAATGACACAAGGATTGGTGACAGAGTAAGCAATGCAAATGGGGGAAAAAAAATTATAAAGAGACATTGATAGATTAACTGAGTGCACAAAACAGTGGCAGATGGATTTGAATGTAGGTGAGTGTGAGGTCATTCGTTTTGAACCAAAAATAGATAGGCCTGAGTATTTTTTGAAATAGTGGTAAGTTAGGAGCAGTGGTGGTCAAAGGAGATTTAGGGGTTCGTGTACACAGAACACTAAAATGTTGTGGCAAGGTACAAAAAAAAACCTAAAAGGCTAATGGGGATGTTGGTCTTTATATCTAGAAGGCTAAAATATAAAGGGAAGGAAGTTTTGCCAAAGTGTACAAAGCTCTGGTTAGATCATATCCGTAGTACTATGTTCTATGTTCTGGGGCACTGCACCTTAAAAAGGATATATTGGCCTTGGAAGAAATGCAGTGCATATTCATCAGAAATTATCTAGGCCTCCCTCCATGAGTTAAATTATGAGGACAGATTACATAAACTAAGCTTGTATTCTCTGGAATGTAGAAAGTTAAGGGGTGATCTGATTTTAGGCTTTTAGCATTTTTAAAAAATTGATAGGCTAGAGAAGGCTAAACTTTATCCATGGTTGGGAGAGTCTACGACAAGGAGATATAACCTGAAAATCATTGCCAGACAATTCATGAGACAAGTTAGGAAATGCACAGAGGGTGGTAGAAATGTGGACCAACCAAAAGCAGTAGATGTTAATTAGCCCAATTACTAATTTTAAATCTGAAATTGATAAATTTTTGCTAGCCAAGGGTATTAAGGGAAATGCACAGCAGGTGTATGGAATTAGGATACAGATCAGCCTTGAGGGGCTGAATGATCTATTCCTCTTCATTTGCTCCTAATATCAATATTGTGTCATTTTGAAGTGTGAGCATCCATATTTGGCACTTAGAACCATGGAAGAGATGAAAAGGGGTTTTTAATCGTCTGTCTTTTCCTTGACATATTCTAAAGTATAAATATTCATGTCTAGTGATGCATTTGTAACTGTGTTGTTAACTAGCCAGTACACCAGATACACCCTCGCCTTTGAATCAGAGGGTTGTGGGTTCATGTCCCACTCCTGGAAAACCAAGAACTGTGATTGTACTCGAAAGAGTTGTAATCTGTGACTGTTGATAACTCGAAAGAGTTTAACAGTTGAATTGGAAAGTGACATACATTGACACCCCAAGTTGCCATGACAGGATTCTGAATTGGGGCCTCAGATTTTCCTACATGGTGTGTTCCCAATTGTACCAGTGAAGCCGGGGGTGGGGTGGGTGTGGGTGTGTGCAGTGTTGGGGTGGGGTTGACAAGCTTTCCCACCAGTCAGCAACTGGATGGTGCTAACGCTTGCCTCTTAGTGGCTTCTGGCTGCAGAACTGGTGAGGAGGTTCTGCTTTAAAAACTCATGGAAGAAAAGAAGAGTATTTCAGTAGGAGCTTTTTGTTGAATCTTTAAAGGGGTCATCACAATTTAGGAGAGAAATTATCTGTCTGGTTCTGTAGCATTGTCATTTTGCCGTCAAGTGTTGTCACAAAAGAAATAACATTACATTGTTTGTTTAATAAAACACGGTCAGTATTTCAACCTCACATTGCATGAAATGTTTCTATGCTGATTGTAGAATTGATGTGTTATTTGTCAGAGAATGTATTTATAAATGTCAACATTTAAACAATAATTTTTTATATCCTTTTCAATCCTGTCACAATGCAAAATATGTCTAAATCTATAACTTCTCTTTTTGGATTTGGAAGTAGTTTCTTGAATTACAGCTGACTGTTATTTTCTTCAGGTTGGTGTGAAAGATTAAATTCAAAATGTTCATATTGTTGGACTTGATGCCACCTGCTGGTGCAATGTAAGTTTACAAAAAGCTTCAATCTGTTTGCATGACTCTATGTGGGCCGAGGAATCATCGTAAATGGGCAGAGACTCTTCAACTTCAGACTTTTAGTATTTGTTTAAAATGTTAAACATATCTCGCTGAACCGTGTAGTCATACAAACTCTTCCCACCCAATCACTGCATTACTCATTTATTATCCATCCTTCCCCACCACCCCCCGCCCAATGCTGTGAAATGGAAGGGAGTGGGTTTTCGGCTGTCGAACACTCCTGGCTTGGAGATGACTGTGCAAACCACTCAGCTTTCACTTTCCTAATCTGCTCACCCCGAGGGATATATTGCAATCTGTAAGGTGTTTCCACATTTCCTCATTGCTGTTTGGCAACATTGTTCACGCAGAATGACTTCTGTCTTTTGCGTGTTACAACAATCATTGAAGACTCCCAAAAGTAAACTGGTGTGAGACGTTTCCCAATCGTTTATGTAAATTTGTTTGCAAAAGAAAAAAAATGCATTTATATAGCATTATCGATGCCTCCGGCATGCCCCAAAGTGCTTGACAGCCAATTAAGTTTTTTTTTCAAACAAAATGTAGTCACTGTTGTAATGTTGGAAACACAAGAGCCAATTTGTGTACAGCAAGCTCCTATAAACAGCAATATGATAAAGACCAGATAAGCTGTTTTGGTGTTGGTTGAGCAATATAAACACTGGCCAGGAAACTGGGGCATAACCCACTGCTCTTCTTCAAAACAATGCCATGGGATACAAACACATGGAAAAAACTCAGCAAGTTAGGCAACATCTGTGTAGAGAAATAAACAGAGCAAATGTTAACTCTATTTCTCTCTCTACCCAGATGCTGCCTAAACTGCTGAGATTTTTCCAGCATTTTCTGTTTTCTTGTCAGGTTTCCAGCACATGCAGCGTTGTGCTTTTCGATTAATGCCGAGGGGATCTTTTACATCCACCTGAGAGGGCGGACAGGGCTTGGGATTAATGATTCTTCAGAAAGACGGCACCTCTGACAGTGCAGTACTCCCTCAGGACTGCACTAGAGTGTCAGCTCAGATTTTGTGTTGAGGTTCTTGCATTTATACACTGCTGTCTCCATCATTTGATGGGACCAAGGTTATTATAATATTGGACAAGCTCTGTTTACCACTAGATGGCATCTGATGAATATACTTACACAAAACATCAAACGTCTCCTCCAATAGAAAGATCAGTTGAAACAGATTATAATTTTAAAAAAGCCTTTAATGGGTTACTACAGCATTTCCCTCAGCATTATCCTATGCAGCGGGCCTGAAATTCCCCGGAAGGGCAATCAGCATTGGATTGCCACTCTGTGCCCAATTACTTAGACTAATCTTTCTTTGATCCTATCTCACCCAACCTTCCGACTCAGGCTGGGCGAGATCCAGGCAGTGCAGCGCGTCCCCAGGGCCCAGCATCGAAGTGCCAGAGAGTCGAAGTGAAGGAGATCATGCCCCCTTTTTCTACGGTACTAGCTGCCATAACCCAAGTAAGTTTAAAGGTCCAGTGGAATTTAAAGTTCCTGGATAGGCCAGGGAGAAGATAAGTGTCTAAGGTTGGTTGATAAGATTTGGGGGATTGGGGGTCGGAAGTCAGGAAGGTCGGAGGTCAGAGAGGGTTTGGGCCTTGAGGAGGGGTGTGTGGTGAGGGTCGGGCCTTGGGTCGGGTCTAGTCGGGCCGCCGGGGGTGGCGGGGAGGAATACTGCAGGGGAATAGTGGGTGACCCCTGGGTGGTCAGGGGTGTGGTGCCTGTTGGGGGTGGGGGTTGGAAGGGAGTGGGGGAGTCCCCTGGGGTGGTCAGGACATGGGGCTAGTCCCATGGGGGGAGGTATTTGAGAGGTGAGGGTGTGAAGGTAGTCTCATGGGGGGTCTGTATAATAGTAACCCAGAAGTTAGAAGTGGTTTCAATTCTTCTAACTTTTTCTGGGTAACTATTGGTGTAACCCAGTCAGAACCATCTGAAGTTTGTGAATTATATTGCATTTTCAGATGGTTCCCAGTGCAGGCCAATGGCCCAGGGAAAACTTGCACTTCCGAGCAGTTGCCATGCAAACTTTACCTGTGAACTTCCAAAGGGGATTCCCCAGTGCATCTTTGGGGTACTCCTCAATCCGAGCTGGGGAGATTGAGAGTTAAGGCCCAACATATTGAAGGGATCCAGGTTTTCCCCTTTGGGTGACTTTCTAATGGCAGGGCTGTCTGGAAGTCAATTATGTGGGTGAAAACTGAGCACATTCATCCATTCTGTTATTGAATGGACACAGAGGATCAACTGTTCAGTACAATGCCAGACTCCAGCTAGGACACCTATCTTGGTATTAATTTAGATCAGATGTAGAATGATGTTCAGAGATTGTTCACTAGCAGCAGAGTGTGGGGGAATGAGGGAAAGAGAAAGGTGAATGGAGTCCAGGCCAGGGCCTGTATTCCACAACTAAATAATCTTAGTACAGTAATCAGGATCACTGGGTCGGAACGCACTCTTAATAGAGAGTCATTTATTTGGGAGCATTTTACAAATTGGGGCAGAGTTATTTATACAAAGAAACAGACAGTTGTCTCCTCCTCTCTTATCCCAGTAAAACTAACATTTACTGGATGTGCTTTATTTATGAAGGTCAATTATAATAAAATTTGTTAATGTAGTAGCTTCATTCATACTGTGTCTGGGTGGAACCATTCTAATGTACTTTGAATGCCTTTGCTGAGGTCCATAAGGGGACAAGCTAAAGGCCCTTTGAGCCTGCTCTATCATTCAGAAAGATCAGGGATGACCTTTTACTTCAACTCTGCCTTCCTGTACTATCTCCTTCATTCTCTTAGTACTCAAAAATCTATTAATCTCTGTTTTGAATATACTGAACAATGGAGCATCCACAGTCCTCTGGAGCTGAGAAATCCATAGGTGAGAATGACAGTGTACTGCGGTCCTGCAAGGTGAAACCATGGCAAAGGTTCCTAAAGCCGATAAGCGCAATCAGCCCACGAGTAACATATATTCTCACACAATCTGAAGGGCATCCAAGTCATGCTGGGAATAGACTGCCTACTTACCCTCTTATCCATGAAAAATATATGGTACATGGAGATCCAACAATAGGGAGTAAAAACAGAAAAACAAGTCTGCTTTTCAATGAATATTAATAGTTGCCAATAGCTATTAAGGTACCAGAATATTGGATGTAATGGGAGTTATGTTTCTTGGATAAAACCACAAGCAATTTTTACTATCCTGAGCATTTTATGTAATTCTAGGTGCACCCTGGCTAAAAGGACAGGGTTAAGATGTTGCTTCTTCATTTCTAACATTTTTGGTCCTTACCCAATGACCTACCGTAGTTCCTGCTTTCAGACTCAGCGAGAGTCCATCCCGGCATCACTGTCCATGAAGAGCAGCTTCACCAGAATCCCTGAGTAATAGGGTCCAAACACCATCCTGTTGTGGTGCAGTATACGACTAAAAATGCAGCCAATCTCCTTGAGCTCTGCCTGAACTGGAGCAAGCCCCCCTGGGAGAGCAGGAAAGCAGTTCTGTGGACCCGGGAAGTTGAGAAAACCCTTCAGGTATGAGTGGATCCGCTCACCTACAGAAAGAGATCTTGGACAATGAAACCAGCTAAATAACAACGCATAGGAGTCCAGCAGAGTAGGGCCTAGCAAGGCATGGTCTAGCAGGCAGTGCAGAAGACGATTAAAGAAAAACTATGAATATTAAAAAGTATGAATTGTTCTCAGATAATATATGGAACACGTTTCAATATAAATACAGTGATTGCAAAATATATTTACCTTCAAGCAGGAATTTGGTGGGGTCTTGAACCCAGAGACTAAGATCTGGGAAATGGTGGAGATATAAATGTTTCATTTAAACTGCACAGATGTTTGGATCATGTTTGGTTGAATTATCCAGATGTTTGGATTGTTTTGCAATGAGCAAGATCTGTGGATAGTTACCTCTTGTGCCAAGATCAAGGGGGAAAAACGTATTGGTGAACATTCCCTACCCACAGCATATTCCTAATTAATGGTGTGAATGTTGACAATATTTCTCATAAGCCCTTGATTCTGTTTGTAGAAACTTATTGTAAGCTGTTGTTCCCTCTCTTCCATTTTCTGCTCTAGGCACTGACCTGTACTGGGGTCCAGCTCTGCAGATGTCAGTGTCTTTTGGCATTTTACCAATTTTATGTCTGATCAAAGACAATTGTGACAGGCTGGGAGGGCAGAGGGCAGAGGGCATCATAACTGATGGGTGGGAACTCTGACTGATTTCTCTCCTATACGGGCTTTATGCCCAATTTCCTGCTCGGCCTGAGGTCAACTCATTCAGCACAGTGTGCTTGTGACAGGTGTCAGGTAGAAAATACAATTGAGAACCAAGCAGAATGCTGGAAGTTCAGAGGAGAGGTGAAGAAGCTATTAAGAGAAGCAAAGACTGGCAGCCAACATAAAAGGGAAATCTCAAAGTCTTCTATAGGCACATAAATAGTAAAAAGGTGGTAAAAGAAGGAGTAGGACTGATTAGGGACCGAATGGGGGATTTACACATGGAGACAGGGGGCATTGCTGAGGTATTTGGATCTGTCTTTACCAAGGAAGCAGATGATACCCAGGCTAAGGTGACAGAAGAGGAAACTCTGTCACTAGAAGGATTCAAAACGGATAAGGAGGAGATATTAGATAAACTGTCGGTACTTAAAGTTGACAAGGCACTGGGACCAGATGAGAATATTGAAGGAAGTGACAGTGGAAATTTCAGGGGCACTGGCCATAATCTTTCAGTCTTCCCTAGATTTGGGGAGGTGGCGAAGGACTGGAGAATTGCAAACATTACGCCCTTGTTCAAAACAAGTTGTAATGATAAGCCCAGCAATTACAGACCAGTCAGTTTAACTTTGGTGGTGGGGAAGCTTCTAGAAACAATCAATTTGGGTTGGTTAGGAAGAGCCAGCATGGATTTCTTAAGGGAAAGTCGTGTTTAACTAACTTACTGGAGTTGTTTGAAGAGGTAACAGAGAGAGCTGATGAGGGTAATGCTATTGATGTGGTGTATATGGACTTTCAAAAGGCATTCAATACAGTGCTGCACACAGACTTGTGAGAAAAGTTATAGCTCATGGAATAAAAGGGACAGTATCAATGTGGATGCAAAACTGGCTGAGGAATAGGAAACAGCGAGTAATGGTTAATGGATATTTTTCACACTGGAGGGAGGTTTGTAGCGGAGTTCCCCAGGGGACGGTATTGGGACCCTTGCTTTTCCTGATATATATTAATGATCTAGGTCTTGGTGTGCAGGGGGCAAGTTCAAAGTTTGTGGATGATACAAAACTGTGAAACACTGTAAACAAGAGGAGGACAGTGTAGAACTTCAAAAGGACATAGACAAGTTGGTGGAGTGGGCAGATAGGTGGCAGATGAAGTTCAATGCAGAGAAGTGTGAGGTGATCCATTTTGGTAGGAAGAACATGGAGAGACAATAGAAAATAAGGGATACAACTCTAAAGGGGGTGCAGGAGCAGAGGGACCTGGGTGTATATGTGCATAAGTCATTCAAGGTGGCTGGACAGGTCGTGAGAGGAGTGAATGATGTATACAGTATCTTAGTCTTTATTAATAGGGGCATAGAGTACAAGAGCAAGGAGGTTATGCTGAACTTGTATTGGACATTAGTTAGACCTCAGTTGGAGTATTGTGTACAGTTCTGGGTGCCACACTTAAGGATGGATGTGAACGCATTAGAGAGAGATGAGAAACTTCAGTTATGAAGATAGATTGGAGAGGTTGGGACTGTTCTCCTTGGAGAGGAGAAGGCTAAGGGGGGATTTGATAGAGGTGTTCAAAATCATGAGGGGGTGGGAGAGAGCAGATAGGGAGAAACTGTTCCGCTTGTAAAAGGATCAAGAACGAGAGGGCACAGATTTAAAGTGATTTGCAAAAGAAGCAAATGCGATGTGAGAAAAAACTTTTTCACACAGCGAGTGGTTCGGGTCTGGAATGCACTGCCTGGAAGTGTGGTGGAAGTGTGAGGCATTCAAGAGAGCATTAGATGATTATTTAGGTAAAAACAATATGCAGGGTTATGGGGAAGAGGAAGGAGGATGGCACTGAGTCATAATGCTCATTCGGAGACACTGTGCAGACACGATGGGCTGAATGGCCTCCTTCTGCACCGGAACAATTCTGTGTGATTATGATTCTGAGAATCAAAATCCATCCTGGGATCATGCTGGTCAGTGTGCTTCAGTTCCACAATGGGCATTGCATTAACTAGGTGAGCCATTCTGGACATTATTAATGCTGATTATAAATGGAAATTTTGTTATAATTCACATCAGCTCTGAGTAAAGAACAACAACACATTTTTTTTTTAAGTAGCGATGACAAGACAGCTTAATATCATTCAAAAAATTGCCTCAGCTTCACTGATTGCACTCCAGGAGTACTTGGCTTACTTTGAAAATTGTACAGATGACTCACCTATCAGGTTACGAATGACATTGTCTCTCTGTGTAATGCTTCTGATTTGTCCTTTTAAAATGGCTTCTTGCTCGCTTGTCAGAGGAGTGTACCCATGTTCAGGAAGTGACTTGACCTCTCTAGATATCTGGTCGCTGACTGCAAGTAGAGATTCTTCTAACCTGAATATGGTGGAGATTAACAGGAGCAGCAAAACAAGAATCTTTTAATCTACTGTTTTCTGTTGATAATGATGGAGAGGGATCCTTTGGTTATATCACCTTATTCAGGATTCAAAATCAAAGCCTCAGCTGTTTGAGGCTGTAAAGATCAAAGCTTCAACTGGGCTTGTGATATAGAGAAAAAAACGGCAATGGCAGGAAACCTCCTCCCTTCAAACGCCCCTATCCTCCTGTTAGCGAACCAAACAGGCAAAAGGAACAGAGCCCAGATGGTCCCTTACACTGAACGGAACACGGAACATGGCAATAGGACTAGGAGGAGGGACTTAAAATAGGGGCAAGGAGGAAAACAAACAAAAGAAATCTGGTTTAAGTTAACATTTTCTAAAATATGTGTGAGAATACTCCCAACAAGAATCTCAGAATGAAGACAGCTTTCTCCTCATACATGTTTGTGGAAAGGTTCTAGGAATGAGTAAAAATCTGATGATGGGTCCAAGCTGTTGGCTTGCGGGCCCCTGCAGAGGTTTGGCATCGGGTTTAAGTAGTGTTAAGATATAAAAGATTCTGGGAGAAATAAAAATTACCCCCTAATTTCCAAAAACAAAACCTCCCAAACAGTGAAAATAACTCCTATTTTGAAACTATTGTGCACAAAACAGAAGAGAAATTAGTTTATATCGAAATGTGAAGCAGGGGTTGCTCTATATCCAAGAATCCATTTTACCAGCAGTGGCCATTTTGTTTTCCTCAGTTGTCAACACAGCCCACTCTGATGGAAGGTCATTGAGCTAAACCATTGGGCTGGATTTTACCAGCCCCATGGCAACGGGCTGACATCTTCCCTCCACCAGCAGCAGGAACCTCAGAGGCCCGGGCCTTTACCGGGCAGTCAATTCAGGCAATTAAGGGCACAAGTAAGGGCCATCTCCCGCCCCTGCTGGTATTCTATTGCCATCGGGTGGGGCCGTTGCCACATGGAGAGACAGCCAGGTAAACTCTGACAGTCTCCTAGCAAGTTCACTGGCGTCCTTCTTTATGGTTGTTCCATGGCCCACGGAGGGGACCCCCCAACAGTAATAGCTGCCTCCATGGCTGTGGCTCCGCCACTGGCTTGCTGAAAAGAATGTACTTCATCTTTGAGGGCATCTTGTCATAGAGGTACCCTCTCCTTTATGCTGCAGTCTCAGCAGTGGCCACTTCTAGTGGTGGCAATGCTGAGGCTGTTAGCCCTCTGATTGGGTCAGTAGCTCTGGGAGTAGACTGCTGCCCCTAATTGCACAGCAGTCCCGGCGGGTGGGTGGCCTCTTAATTAGCCACCGTCAGTAAAATTCCTCCCTAGGGTTCCACATCCCGCTGGCACCGGGTCAACTCCCACTTCAGGCCCTGGTGGTAGGACTTGTTCCCTGCTCGAAGAATTCAGCCCATTAACTCTGTTTCCCTCTACACATATGTTGCCTGGGCTTTTGAGGTTGTTTCCAGTATTTTATGTTCTAAATACCGTCCACTTCTTTTACACTTAGCTGGATGATTGGTTTATTGGTTCGAGCTGATTGGAGGTGTGTTTCGCAACTGGGACCAACTCCCAAGCAATCCAGAAAAAGAGAAGAGAATCATAACTCGAATTAACAGCTGTAGATACTTCCACTTAATACCTCATCAGAGGTAAGCACCAAGGGGCCTAGATGTGCCACGTAAGTTGTGGGTCAGAAAGCATTGGTAAGGTTAAGTTCTGTAATGTTTCTTGATTTATATGAGACTTCTGTATTCTCTTACATAGATTATGACAGGTTTAGATAAGGTAGACAAATTAGCTGATGGTACGAGGACTAGGAGAGACAGATTTAAGGTTTTGGACTAGAGATGCAGGGGAGATGTGAGATCTTTTTTACACAGCGAGTGCTAATAACCTGAAACTCACTGCTTACTGGTATGGTGGAAGCTGAGATAATGAATAATGTCAAGCTCTCGAGGGAAATACAGGGCCATGGGGATACAGCAGGGGAAGGGGAATGATTGGATTACTCAATGGAGAGCCAGTATGGGTTGAATGGTCTCCTTCTGTGCCTTAATGGCTCTATATATCCTTATGTCTGTCAAAGTTTTTGACCAGCATTTCAGTCTTTTGATGACCTACTTTGCTTATTGCACCTAAAACACATCTAAATTCATGAACAATCATGTATCCTTGTTATATATATGCAAGTCCCATGCCCACATATGTTGGGCAAACAATTATAAGGTAAGTGACATTCCAAAGGTTCGATAAAATGACTGGTTCCGAGCCTATTACAGTCAACCTTCAGTTATACTTTTTAGCTTTACACTCCAAAATGCCTCTGATAGCCCTGAAAGTGAATGAACCTGGGAAGGTTTTCTTAGTTTAAAAGCTTAAAATGAGGCCTTTCCCATGGTTAACCATCTGCATTTGATAAATGAAGTAGGGCCATTACAACCAGGTTAATTTGCTAGCAAAGCAGACACGGTGGGATCATTAACATACAAAGCCTGAACTGAGAAGGTGAGCCAGGATATCGAGGCCCATGGCTGGTGAAAGTCAGAGAGAACACGGAGCTCCGTGGCTGGAGAAGGCAAGACTAAATAGCCCAAGCTTGGAAGGATTTCTTTACATAGAGGATGATTGAAAGCTGCAACGTGTTGCTTGATGGTGTGTTAGAGGCCAGGACTGCACATTTAAAAGACACTTCAATGCTGAAAAGTGAAGGCTGTAGAATTAGTGTTTTGGAATGATGGAATCAAATAGGACGAAAGAGCCTCCTACTTCCAAATCTACCATTTTATCATAACACAAGGTGAGACTGAAACTAGAGATGATGTGCATTAGGTTGTCAGCCTTCCACAGTCATTGTGAAATAGCGGACCACACAGATGTCTGTCTATACTCTCACAGCTGAAAGTTGTTTTGCACCTTGCAACATTTTCACTTGCATACACTGAAGGGATAGAGTTGTAATTATCGCATATTCTGTCTCTGCTGTCACTTCCTGGAGACACAAGTGGTCAGATTAACTTACTTGTGGTTCAGCCCATCCAACAAGGCACAAGTGACCTGCTTTACTTTATCTACAAACCCAGGCAAACCACAAATGGCTGATCCTACTGTATTACTGGTTACCAATAGGATGGAGGCCACCAGGGTCAGCTGATCGACTCTCTGTTGCAGTTCCTGTAGACGTGATCTGTCCATCAGCACAGTCTGTGTGGGGAGGAAAAAAATGTGTTGGTTCATGTTGTTTGTCAACGGGAAGACTATAACTTCCAATAAATCACTGCTGTACAGTGGAATTGAGGGATCGCCTGAGCAGTGTTAGCTCATTTAAAAAGTGTTAAGTCAGTTAAGGCTGTTTTCATTCCGTGTCAGTGATGATTAACTAGAACCAGCCAGCACCACTGTTGCATGTGTTAGAAAAGGACCAGGCAGACTATGGGCTATGGGGACATGAGTAGGGAGGGAAACCAATAACTGATTGTCATTGAATGATCTTTGCTGGACAACATACGGTGTGCATGTTGAGACTGGTATTTGCTGTGACCTGTGAATAGCTTACTAACACCCACAGCATAGACTCACACCCGAAGGACCACGTGGTCACGATATCGAAAGGTCTGCCGGCACCCAGGAACTGTGTCCCGGACCTTCAGGAAAAGAAGGGAGATAAGAGCAACGCAAAGAAAAACCTGGCCTGATAAAAGTGTTCATCCCTCCGAAAGTAACCTTGGTGACAAGTGAAGGTTTTGCCATCTTTAGGGAAGAATGCAATTCGGCATCTCCAAACCCAGAGCAGTGCTTGATTGTGCTGAGTTTTATTTTCAGAACTACTTTTCTGTCAGAGACAGTGAAGATGATGAAGTTCCCGAATTGCAGGTGACTTCAATTATATTTTGGAGGCTGTTTTCCTGAGCGGTTTCATTTCTCCATTTTAATTGCTTTCTTCCCATCTCAGTGCTTTGCCCCTCCCCCATCACAATCTGCAAAGAATTTCATTTTGATACTCTGTTTACGTAGGAAGGGAACTCATTCTGATAAAACTGGTGGGAGCGGGGAGACGAGGAGCCAACAATGTTAATTTTCTTTTCTGTGGGTGCAGGCAGGTGTGATGTTGGCTCCAGAAATGATGGACAGTTTCAGGTGCAGACAGTACCATTCATTTACTCTTAATAAATGACTTGAAGCACCCTATCATCAAAATAAACCTGAACTTTAATGACTATTTTGAATTTAAATTGTTGGAGGAATGATCTGCATGAGGCAGACAGCCTCCCAGCTTCTTGACAAGGGATCAGGAAACCCATTCGCTGTTGTTGTTCTTGGAGTGAGTCTCACCATCAGTGCTGCCAACTGCCAATTGCAAAAGTCAACTGCTAAATAGATTCTATTTTATTTCTTTCAACTTGTTTATTTTTCTGATGTCCGATGGCCTTTCGGGGTTAATTATGCAGAAGGTATTATGGAACCTGACACTATCTCCAGAGATGGCCTTGCACTTTCCAAAGCCCTATGGGGCAAAAGGTCATGAGGCCCACCTCACAGTTGATCAGCAAATATGGGCCTTATATACAATTGCCAAGGATTGTTCTATTTTGTTCAGGGGACTAGGCTGAGTCTGACTCTAGGCCTCGTCCCCCGGTCTCTCCCTAAAGCCACATGAAATGCTCCCACCTGTCAATAGGAATTATGTACAAGACCACACCAGAACAATGCCAGAGCGTGACTGAGTAGAGGCAGGTGGGAGAAGGAGAGAGCTCAGTTCCATCACTATCATGACAAACTGGCTCCACACATGCGTACCAATTGGACTGAGAGTGTCCTACAAAGGCTGTGTATGTCCTTGCCTTCTCATTGCATGTGTTTTTTTCCATATTGTTGCACTGCTGAAGTTAACATGTGCGTTCATACAATAATGTGGAGCTGTTAGGTCATGTCAACTTCATGTGTCCTGGGTCAAAGAGATTGTAAGTGAAAGGCACAAGAAGACCTGCACAGGTGTAGTTGAGGAGCAGAGAGTATGTTATCAAATTGGCAGCATAGGCCTAAGGCTGGCCTTAACTTAAAGTAACACAATCACTCAACAACATGATTGTCTATTGATACTAATTCAGTCCCTACGTACCGTATGATGCTATATACCCATGCACTTTATAAATTCATCAAATCCACCAGTGGGATTATCAACCCTAGGCTGATTAATTAGAAGTTATAGGACTAATTTAATTGATTCTGGCACACTTACAGCATCTTAAACGAGGAAATGGAGAGGTGGTGTATAAGGTACTTCAGCTAAGTCCATGAAGTTTGTCCTGTCAGTTTATGGTTGTTCACCTTTATTGAAAGTACTGTCCACTTGCAGCACAGAGCAGGCTATCCGCATACCCCAGCCTGGCAACAACAATAAGTAAAGGGCACAGCACTCCTTAACATGTTTGAATGGCATTTTCCGCACACTGGTGGCTTGGAGCTTACCTCTGGATAAGTATCGGTGACCTGGTTCCATTTCAGCAAGTTCATGAAGCCTTGATTCAACACCATTATCGGGCTCACCACTGCTGGACAGTTGCCATGAGATGATGAGACTGAATTGACAGTTTCTTCTGTTGCTGCCTTCAGCCATGCAGTCGTGTGCTCCAAAGCATCTGAGAAGTGGGGAAAGGAGGAAGGTAACAATGGCATGATAGGAAACTACTGTAACACAGGCTCAATTACCTGTTGCCTTTACCAACTGAGCCATATAGACCCAAAAGGTCCATGGTTTGATTCCTGACCTGTGAAGAGATCTACAAACAATTTTAGATCTTGTGGGGGAAAGAAATATAACAATGCAATGTTGGTCAGGATACAATATCTTTTTTTTAGGTGGCATGTGGGGGGGGATATTGAAATTGAACTGAGGATCTGATTCCGAAAAATGATTTTAATCCAGGGGGTCGAGAACAATTTAAGCTCATATGCATCAAACGTTAAGGCCTAGTTTACAGTGTGAAGCCTCAGCTCACACCAGACCTTCACCACTACTTCCCTTGATGCCTTTCATCTGATTTATTTTAGTATGTAAGGCTGTAGGTAGAGTTTAGCAAATTTAAAAGTTGGATTTACTCTGTCTCTTAAATATCCACAAAATAATTGTATTTAACTCTCCTTTGGAGGAGGGAGGAATCACTCTGACAACAATATGTGCAGCAACATTGCAACTGCATCCGGAAATAAGGCATTAACAATTTAGCAACCAGAGCAATTCGTTCCCCACTCCCCACCCCCTCGTCTCCACATTCTCCCTTCATTTTGAGCACACAACTCCTGCTTCCCAGTTCTCAGGCAATTCTTTGCATGAACTCTCTTTAGTCCCTGCAGCTTATCTTCTCAATAGCTCAGTGCCAAGACAGGCTGAGCAATGAGCCTTTCAATGAGTTGCTTACTGGGCTGTTTGTTGAGGAACTCCTGGAACTTGCTGCGTTCGTATTGGATGGATTCTTGTTGTAGATGAGGCTTCAAGGTTTTCATGGTGAAGTTTGCCATGTCGATCTTCATCTGGTCAAGCACACGGAAGATTTCCCTAAGTGATGATAAAGTCAGACCGATTAGAGATTTCATTCCTCTCTTGGCAATATAGGCTGTTTCACTCTGATATGCTTAGTGTACACCTAAGCAGAGTTACTAACTGCAGAGAAAGCAAATAAATTGTGAGACGTTTCACTAGGTGATCTCTTGAACGTATTTAAAAACGAATGAACATAAGAGGCCACAGATGATTTGTTATGAAGTTTTACTGTCAAAGTTTAACATCCTTTAACAGTGTAAAATTACAAGGTTCTGACCTAATCAATTAATTTAGATGGCTTATACTGATAACACTGCAGCCTAGGGTTGATAATCCCATTGGTGGATTTGATGAATTTATAAAGTGCGTGGGTATATAGCGAATGGATAATAATCATCATCGGAAGAGCTGATCCAGAAGGGATTGTAACTGGAAATGTGGTAGAACTAGAGGATGCAGCTTGTGTTTGAAGGGACAGCCCCGATATTTACTGGGCTGGGTTTTGGGAGCAGAGGGAGGGGAGTTTTGATTGGAAGTCCAGGTTTTTCCACCACTGTGAAGTTTTTTGGGGTAAGCTTTGAGACTTAAAATTTTAACTTCCTATTCGATCCAAACCCACTTGCTTTTTGGGGTTAAAGTTGCCCCATTATTGCAGTGAGCGAGTGGCCAAACTATGGAACAGGATAACTAGGGAGATGGTGGAAGAAGATGGTATTGATTCATTCAAATACAAATGAGATTTCTTTCAAAATTACTATTTTTGGATACAGTAAATGAGTAAGTTGAGGCAGGGCATATGGTAATTGTAGCATATTCGGGAGGAAAAGGCAACTTTGGATCTATGGTTCCCAAAGCTTACTGCCACTGGAGATTTCCTCACCTCATGGCTGGGTCTGTTATGAACTAATTGATAGAGATTAATTGCTAAGGAGTCATCAACAATTCCATTACTGTTTTATCATGCAACGGCCAGGAACTGATGGTCTGAATGACCTGTTTCCATTCCCTAAATTCTTTCTAATGGATGGATCTTGATCTTCTTTTGTATAGCAATTACTATATTCCTAATGAAATTGTTTCCTTGGTATGTGGGAAACTTCTAGAATTGATTATTATAAATTGGTTGAACATTTATGGAGATATAAACAATCTGGCAAAAGCAAGCATAGATTTACAAAGGGAAATCACACCTGACTTAGTATAAGGATCCAGAACATAAAGGGTTAACGTGGAGCTGAGTACAGTACTGCCCACGCAGTGATGTAACACATGACTCATACCTAGAGGTCAGTATAGTTGTTGGACAGAGCCATGTGTAGAAGCAAGCATGGAGACAGCCCCTAGCTTGGACCTTCGTATATAGTTTCTAGTAGTTAATAAATACTTACTGTTGAACTACCTAAGACTATGAATACCTTAATAAGATCTACTGAACTTTGCCCAACACCTTGCAAGATGACTAAAATAGCAGAATTTTGTGATAAAGTAACTAAAGGTGAATATGTGAGGGAAGTTTGCACGCAGTTTATTTGGATTTTATGTGAATAGTTGCAAGAGTATTGCTCGATCTGACTCCCTTGGACAACAACAACTTTCATTTAAATAGCACCTTTAATGTAGCAAAGCACCTCACGGCACTCCGCAGGAGTGTTAACAAACAAAACCTGACACTGAACCACATAAGGAGATACCAGGACAGGGTCAAAGAGGTACACTTTGAGGATTGTCTTTGAGGAGGCAGAGGCGCTTAGGAAGGAAAGTCATAAGAAGAAATTTAGAGTTTACAACATCACATCCTCACACATCCTCCCCGCACCAAACATACCTGAAGAGTGATACAGTCTCTGTGAGGCCTTTCAGCTTCTTAATCTCTGCATCCCTGACTGGCGCACACAGATCTGCCATCATGCCTATGATGAAGCTGGACAATTGCTGGATATCCAGTGCATTATGCTGAGCTTGCTGCTTAATCAACTCCATGTCCAGCACTTCACCGATCTGGGTTCGTAAACGGGTGTGACCAGGAAGCAGGAGAGCCAATAGTGACTAAAGAGAAGAAAACCAGCAATAAGTAAGATTCAGTTCAGATCAGCAGCTCTACTCCTCTCTGACACATCTCCTCTTTTGTTAAATTCCCAAGATATAGATTCATGGATCCAACTGTGAAGATTATGTACCTTGTAACACCTTAACCTGGCAATGATTGTGTGATAGTCTGGTCTCCTGCTTGGACGGTTTATACATTTCAGGTTTGATATTATGCGTTCATCAAGAATCAACTGTGTTGTGTGTTTTAAAAGAAGTGCCAGTTTTATATTATTGATAAACCTGTGAAGGCAAAGGTCCACAGCGCAGGACAGCTTCCCAATTAAAAACAATAAGAGAGAAATGAGCATAAAATGAAACTATCATGAATAGGTGAAACATTCTTGGGTTGCAAGACATTGGGCTGAATTTCACGGGGGCGTGGGGTGCGTAGTGCTCGCCCCTCCATTCCAAGAGTCAGCCAGCAGCTGATGGAGCTAAAAAACAAGCCAGCCCGGGAGTGATAATGCACAGCCAGCAGGTTAAACAGGCTGGGAGTGGGACTTCTGGCTCTCAGTTGGAGGAAGTCCTGCCCTCGAGATCTGCCAGACAATCTGATTGGCCGGCAGCTCAAGGAGTCCCAGCAGTGTCAGGACTGAGTAGTGGGCGCTGCTGGGACTGCAAGCAGGCCCACAAAAAACATGGATGCATCACAGAACCAGTGGAGTCCCAGGCTTTTAAGGCAGGGAAGGGATTGTGCAGGCTAGAGGGGGTGGGTTCTGGAGGCCAGGTGGGCAGGAACAAGGGCTGAGGAGGTTACATCTGGGGGGGGGATTGCTGCCAATGCACAAAGGGCACCCCGCCAATGCACAAAGGGCACCCCCCAAATGCCATACCCCGCTTCCTTGCCGCCTTTCTTCCAGCCTTTCCAAAATTTTTTTCAAAAGTGGGCTCCCCACTCCCACTCGCCTGTGCACGTCAACCGTTTTAGGACGTTGGCAGTGTGAAATATGGGTCAATGAGCTTGGTAACAAGCTCAATTGCCTGTTAATTATTTTTGCAAAAATGGTGGGCGGGGCACCAATTTTGCCACCTGCCCACCAACTGTATTATGGGGACTGGGACTGGGTCAGGGATGGATGGGAAGGTGGTGAGCTTTCCACCCCTCGTATTTTCTGTGACCCCCCCCCTCAGCCTGCTGAAAGCATGACCGGCGGGGGTGAGGTGGGACTGTAAAATCCGGCCTCTTGTAGATTGTAGAAAGGAGATAATACTGCAGGAGTTAAGGATTGGTCCAGTTTTGAGGTTCTGGAAAAGAATAATTTTGAGTTGGAGATGAGGTTTTTATTGCTGTTCTGAAGAAGGGTTGGACAATCCGCCCTGAATCGGAGACCTTTGATTTTGCCTCTGGTCCCCTCTAGCCACTGGCTGGCTTATCTCATTTGCATGTGACCCAATGTATGGTATAGGTAATTGCACATTGAAGGCATCAAGACAGATTTGAAAGAACTGGACCAAGACAGCCAGGAAAATGGGAGATTATCTACTGGGGGCTCGTCCTGTACGAGGTACAAGAGAGAGCAAAAATCCTAACAGGTGAAATGCAGGTTTGAACGTTTTACTTGCATTTCTGCTGCTCCTTTTATCTTTATGACTGGTGAGAACAATTCAATATGGGCGCATTAAATGTTCCTATGTGAGCTGTGCCAATCAGGATATATATCCTTTGTATATTCTTTATAATTCAACAGCTGAAAAGGAGATTTTAAATCTGCTCTGATAACCTTATTCATTGTAAGTTTCTTTTCAATTCTGTTTGATTGCTACCAGATTTATGCTGAATGATTTGGGGGCTATCATAGAGGATTATCTATTCCAGCCATCTCTGGCTACAATATTCAAGGGAACACTGAAATTAGTTTGAGGCTCTGTTTAGTGGGTTCTGAATACTTGTTAAGACCAGAGAAAATGCCATGTAGTTGCTTTGGTAGAAAATACTTTTGGCAGTGTTAGAAAATTCCATTTGCAAACTAGGCTGGTCCTAGTTTTCAAATTGGTCATGGCTGATATATAGATTTTCCAGCTTTTAATTGAAGTTCCTGAAGTTATCCCTCTGCCTGTCTGTCTCTCTCTCTCTTTCTTTCTCCTTTCCTACACTAGAATCTCCGTGTAGTCCTTTACCAGGATAACTTTCTCAGGGCTCATCATAGGCCTTGTGGGTTGGTGGGGGAGGGCTGTCCCCCAGCCCTGCTGTAAGGTACAAGATTGGCTGAACTGCCAGAGAAACAGCCCAAAGAGCTGGAAGCTCAGTTGTCGCCACTTCTCCAGTGTTTCCCCCAAACCCCTATGGCAGGAGATCAGCACAACCTCAGCTGAAATTCAGGGCCAGAGTTTCTGCAGAGTGAAGAGTCAATTTCGTGCTTTCTGAAGTATTCCTACGTGCCAGGATGTGAGCAGCTTCTCAAAAACTTTCTCACCCAAGTGCAAGGGTAAATACGGATTTGGCAGTTTTACCGCTAATGTCGCCAATTTGGCACAACTGAGAAGGATTTATAAAGTCACTCTATAGTACAAACTGATTCATTGAACAGATGAACAGCGAATGTGAATGACACTGTAACGCTGTAAACAGATGCCTTGAAGTTTCAGTGTTAAATTCCAACCTGTCTTTCCCAAGGAAAAGAATTGAAATCTGGGCCAATTAACTTAGCACCAGCTAAATTTGGTCCACTCCAGCCTGAACTGGATTTCAGTCCATCTCCAGCCCTTACCTCTTTAACTTCCTGCAGCAGCTTTATGGCCTGGGCATATTGTGGTGGTGTCTCATTTAACTGGGCCTGCAGACTATCCCAGAAAGCTTTGTGCACAATCTCCTTCACTCTTCTTTCCAAACTGTGAAAAAAATGCATCGGTGTTTAATGGAGAATTTCCCTGTGACCACATCTCTTAAGAAAGAGATGCCAAAGGAGTTGCCATATCATAGAATCACTGCAGCACAGAAGGAAGCTGCTGCAGTCCATGTGGCGTAGGTACACCCACAGTGCTGTTAGGGAGGACGTTCCAGGATTTTGACCCAGAGACGATGAAAGAACAGTGATATTTTTCCAAGTCAGATTGGTGAGTGACTTGGAGGGGAACGTGTGGTGGCAATACTCCCATGCGTCTGCTACCTTTGGCCTTCTGAGTGGTGAAGTCATGGGTTTGGAAGGTGCTGTCGATGAAGCCTTGGCAAGTTGTTGCAATGCATCTTATAGATGGTACACTGGCAGCCAGGGTGAGCAGTGCAGGAGGGAGTGAGTGTTTAAGGTGGTGGATGTGGTACCAATCAAGCGGGCTACTTTGTCCTGGATAGTGTTGAGCTTATTGAGTGTTATTGGAGCCGCACTCATCCAGGCAAGTGGAGAAAATTCTATCACTCTCCTGACTTGTTCCCAGTAGATGGTGGACAGGTCTTGGGGAGTCAGAGGATGAGTTACTCACTGCAGAATTCCTAGGCCAGGATTTTAGGTTAGCCTGACATCTGTCATAGGGAAACTGCTAGAATCCATTATTAAGGAGGCTATAGCAGGCTACTTAGAAAATCATAGTTTGATCAGTCAGAGTCAACATGAGTTTGTGAAATGGAAATTGCGCTTAACTAATTTATTAGAATTTTTTGAGGAAGTAACATGCAAGGTGGTTAAAGGGGAACCTGTAGATGTGGTGTACTTGGATTTCCAGAAGGCAATTTGATAAGTTGCCACATCAAAATTTACTACAGAAGATAACATTACATGGTTTAGGGGGTAACATTAGCAAGGATAAAGGATTGCATAGCTCACAGGAAGTGCAGAGTAGGGATAAATGGGTATTTTTCGGGTTAGCAAACTATAACAAGTGGAGTGTCACAGGGGTCAGGGTTGGATCCTCAGCTATTTACAATCTATATCAATGATTTGGATGAAGGAACCAAATGTATGGTAGCTAAATTTGCTGATGACACCAAGATAGATAGGAAAGTAAGTTGTCAACAGGAAGGAGAGAGTCTGCAAAGAGATATAGCCACGTTAACTGAGTGGGCAAAAGTTTAGCAGATGGAGTATAACATGGGAAAATGTAAACTTGTCCACTTTGACAGGAAGAATAGAAAAGCAGTATACTACTTAAACGGGGAGAGATTGCATAACTTGGTGATATAGAGTGATCTGGGTGTCCTGGTACATGAATCACAAAACATTAATATGCAGGTACAGCAAGTGATTAGGAAGGCTAAAGGAATATTGGCATTTATTGCAAGGGGAATAGAATATAGAAGTAGGGAAGTTTTACTGCAGCTGCATAAGGCACTGGTGAGACCACACCTGGAATACTGTGTACAGTTTTGGTCTCCTTATTTGAAAAAAAGGTATAATTGCATTAGAAGCAGTTCAGAGGTAAATAGCACTAATTCCTTAGTTGAAGGGCTTATCTTATGAAAAGAGTTTGAACATCTTGGGCCATTACCCATTGGAGTTAAGAAGAATGAGATGTGATCTTATTGAAACATATAAGATCCTGAAGGGACTGGATAGGGTAGATACCAGGAGGATGTTTCGACTTGTGAGAACCAGGGGACACATTCTAAGAATAAGAGGTCTACCATTTAAGATGGAGATGAGGAGATTTTTTTTCTCTCAGAGGACCATTAGTCTGTGGAATTCTCTTTCCCAGAAAGCAGTGGATGCTGGACCATTGAATTTGTTCAAGGTAGAGTTAGACAGATTTTTGATAGATAAGGGAGTCAAGGGTCATTGGGGCAGATGGGAAAGTGGAGTTGAGACACATCCAGATCAGCTATCACCTTATTGCATGGTGAAGCAAGCTCGAAGGGCTGAATGGCCTACTTCTGCTCCTAAGTCCTATGATCCTTTGTTTACGGGGCAGCCGTGGCCCCGCCTACCAGAAGGAAGTCAGGGGCAACCCCACCTCAGCCAGTCATGGAAGCCCCGACTGCATTGTACATTCCTTAGGCATTTAATTGCCTGCAGTCGAGGATTCTTCCCCTTTAAGAGAGGATGACCCACCCTCAAAAGCTCTGGCCAGTGGAAGGCCAGCCACATGGAGGAGATTTTAGAATTAAGGTGAGTTTGTGGGGTTCACCAGGGCCAATCAGACAGACCCCAGTGAGGAGGGTGGGGAGATTAATCGTGAGGATGGAGGGGGAGGATCTTTCAGCAGGGCTGGCACTTGCCGCTGGGGGGTCCTCTGTGGGTCACATGGTGCCCCTCCTCCACCCGATTTTACCTGGCCAGTTGCCCCACATGGCAAACTGCCCACCCAAAATACCACCCATTGGTATTAGCCACTAAAGGGCAGGTAGGCCATCTGCCACCTAACCCATCACGTATAAAATACAGTGTTTGAAGATGGCGGGGAAAGTTAAGAAGGCTGTTTAAAAAAAACTTAGGGGATCCTTGGCTGAGATCACTTTTACCTATATTTTTACCTCATCCCTCGAAGCCTGGGCTTCCTCTGGGCTTTGGCTGCTCTGCCCTGAGTTTATTCAGGTCTGCATTCCTTATCTCTCTAATTATAAAAGAGCAGTGGTTCTAGTAGCTTCCCTTGGAAGGGACCACTGCACATTTCCCTCCAGTCTGAAAACAGCCATTCATCACCACTCTCTGCTTTCTGCTGATTCGCCAATTTTCCATCCACATTGCTACAGTCCCTTTATTTCTGTCTGCTCTACGTTTAATCACTTCAAAGCTCAGTTCCTAACTTATTCCCCTTTGCCCATTTCATCCTTTTTATTTTATTCATTCATTTTGTCACAGCCTTTTTCATTTCCATTTTTTAAACACTCTTCCTGGACCCTCACCACAATCATCGACCTCCAAGTTGCATGGGAGATCCAATCCATTAAACTCCATTGGTAACACCACATCACCTCCCACTAAATGATGAAGCCACTAATACGGTCAGAGTGCCGCTCTCCCTGCTCACATGAAGAAGCTGATTGCACCAGGTAAAATGAGGTCAATCTACTTGCATGTTTCCGTGGCAAACAAGACTCGCGTTACCGGAAGTGTCTGGGTGTCAGCAGGCAGGAAAGTGGTGCTGGCTGCCCAGTATCATGGGGAACTTTCCTGGTGTGGTGGTAGAGGCACCGGGCACATGGCAGGGAGGCAAAGGGCACAACGCAAAGGGGACAGGAGAGCTGGGGGTATTGGAAACAAAGTGCAAAGGGTACCTCAGTTGTTATTTTGATGGAATAGAAGCCACCCTTTCAACTTCTGTTGCGTTTCGACATTGGTTGGCTTAAGCATTGTTTAGGCATTCCAGCTGCTTTATGGGGGTGATATGTTTAGTCAGGAGCCTAATGAACCTATGCATACGCTCCTTGCCCTGCTTGTGCTTGCAACCTGCATTGGGACACACCGAATTTTCAGCTTGAGGACCATTTTGCAAGGATTCTCAGTCAGCTGTATAACATCACACGTATTATACCGTTCCTATTGTTATAAGCTAACATACCCTCTGATCTACTGTGAGCATTGTGATGAGAGATTTACTAGAATCTATCACATTTTAACAACTTTGTATATGCGCAGCTTCCGATGTCGCATGCTGTCCAATGCAAATTTTTGTGACATGCTGGGCAAAAAAAGTTATATAGAGAAAAGGCTACCATTGTACAGGGAAACTCTAAGGCTACAGGAAATACTTCAGCCACAATGTCTGCAGTTGGTTACCCAACATACTTAAGAACTCACCCAGTGTGTACTTGACATCAGTCGGAGGCTGTAGCTTTAAAAGGATTTTGCACTTCAGTGACCGGATAGTACAATTAGACAAGAACTGAATAGTGTAGTGAGTTCGACACTGGCCTACTGCCTCAACAGTGAGTACCACCAAGATACCATATAACCTGCGTACTACAGCTGAGCCTAATACTGTCTTCACCAAACTCCAAACACTTGTATATTCAGTATGAGTTGTCAAATTGTAATCAGGAATGGGAGCCATATCTGATATTTCCACCTCATCTACTTCCTATCTTGGGAGTGCTGAGGCTAACCATAGGATCCCTACTGCCAACCCAATTGAGGTCAGCCGGCTGAGAATTAAGCAGGGACCTTTCTGGTCTATATGGCTCAATTACTTAGTTGATAACTTTGCAGATTCATCAGGGAGCACATGATTAAGTTAATTGTGAAACAAAGCTCAGTAAATTAGGCCTTTACCTGTTCTGAGGTGGTTCTATCTTCTGGATCTGGAAGTTGCTGTTGATAACAATTTCATGTGCAATGGCCATGTTGGACACATCCCGGGCAGTTTCCAGAACTTCCGTCTTAGATACTAATCTTGGAGGACTGGCTGTGGAAGGGATGCAATACAGAGAAGCATTTCTTTACTTTGAAAATGACCATGATACAAGTCCCTAAATCTACAATAAAATGACCAAGATGCATGTCTCCATAATATTGGAAAAAAATAGAGATGTTTTTTCAATTAAAAATTGAACTTTTCTGCAGCAAATTCCATAAGCCAATGGCCTAAACCTTTGATTCTCCATTCACCATAATACCTCTTCAGCTGTCAACTTGCTCACAAACTTTCATACCTGCACTTGTAACTCTCTTTTCCCCAGCTAAACCTTCACTGTCTCCTATCATGGTCATTCTCCTTTAACAGGTTCCTTCTTTACACAAGTTTGAGGGGTGCAGATTTAAGCATATCAACAACAATTTGTATTTTTATGGTGTCTTTAACAGAACAAAACATCCTAAGGTGCTTCACGGGAGTGTTATCAAACAAGATTCGACACCGAGCCACATGAGGAGATATTAGGGCAGATGAACAAAAGCTTGGCCAAAAAGGTTTTAACGAGTGTCTCCAAGGAGAGAAGAGAGTTAGAGAGGTGTAGTGGTTTAGGGAGAGTGGGAGGGTTGTAAGGAAGTTGCAGACATGGTGAGGAGTGAGGGTCATGGAGGGATTTGAAAACAAGGATGATAATTTTACAATCGAGGCATTGCCTAACTGTATAGATCAGTGAGCACAGGGATGATGGGTGAACAGGTGTTGGTGCAAGTTAGGACATGGCCAAAGTTTTGGATGGCCTCAAGTTTTCAGAGGGCAAAATGTGGGAGGCTGACCAAATCTGCTTTGGAATAGTCATGTCTAGTGGTAACAAAGGCATGGTTGAACCCATTCATCATCAGAGGTTAATTGATATCTATATGGTGCACTGGAGAATTTGAGCAATCCCTATCCTACCATTTTTTCCATTCCTGCATCTTCTTCGATGGACATGGATATCTGAGGACACCAGTTGTTTTATCTGAATAAACATTAAATGTTGCTTTAAAAGGGAATAGACATTGAATTCTGTTCTGAATGTTCTGCCTCACCACTTTATGTTTAAAGAAAGAGAGACTTGCATTTATTTATTTAGCACTTTTCATGGACATCTCAAAGCATTCTACTGCCATGAAGTACTTTTTTGAAGTATATTCATTGTTGTAATGTAGGAAACATGACAGCCAATTTGTGCCCAGCAAACTCCCTCAAACAACAATGTGATATTGACCAGATAATCTGTTTTATGTGATGTTGGTTCAGGGATAAATATTGGCCAGGATACCAGGGATAACTCCTCTGTCTTTCTTTGAGCTAGTTCGGTGGGATCTTTTACATCCAATCAAGCAGGCAGATGGGGACTTGGTTTAACATCCCATCTGAAATATGGCACCTTTGTCGGCGCACCGCTCCCTCAATACTGCATTGGAGTGTCAGCATTAATATTTTCATTTAAGCCCTGGAATAGGGCTTGGACCCAAAGCCTTGTGACTCAGAGCCACAGCTAACACTATGCTTTATAAACATCTGTGCAAACTCATTGGAAGAATTGAATGAAATCTCATCATATCAAATGGGTAATCCTTTCCATCTTTCCTGGTGTCTATCAAATTAACTTGGGCCAACTAGCAGCTGAACAAATAAAAACAGGAAAAGCTGGAAAAGCTCAGCAGGTCTGGCAGCATCTGTGGAGAGAGAAACAGAGATAACATTTTGAGTCTGTGTGGCCCTTCTTCAGAGCTCTTCTTCAGGGTCATACAGACTCGAAACGTTAACTCTGTTTCTCTCTCCACAGATGCTGTCAGACCTGTTGAGTTTTTCCAGCATTTTCTGTTTTTATTTCAGATTTCCAGCATCCTTAGTATTTTGCTTTTATCCTAGCAGTTGAACATATTGATGAGTAAAGACCAATACATAGCAAGCTTCAGGTGATCACATTCTGTGTTACTAGCTGGGCTAGTAGATTAACTATTCCCTCACAAGTCTCAAATCCAAGAACTTTAAGTTGTCAACAGATACCTTTTACAAATCTCTCTACTCAGGATGATGGAAAATATTTTGTTGTGACAGATGATTTATTATTGGTCAAATCCACTAAGAAACCAGCCATTCTGCTGCCTTTGGTACTTTTTATACAAAATTTTACATATAATTACAACACGAAAACATGCTGTACAGCCCAACCAGTCTTCCTGTTTATCCTCCTTGTGAGCAGTTGTCTTAATCCCTATGCGACTGTTCCCATATCCCTTTATTCCAACCTACTATTGAATTCATTCTAAATATTGACATGGGCCGGAATTTCCAACCCCACTGACATCGGACGCCATGGCGGGTGGGAGGGGACAATATGGCGAGAAGGCCAAAAATCAGTTTCATGCCATCGTGAAACCACTTTGCAATCGTCCGCTCCACCCATCAATGATGGGCTGCATTTCCCGCCGCTGCATGTTGGGAACCTAATTTCAATACTTTATAGCATCTTATTACAATTCCTGCTCGCCGGGATCATTGCCCCACACTGGATCATCCGGGCACATCAGCATGCACACTACTGTACATAAGCGACGTGCACCTGGTGAGCTATAGTCCGCTCTAGACTTTGAGGTTTGTTTGTCTATCTTGCTTCAGGCAGCACTCACGGTCATCAGCGCCAGGCTTCACAGGCAATGCCACATCACTTTTAGTGGGGCTCACGGGCAGGTCTCTACCGACCAGACCAGCTGTAAGGCGGGGGTAGCTTTTCAACGGCTGTAAGGTTAGGGCTTGCTGGGGGAAGGGGGAGAAGTGGCCCTAGGCAAGGGAAGAGGCTGCAGGGCGAGGGGTGTACTGAGGAAGGAGGATTATCCCAGGGTGTGTGGGGACACATGTTGATCTGTGCAAGTGGCCTCAAGATGGTGAGGGCTAAGGAGGCAGTGTCCAGAGGAGATGAGGCCAGATGGAGATGTGAGGGTGTGTGTGAGAGAGTGAGTGGTGATGCCCCTTGAGCTGGCAGCGAGTGAGATGCCAGTGAATCTATGATAGCCTTGTGAGTGTGTGAGCTTAGAGCGATGAGATGGTTGCCTTACCCCCGTGGCACGGATGGGATCATTCAATCTCTTTCTGATGGCCAGTCTCTTCTGTGCATGGTTGGCACTGACCGCCACTGCCACTGCCTCCCAGTCCGCACTGGTGAGATTGCTGGAACACATGCGGCTGGAGCTGGGGTGGAGGACATCATGGCGGGCCCCCAAAAGGCATTCCAGGGATGGGTCACTGAACTCTTCTTGCCTTTCAGGGCCATGTCTTCACTGGAGCAGTCCTGGGCTGTAAGCATTGAGAATGGTGCATGTGGCTGCAGTTTAGATATGGCACCTGGAGTGAGGAAACCGTGAGGCAACACCATGGCGGGCGATTCAGAGGCTGCCCGCCAGCGAGACAGCGTGTTTCCTGTGGCTGCATAATTAATGAGGCGGGAAGTGGATGATATGGTTTGAAAATCCACCATTGCGGCCGGTGGGTAAAATGTCTTTTTTCACGTCTGCTACCGCACTTTGTGCAAATCTGGGGCAATTCCACTCTATGGTCTCTCCTTCAGTAACTCACTCCTCACTAATCTCAGAACCCTCTGTGTAAAAAGGTTCCTCTTGCTCTCTGTCATAAATCTTTTATATTTAATCTTATTTATGTCCTTTTATTCTAAATCCGCAATTACTGGAAACAGTCCATTTCTAGATACTCTGTCCCATCCCTTCAAAATTATTACCACCATCATCAAATCACCTCAATTTCCACTCTTCTAACAAAGACATTACATTAAAAATACTGCCTAGTGGAACATGAGATTATTTAAAACAAAAGCACTTCAAGGAAAAGCTACTGCCCTAATGGAATCATACTTGAGTTGAAGATGCCTGGTCTGAGGAACTAGTTTCTCGCTCACTCTTTACTTCAACATGTCCCATTTACTGGCGTTGATGCATCCCTCCAGCAGCAGACATCATCATCCCTCCACACAAGAGAGATGTAAGTCACAACTTGGGAATCTCAATCCAGGATCCTCACTGTTAGTCATGCGAAACTCATGGATACCATACTGACAGCGAGATTGGCACGATATTTCAATGATACCAACCTGCTAGCTGGTTTCACAGCAAATTAGGCAACCAATGACTCTCTCAATCTCATGAAAAACAAGCAGTCATTATGTGGCCGCACAGGAGGAAGTCTGACTATTCCATGCAGAGCACTCAATAAGACATCGTACATAGGCAGTGAATGACGCCATGTGGAGTCAATGTAGATATTTACAAGATTAGATGTGGCACATCATAGAATAATTTTCCCAACTGATGGCTACGTAGATAACTGAGCAGATTCTATTGTGCAATAGTTAGAACTGTATTCATCCAAATTGCCACACAACCCTGAATGTCAATGTTCCTTTGCTTTAAGCTTTATACTAGAAACCGAAAAAAATCAAAGTAGGCACTTTTTATAAGACTGCCTTTTCAGTGCGATCACAGAGAATGAAGTCCTCTCCAGTAACGACAAGCATTGGAACAGTAGAGGGCTGTGAACAGCATTCCTAATTTATGATTCCAATTGTAGAGCATGCTCGTGAATGTGGGATTCACTGCCAAGCATCTGCATCCAGGCTGCCAATCTATTCTTACGGTAAGAGTGGAGACAACCAGTAAATGTGCAGGTGAAAGCTCTTGTTTGTTGACTTTATTTGGTATTCAGATAGATACTTCCTATTTTAAGCAACCAGTCTCTACTCCAGCAGAGCATGCTACATTCACACTTGACACATTGAATAGAAACATTTTAAAACAGCTAATAGTTATCCATTACCAGGGACAAATTTCATGCCTGTTCCTTGTTTTGACTAATGGTGGAGTCTCTGAAGTTGACATAATTAGAAAGTAACTTTATTTTGAGCACTGATAAAGCTTTCAAATTAATTCAATGTGCCAGGTGATGATGACATAAAAGAAATGAACATCCCTCACCACCTGAATAGAAATTGTGTTAAATTGGCATGTTATAATCTGTGTGAGTTGCCCTTCAGCTGCTCCTGGATGTCTAGACAGTAGCTGTCTAGAAATGTACAGCTGAGTGTGATCGTAATCATGGCAGTGACTGAATGAGCTCGTGAGATGCTACTACTCGGCTGTTCTGGGTCCAGTTGCACAGGTTTAGTCTTCAGGCTCCCCTTTCACAGTTAAAGGGAACTTGCACAATTTCTTCTGTGCATAAAAAATGGAGCTTATAAATAGATCTTATCTGTCACAGATTATCCACACCGTTCTAACTGGCAACACTCTTCTTTTGCAGTTCCTATTGACAAACCTCTTTATACCTAGGATTGGGGGGAAAGGAGAAGGATAGCCACAGATGTGTATCAGCCAACAATCTGTGCTCGAACTGGACAGAAAAAGTCTTCATACATTTCAAAACATGTTTAGCGGTTAACAAGAACATTTTGAATTGTGAAAATGTCTGATTTTCCGACAAAGAGCTCTGTGATTAAAATTATCATGTTGGGGACTATGTGATAATTAAGCGACTTTACATCATTACATGTCACAAGAAAGTACCTTTCACAACCAGAGAATGTCACAAAACACTACAACCAATGAAGTACTTTGAAATGTTGACACTGTTGTAATGCAGAAAATACAGTAACTAATTTTACACATAGCAAGGCCCCACAAACAGCAATTGTGGTAATGACCAGTTAACTTGTTCTTTGTGGCGATAGTGCAGCACTGATTTTTTTGCTCATATCCTGGAGTAAGGACTTGAACCTACAACCTCCTGACTCAGAAACAACAGTGCCACCAACTGAGCCACAGCTGACACATTATAAATCCCGTAACCTCTGTTGTGGTATTTAAATATCAATACATGTCCAGACAGTAACAACTTGGAGTTTGGATGCAAAACCGATCTCTACAATTGCACTTTATGATGTCCCACTGTTGCAATGTGGCAGCCAATTTGTGCAGAACAAGGAACAAACAATGTTGAGATAAATGACCACATAAGCTGTGTTAGTGATGTCAGAAGAGAGATAAGTGATGGCCAGAAGGCTGGGAGAATTCCCTGCTATTCTATGAATAGTGCACATATTTTTAGCCAAATGTGAGAACTGTGATAGAAACTGAAATCATAGAATCAATGGTTACAGCATAGAAGGAGGCCAATCCTCTGTAAGAGCAATTCACCAAGTGTCACTTCCCTGCCTTTTCCCCTGTAGCTCTGCAAATTTTTCCTCTTCAGATAAGGATCCGATTCCCTTTTCAAAGCCCTGATTGAACCTGCCTCCACCACACCCTCAGGCAGTACATCCCAGATTCTAACCACTCGCTGCGTAAAAAAGTTTTTCCTCCAGTCACCATTGCTTTTTTATCCAATTAACTTATAAATCTGTGTCCTCTGGTTCTCGATCTTTCCACCAATGGGAACAGTTTCTCTCTATCTACTCTGTCCAGACCCCTCATGATTTTGAATACTTCTATCAAATCTCTTCTCAACCTTTTCTTCTCCAAGGAGAACAGTCCCAGCTTCTCCAATCTGTCCACTTAACTGAAGTTCCACATCCCTGGAATCATTCTTGTGAATCTTTTCTGCACAGTCTCTAATACATTCAGATCCTTCCTAAAGTGTAGTGCCAAGAACTGGACACAATATTCCAGTTGAGGTTGAATCAGTGTTTTACACAGGTTTATCATAACTTCCTTCCTTTTGTACTCTATGCCCCTATTTATAAAGCCCAGCATCCCTTATGTTTTTTCAACCACTCTCTCAACCTTCCATGACATCTTCAATGATTTGTGCACATAAACCCCTAGGTCCCCCTGCTCCTGCAACCCCCTTAGTGTTGTACCCTTATATTGCCTCTTCCATTTTTTCTACCAAAGTGAGAGATATTGTTCAGACTGGAGGGTACAATTCGCAGTGGTGTCCCCAACGGTCAGTTTTGGATCCATTGCTCTGCAATTTTTATACATGATCTGGACTTGGGTGTTGGGACCAGCGTTGTAAAATTTGGAGAAGATATGACATTTGGCAAAGTAATGAGTCATGGTGAGGATAGTTATCAGCTTCAGGATGACATAGATAAGATGGTGAAACGGGCAGAAGTTGGCAGGTGGAATTCAATGTGGAGAAGTGCAAAGTGATGCATTTTAGGACGATAATATGGAAAGACAGTATAAACAGCACCATTTTGAAAAGCATAGATAAGCATAGAGACCTTGGTGTCATTATAGACAAATCCTTAAATGTGGCAGAGCAAGTTAATAAGGTGGTTAAAAAGCATGTGGCAACTTAGGTTTATAAATTGAGGAATAGAGTATAAAAGGAAAATCACGCTAGAACTTTAAACCTCACTTGTTCGGCCTCAGCTGGAGTATTCTCTGCAGCACACCTCAGGAAAGATGTAAAGACCTTAGAAAGGTCTTCAGACAAGGTTTACCAAGCTGTTATCAAGGATGAGAGATTGTAGTGATGAGGAGAGGTTGGAAAAGTTAGGACTGTTCACTTTGGAACAAAGAAGGTTAAGAGTTGACCTAATGGAGGTTTTCAAGATTATGGTTTTGATACAGTAGAGAATAGAGAAAGAATATTCTCCCCGTTGAGTGGGGCAATAACTAGAGGTCATGAATTCAAAGTCATTAGCAAAAGAAGGATGTGATTGCATTGGAGGGGGTGCAGAGGAGATTCACCAGGATGTTGCCTGGGATGAAACATTTAAGTTATGAAGAGAGGTTGGATAGACTTGGGTTGTTTTCGTTGGAGCAGAGAAGACTGAAGGGTGACCTGATCGAGATGTACAAGATTATGAGGGGCATGGACAGGGTGGATAGGGAGCAGCTGTTCCCCTTAGTTGAAGGATCAGTCACGAGGGGACATAAGTTCAAGGTGAGGGGCAGGAGGTTTAGAGGGGGATGTGAGGAAAAACTTTTTTACCCAGAGGGTGGTGACAGTCTGGAATGCACTGCCTGGGAGGGTGGTGGAGGCGGGTTGCCTCACATCCTTTAAAAAGTACCTGGATGAGCACTTGGCATGTCATAACATTCAAGGCTATGGGCCAAGTGCTGGTAAATGGGATTAGGTAGGTAGGTCAGGTGTTTCTCACATGTCGGTGCAGACTCGATGGGCCGAAGGGACTCTTCTGCACTGTGATTCTGTGATTCTGTGATCTAGAGGGGAGATGCGGAGAATTTTTTTCACTCAGAGATTTGTTGGGATCTGGCAAACTCCAACTTAGGCTGATTCCAAAGATAATTTGAAAAAGGAGTTGGACAGGTACTTCAAGATATGGAACTTACAGGGTTATGGACAAAAGGAGGGGATATGAGATGAAGCGTGATTGTTCTTTCAAAGAGTCAGCACAGTTATAAAGGGCAGCTTGGTTTCCGTCTGTTCGGAAGGTTTCTATGATTCTATTCTACGGGCCTGAACTTACGCAGAGTGGCAATCTGGATTGCCATTCCACTCCTACTTTCCTACCTCAAAATCCAAGCGATCCTTTTTTGCCTGACCTCTGACTCAGGCTGGGCGAGAACTGTGTAATGCAGCACACTCCTGAGGCCTTCAGTTGTGGGCTGCACAGTCGGAGGTCAGGAGGCAAAACCCCCTTTTTTACACATTAACCATATAAATACTGTGGCTACAGAAGCAGGTCAGAAGCTAGGAATGCTGTAGCGAGTAACTCATCTCCTGACTCCCCAAAACCTGTCCACCATCTACAAGGCACAAATCAGGAGTGTGATGGAATACGCTCCACTTGCCTGGATAGTGCAGTTCCAATAATGTTCAAGAAGCTTGACATAATCCAGGACAAAGCAGCCCACTTGATTGGCACCACATCCACAAACATTTACTCCCTCCACCACCAACGCACAGTAGCTGCACTGTGTACCATCTAAAGTTGCACTGCAGGAACTCACCAAGGCTCCATCGGCAGCACCTTCCAAACCCACGACCACTACCATCTAGAAGGACAAGGGCAGCAGACACGTGGGAACACTACCACCTGGAAGTTCCCCTCCAAGCCACACACCATCCTGACTTGGAAATATATCTCTGTTCCTTCACTGTCACTGGGTCAAAATCCTGGAACTCACTTCCTAACAATACTGTGTGTGTACCTACACCACATGGACTGCAGTGGCTCAAGAAAGCAGCTCACCAGCACCTTCTCAAGGGCAATTAGGATGGGCAATAATTACTGACCCAGCCAATGAAGCCCACATCCCATGAATGAATTTTAAAAAAAGATGCTGTAAAGCAGGAAAGTTTAAAGGTCCTGCCACTTACAAGCCATAAAGAAAGTAGATTTGCAAGTTAAGTGGGTAGGATTGGCAGGGGGTGATGTGTTGTCAGGTGGTGAGGGGATGTTGTCATGTGGTCAGTGGGGGATGGGGGCCGGTTGGAGGTAGGGTCAGGTGGTTATTGGGGGGGTCAGGTGGTCAGTGCGGGGGGTCGATTGGGGGTTGTTGAGGTCGGGAGGTCGGGGAGGTCAGTGGTCAGTGATGGTGTGGGGGTCGGGTGATCAGTGGAGGGGCGAGAGTCAAGTGGTCAGTGGCAGCGTCAGTCAGGAGGGAGGTCGAGCGGTTAGTGGTCAGGTTAGGGGTTGGGTGGTCAATTGGCAGGGTGGGGGTTGGGTAGTCAGTGGGGGGGGGGTCAATCAGGCAGGGCCAGTTGGGAAGAGGTCGGGTGGTCAGTGGAGGGGGTCGGTGTCAGGTAGTCAGTGGTGGGTGTCGGTCAAGAGAGGGTGCAATTGGGGGTGTGCAGTCAGGGAGGGGTGCGGTCGGGCAGGGTACAATCGATGGGGGAGTGCACTCGGCGGGGGGGTGCACTCGGCGGGGGGATGCAGTCGGCGGGGGGGTGCAGTCGGCGGGGGGGGGGGGGGGGGGGGTGCAGTCGGCGGGGGGGTGCAGTCGCCGGGGGGGGTGCAGTCGGCGGGGGGGTGCAGTCGGCAGGGGGGTGCAGTCGGCAGGGGGGTGCAGTCGGCAGAGGGGAGTGCAGTCGGCGGGGGGGGGGTGCAGTCGGCGGGGGGGGTGCAGTTGGCGGGGGGGGTTGCAGTCAGCAGGGGGTGCAGTCCCATATGGGTTGGGGGCTGCAGTCCCATGTGGGCCAGGTCAGGTGGGGGGTGCATTTCGATGCGGGTTGGTGGGGGTGCAGTCGGTGGGGGTCCCGTGCAGGTCGGGGGATTAGGGTTGGACCATGGTGAGGTTACGGTGGAGGTTGGGGGGTTGGGAGGCTAGTGGGGTTGTGCGTTCGGTGGTGGGTGCAGTCAGTGGGGGCCCTGTGCAGGTCAGGGGGTGGGGGTAGATTCATCTGATTGGGGTGGCTCGCGGTGGTTGTTGGGGGCAGTGGGGGACTGGTGGGGGAGGGCGAGGGTAGTTGCTGGTCCTGTGGGGGTCCAGGTGGTCCAGAGGTGTACCATGGGAGGGTCAGGGGGTGTGTAGCGGGGGATAGTCAGGGGTCCTGTGGGGGGTCGGGTGGGGGGGGTGGTGTAAACAGGGGTCCTGTGCAGGGCCGAGGGAGGGTCAGTACCATAGTTACCCAGAAGCTAGAAGTGGTTTTAATTCTCCTAACAACTTCTGGGTAACTATTACTGTTTGACAGTCAGAACCATCTGAAGTTTGCAATTTAAATCTTATTTTCATATGGATTTCAATGCAGGGCAATTGCCCAGAGAAAGTTTGTACTTCTCGGGCAATTGCTGTGCAATCCTTACCTGGAACTTCAAGGGGTTGGGAGGGGTTTCCCAATGCATCTTTGGGGCACCCCCAGATACATTGCCCTGGAGCTCAGAAGTTACAGACCTATATCTAATTTTGGAAAGTGTTGCACTCAAACCCCATTCTACTGTCACATATATGTACTTTTGAGCAATGGTCACTAGACAGAAATCTGGAATAGGGACATTGGCTATTTTTCCTGTTCCCAGTCTAACAGAACTCCTAACTGTAGCACAGCAACTCTTCCTCTAGTTGAGATCAGGTAATTCAGTACAAACTTAGAATTAAAGCCAGAGCCTTTCTCTGTATGTGGTGGGCAGTGATTCCGTCACAAGCTTGTAGTATCAGAGATAGAATCTTATAGCACAAAAAGAGGCCATTCCGCCGATTCTTTGAAAGAACTATTCTATCAGTCCCACTCTCCCGCTCTTTCCCTACCCCATTGCATTTTTGTTTCCTTTTCAAGCATGCTTCCCTTTTGAAAGTTAGTATTGAATCTGCTCCCACCAGCCTTCCAGCCAATGCATTCCAAATCAGAACTCATTGTATAAATAAATTCTTCTCATTCTTCCCCTCTGGCTCTTCTGCCAATTTTCTTAAATCTGTGCCCACTTGGTACCAACCTTCCTGTTTAGGGTCTAGACATTCCCTCTTGATTTGCTCTATCAAAACCCAACATAACTCTGAGCGTCTCTATTAAATCTTGTGGAACCCCTTTCCTCTTTAGGATACTCTGCCAGCAACAAGAACCCCTAATTCAGATACAGCATAATTCAGATGCAGAGCAAAACTCACTCTACCCTTCTCCAATATTGTCTCAAACCCCACCTCAGGAGGAAAACTTTCATTTCCAGCATCCATGAGGTCTCGCAGAATAAGGTGACCGATTTACTGCCATTTTATGGCATGGGCTCATAATCATCGTGCACTGTGTTTGCCTTAAACATGTTTCACAATGGAGCCTTTACAATCGACAGAAAGATGACAATTTAATTCCTTTTCCATGGACTAGACTGCAACCCAGCGACTAGCAGTTAAAAGAAAGTCTATAACAACAACAACCTGCATTTATTTTCATCCTTCAACGTTGTGAAACATTCCAAGGCACTTCACAGAATTATAATCAGATCAAATTTGACACTGAGACACCGAAGGAGATATTAGGATTGGTGACCAGAAACATCATCAAAAAGGTAAGTTTTAAGGAGGATCTTAAAGGAAGGAAGTGAGCAGTAGAGTTGTGGAGAATTTTGGGGGGGGTTGTGGGGGAATGAGCTTAGGGCCTAGGCAGCTGAAGACACGGCCATCAATGGTATGTGCAATTAAAATCAGGAATGCTCAAGAGGCCAGAATGAGGGGTGCAGGTTTCGCAGAGGTTTGTGGGGCTGGAGGAGGTTACGGAGGCAATGAAGGGTGAAGCCGTGGAGGGGTTTGAAAACAAGAATGAGAATTTTAAAATCGAGGTATTGCCAGACTGGGAGCCAATGTGGGTCAGCAAGTACAGAGCTGGTGGGTAAATGGAACTTAGGGCAAAAAACTTGTTGTGGCATCACCTTCTGGCTGGAGAGCCAGTGAGAGACCCGTGGTGCCTCTTTTCTGGAAGGCCCACTAGGCCACATGCCAATCAGGCAGAGGCAGACCTTCCCCTGGAATCAAGACCCCGGGGACAGAATTCCCGCCTAGTGAGAGCTGCTAGCCAATCAGAGGCCAGCAGCTCTTGTGCTAAGCAGCGTCACTGAGGAGGCCGTGGCTGCTATTGGAAGGACACCCCCAGCCCCCATCCCAGAGACCCAGGAAAGTGGAGGACCCAGGTTACAGGTAAGTAGTGTGGAGTGGGGGTCATGGGAAGAGGGGGCCAGGGAGGTGGGAAGCAAAGAGAGGGTGATGGATCAAAGCACTCCCTTTGTGGTGTCCATTCTCTCAATTAGGCACTGATTGTCTTTAATTGAGGCACTACCCCACCCCCGCACCAACCCAACCTCCCCCCCCACCAGCCCAAGGCGACAAGTGGCCCACGTAGGTTCACCTATCAGGTACACCACATGGCGGCAGGCCCACTTGCAGGTGGGTTAATCCCAGAGGTATGAGGCCCTTAAGGCACTTAAGGGGTCATTAATTGGCCATTTTAGGGCCTCATTTGGTGGCGGTGTGGGAAGGTCAACCATGGGTCTTCCCATCCAGAACTTAGCTCTGGTGGAGACAGGAAGGTGGTGGGGTTCAGGCATGTCACCACCCCGCCAAAGTAAATGCCCTTCCCGCCTCCAAGCTCACCACTAGCAAGAGCAGAAGATTCCGCTCATGGTGTGAGTTCGAATGTGGGCTGCAGAGATTTGGATGAGATCAGGTTTGTGGAGTGTGGAAAATGGGAGCTGGCCCAAGATAACTTTGGAATAGTCCAGTCTAGTGGTAACTAAGGCATGGATGAGGTTTTCAGCAGTAGAAGAGCTGAGGTTGGGAGTGGACATTCGACGATAGCCCATAATACCAAAGTGGAAGTAGACAGCCTTTGTGATGCAGAGGATATGTAGTTGGAAGCTCATCTCAGGATCAAATAAGACACAAACTGGATTGCAAACAGACTGGTTCAGCCTCATTCTGTGGCCAGGGAGAGGGATAGAGTCACTGGCTGGGGTACAGAGTATGTGGCACGGACTAAAGAGGCTTCAATCTTCCCTTTTGCTTGGATGTCACTGCATGAGTTCCTCAGGATAGTGTCCTAGGCCCAACCATCTTCAGCTGCCTCATCAATGACCTTCCTTCCATTATAAGGTCAGAAGTGGGGATGTTCGCTGATGATTGCACAATGTTCAACACAATTCGCGATTGCTCAGATACTGAAACAGTCCATGTCCAAATGCAGCAAGACCTGGACAATATGCAGGCTTGGGCTGCCAAGTGACAAGTAATATTCGCACCACACAAGTGTCAGGCAATGACCATCTCCGACAAGAGAGAATCTAACCATCACCCCTTGATGTTCAATGGTATTACTATCACTGAATCCCCCATTATCAATATCCTGGGGTTTATCATTGACCAGAAACTGAACTGGACTAGCTATGTAAATACTATGGCTACAAGGGCAGGTCAGAGGCTAGGAATCCGGTGGCGAGTAACTCACCTTCTGACTCCCCAAAGCCTGTCCACCATCTACAAGGCACAAGTTAGGAGTGTGATGGAATACTCCCCACTTGCCTGGATGAGTGCAGCTCCCACAACACTAAAGAAGGTTGACACCATCCAGGACAAAGCAGTCCACTTGATTGGCACCCCATCCACAAACATTCACTCCCTCCACTACCGACACACAGTAGCAGCAGTGTGTACCAGCTACAAGATGCACTGCAGGAATTCACCAAGGCTCCTTAGACAGCACCTTCCAAACCCACGACCACTACCACCTAGAAGGACAAGGGCAGCAGATAGATGGGAACACCACCACCACCTGGAAGTTCCCCACCAAGTCACTCACCATCCTGACTTGGAAATATATTGTCGTTCCTTCACTGTCGCTGGGTCAAAATCCTGGAGCTCCCTTCCATGCAGCACTGTGGATGTACCTACACCACATGGACTGCAGCGGTTCAAGAAGACAGCTCACCACCACCTTCTCAAGGACAACTACGGATGGGCAATAAATGCTGACCCAGCCAGCGAAGTCCACATCTCATGAATGAATAAAGAAAAAGACAAGCAGCCTGACAAATCAGAGACAGTGGAGGGGTTGAGAGAGGTGACCACTTCCCATTAAATACAATTTAACTCTGAAGCTTTTTATATATCAATCCATTGGATGTGCTCATCAAACACTTATTAGTTCTCAGTTAAGTTGGTATTATGTAAGTTGACATATGATTTGTTTTAATAGGGCAACAAGACAGCACACATCAACATAGAAATGTCAATACAGAAGGAGACCATTCTTCCCATTGTGCTTGTACTGGTGCCAGCTTCCCTACTCAAGGTGTCTGCCCTAATGCCACTTCCTCGCTATACCCCTGTACCCCTTCATATTTTTTATTTCAAACGTTCTCTTATTTTCTTCTAAATGTCATGATTAATTCAGCCTCAATAACTGTCTATGCTTAATTATTCCATATAAAAGTAACCTTTTATGTAAAAAGGTTCTTCTAACCTCCCCCATTATGCTTCTGAGTGTTTGCCCCCTTGTTACCTATTAATTACTATTAACTTTCAAACTTATGAGGATGCAGAAGCACGTCAATGATTTTCACTACCTGGTATGTTCCTGGCCCTGCCTTGCCTTCAAGGTGAATTACAAAAGATGGTTTTGGCATCTCACTGTATAGAGGGGAGAAAGGAATAGCCAGTAGGCAATTGACTCAAAGTCATCCTCATGCATATGTTCCAGTAACTGCTTCAAGAGCGGCATTGTTCCCAGTCTGGGTGCTCTCTTGGCTGATAATGAAACCTGGTTTGGGAGACCTAAAAATGGGTCAAAGTCAGGAGGGGGTGAATAATTAAGGAACTGGCCCAGTACATCCACCTCTAGGATCAGTGGCCTTTACTGAGAGCAAGTTTTAATTGAGGTTCAAGGATGGTCGTTGGCTGCTTGAAATTACATCAACCTTTTGGACCATATGTCTTTCTTCAGGATAGCTTCAAAACTGCTTTTTCGGTTTATTATACCTTATTTCATGCTCAGAATAGCCAGACTGAGAAGATGACAGTCCTTTCACTTCAGTTACTGGATTTCCTTTGGATGGGTTTCATTGTTTACCTTAATGTGGCTGTAATATCTGACAGGGCGGGCATAGAGGATGCAGCATATTCGGTTGTTGGAAATCCTTAGGTAGATCCGGTTGCTACTATAACCAGCAGGAAATCCCTATGTGACAATTTCTAGCATAAATGGAGCCAAGTAGGTTTTGGTCTTTGTGAACGTTTAAAGCCTCTTCCTTCCTGCTCATCCTCACCCCCTCTTGACAATTCAGGCCCTGTTTTCTATAATAAACAAGTTGTTTTACTGCGGAGACTGCAAAGCATTTTAAAGCGAAAAATTGTAATTGATGGTTAGGGTGTTACATCTGTAATTGTCTCCAGTGAACACTCACACATCTGATCCTGCCCTGTGCAAGCCTCAAAGGCATCCAGGCCTGCAACTACAGGGATGTACAGACCAAAGGCCATTAGCGGATGGAGTTTCAAGCAAATATTATATCTTGTGAGAAACAGTTCCCTTCTTATTCCTTTGTGGTTTGTCCTTGGTCATGTTTTCAAATGCTTATAAAAATAATAATGTTCGGAAATTTCTTTCATGTCTTTGTGTAGCTATGCAGCCCTGTTTGAAGGATTTTAGTTTCAGTTTTAAACCTGCATTGATTCCCATGAAAGCTTCCTTAAGTTCCTAATTTGTGGCTTTGACTGAAAACTGTTCTTCCAATACTTTAATTCTTCCTAAGTATGCCAGAAAAACCTTGCTTCTGCAACATCCCTGTGTGAATCACTATTCCTGTGTCATTACTGTTCTTGTGTACAGCACGGTCCCTGTGTACATCACTGTCTCTCTAAGAACATAAGGAATAGGAACAGAAGTAGACCATACAGACCCCCGAGCCTGCTCCGCCATTCAATACGATCATGGCTGATCGTCTATCTCAAGTCCACTTTCCTGCTCACTCCCCAAATCCCTTGATTTCTTGAGAGATCAAAAATCTATCAGTCTTGGTCTTGAGTTTACCCAACAATGGAAAATGCACAACTTTTTGGGGCAGAAAATGTCAAATATTTACAATCCTCTTAGTGAAGAAATTTCTCCATATCTCAATCCTAAATGATCGAATCCTTATCCTGAATTAGTGTCCCGTGTTATAAATTCCCCAGCCAGGGGAAACAACTTCTCAGTGTCTACAGTGTCTCTTTACAACTGCTCCCTGTGTACAGCACTATGTCTGCATAAGTCAGGTGGAAGACTTAATGATTTACGTGCCTGGATGAGATTTAGTGAACTGTTGGATTTCATATATAAGCTGGTTAAAGGATGCTGGATCTGGGGATTTAAATTAACTTGTGAACTATCTATTCAGTTAGGTAGGCACGAGTCATGTTACAATTGGCCTCAGACAGAGGCACAAACACTTGTAAAGAGTTGGGGTCAACATTTTAATCCGGGGAAGAGAGGCACATAATGGATATCAAAACAATTAGGAGGAGGGGACATGGCCCTTCATGGTCCCCACCCACCCTTTTTCCCAGTGGTTGATCCCATGGCCTCGATGACCCTGGACTAGTGAGGGAAAACCACATAGTGTCCCTGTTCCTGATTGCTGTGCAGACACCATAAGAGGCCTTTTCCACTGAGGTTCCATATTGTTATACCTGCAACAACAGTCAAAGTCAATCCAAAGGGGAGCTGTTATGATATCAGCAACTTTGAACAATCAGTTTTGACATGATGTGCTTAGCAAGAAAATGCGCTAACATCAACTGTGTAACAGTGAATGATACAATGGCTGAAGTTTTAGCAGCCCATTGGAGGTGAGCTGGGAGGTGGGAGCGGTGGTAAAATGGCAGCCGAAGGCGTTCAGAGGGAAGCTCGACATGTTCCTGCCCCCATTCGATTTCACCAAAGGCGAGTATGGCAATAGCTCAGCAGTCCACCAACTGGAGACAGGCAGCTAATTAATTAATTGGCCTATGGTGGCCACTTTACTGGTTTTGGAATGACCCCCACCCCGCAACCCCCACCATGTGGTGAGTCCGCCATCTTCTTTGTGCAGCCCTAACAGATTCCAGGGGAACAGGAGGGTGCCTTCCTTTCCCAAGGCTCCATGGCCCGCAGAGGGACCCACAGTGGCAAAGGGCATCCTCACGGCCCTGACATGACCGCTGGAGGGTTCACCTCTCCAATCACCTGGGCCCTGACACATACATTTTTTTTTATAAGAACATATGAACTAGGAGCAGGAGTAGGCCTCTCGGCCCTTCAAGCCTTCACTGCCACTGCGTTGCCATGGCTGATCTGATTGTAACCTCCTGCCTATCCCCAATAACCTTTCACCCCCTTGTTAATCAAGAATCTATCAAGCTCTGCCTTAAAAATATTCAAAGACCCTGCTTTCACTGCCTTTTGAGGAAGAGTTCCAAAGATTCATAACCTTCTGAGAGAAAAAAATTCTCCTCATCTGTCTTAAATGAGTGACCCCTTATTTTTAAACCGTGACCCCTAGTTCTAGATTTTCCTACAAGAGGAAACATCCTCTCCACAGGAAGGGACAGAGTGTACAGACATAAAGTAACAGCAGCAAATAGGGTCAAAGGGGGGGAAAAATGGTAAAAAGGCAAAATTAATGGCTCTTCACTTACGTGCACGTAGTATTTGGAACAAAATAAATGAATTAGTGGCGTGAATTGAGGTTAATGGGTATGATCTTATAGTCTTTACAAAGACATGGTTACAACGAGGTCAAAGCTGGGAACTAAATATTCAGGGGTATGTGACTTTTTGAAAGGGCAGACCAGAAGGAAAGGGTGGTGGGGTAGCTTGTTATTATGAGATGGAATAAGTACAATAGCAAGAAATGATCTTGGGTCGGAAGATGTGGAATCCATATGGATGGAGGTAAGAAATAACAAGGGGAAGAAGATACTGGTGGGAGTAGTCTATAGGCCACCTAACAGTAGCTATGCTGTCAGATAGAGAATAAATCAGGAAAAAATGAGGGCATGTATCAAAGGCAGTATATTAATCATGGGTGACTTTAATCTCCATGTAGATCGGGAAAATCAAATTGTCAGAGGTAGCCACGAGCAAGAATTCATAGAGTGTATTCGGGACAGTCTCCTAGAACAATATGTTGTAGATTCAACCAGGGATCAGGCTATTTTGGATCTGGTAATGTGTAATGAAGCAGGTTTAATAAATGATCTCAGAATAAAAGACCCCCTAGGAAACATTTAGCATTCAGTTTGAGATTGAGAAACTTAGTTCGGAAACAACTGTGCTAAACTTAATTAAGGATGATTACAACGGAATGAGGGCTGGAGTGGACTGGGAAAGGAGTTTAGCAGGAAGGACGGTTGACGAACAATGGCAGATGTTTGAGAAAATAGTTCATGACTCACAACAAAGATATATCCCAGTGAGGAAGAAGGATTGTAGGAAGGGGATAAACCAACCATGGTTAACCAAGGAAGTTAAGGATAGTATCAAGTTGAAAGAAAAAACAATGTGGCAAAGAGTAGTGGTAAGCCAGAGGATTGGGAAAGTTTTAAAAACTTTGTTGGCCAAAGAAGATGACTGAAAAAATAATAAAGAGGGAGATCATAAACTTTGAGGGTAAACTAGCAAGTAATATAAAAACAGACAGAACAGAAACTTCTTTAAATATATAACAAGGAAGAGAGGTCAACGTCAATATAGACCTCTTAGAGAATGAGGCTGGGGAAAAAATAATGAGGAACCAGGAAATGACAGAGGAGTTGAATAAATACTCTGCTTCAGTCTTCATGCTGTAAAACACTAATAGCATACCAAAAATACTAAATAATCAAGGTAAAAAAGTAGGGGAGGAAATAAATACAATAACTATCACTAGAGAAAAAGTACTAGGGAAACTAATGGGGCTAAAGGCCGATAAGTCCCCTGGACCTGATGGGTTGCATCTTAGGATATTGAAGGAAATAGCTGCACAGATAGTGGATGCACTGGTAGTAATATTCCAAGAATCCTTAGATCCTGGAAAAGTCCCAGAGGATTGCAAAACTGCCAATATAACACCCTTATTCAAAAAAGGGAGGGAGACAAAAAAACAGGTAACTATAGGCCAGTTAGCTTAACACCAGTCATTGGAAAAATGTTGGAGTCTATTATAAAGGATGTAATAGCAGAGCATTTGGAAATGCATAATATAATCAAGCAGAATCAGCATGGCTTCATGAAGGGGAAATCATGCCTGACAAATATATTAGAATTCTTTGAGGCAGTAACAAGCAGGATAGATAAAGGGGAACAAGTCGATGTAATATATTTGGATCTCCAAAAGGCGTTCGATAAGGTACCACACAAGGCTACTTAATAAGATAAAAGCCCATGGTGTTGGGGGTAGTATATTAGCATGGGTGGAGGACTGTCTAACTAATAGAAGACAGAGAGTTGGGTTAGGGGGGGTGCATTTTCAGAACAGCAACCTGTAACTAGTGGAGTGCCACAGGGATCAGTGCTGGGACAGCAATTATTTACAATATATATTAATGACTTGGATGAGGGAAATGAATGTCCTATCGCCAAGTTTGCAGATGACACAGAAATAGGTGGGAAGGTAAGTGGTGAGGATGACACAGAGTCTACAGAGGGATATAGACAGGTTAAGTGAATGGGCAAAAACGTGGCAGGTGGCATACAATGTGGGAAATTGTGAGGTTATGCATTTTGGCAGGGAGAATAGGGGAGCTGAATATTATTTAAATTGAGAAAGACCGCAGAAAGCTGCAGCACAGAGGGATTTGGGAGTCCCTGTGCATGAATCCCAAAAAGCTAACATACAAATTTAACAGGTAATAGGGAAGGCAAGTGGAATGTTGGCCTTTATTTAAAAGGGAATGGAGTATAAAAATGGGGAAGTCTTGCTAAAACTATACAAGGCACTAGTTAGACCACACCTAGAATACTGGGAACAGTTTTGGTCCCCCTATCTAAGGAAAGATATATTGGCATATTAGGCAGTCCAGAGAAGGCTCACTAGATTGATCCCGGGGTTGGAGGGATTTTCTTATGAAGGGAGGTTGAGTAGGTTGGGCCTACACGGATTGGAGTTTAGAAGAATGAGAGGTGACCTTATTGAAACATATAAGATTCTTAGGGGGCTTGACAGGGTAGATGCTGAGAGGTTGTTTCCCCTTGTGGAAGAGTCTAGGACCAGAGGGCATAATCTCAGAGTAAGGGGCTGCCCATTTAAGACAGAGATGAGGAGGAATTTCTTCTCTCAGAGGGTAGTCAATCTGAGGAATTCTTTGCCACAGAGGGCTGTAGAGGCTGGATCGTTAAGTATATTCAAGGCTGAGACAGATTGAGGGACTGGACATTGAGAAAGGGGGGGGAGGGGTGCCCACTGAGAGCCAGCCCCCTGCGCTTTCTGCCAACCCCATGCTCTTCTCATCCCGTGAACCCCACCCCACAAACACTCCCCCCTCTCCAACCCCTAATATTACTTACCTGTGGCCTAGTTTGCTCTGCAATTCTGGGACTCCGGTGACTGTCCTTCCAGCAGCAGCAGCCACAGCCTACGCAGTGGTGCTACTGAGCACAAGAGCTGCTAGCCTCTGATTGGCTGGCAGCTTTCGGTAGGCAAGACTTCTGCCCCCGGTGTCTTGATTTCAGGGGAAGGCCCACTGCTGGCCTCACCACTGCCTGTTTGGCTTGTGGTTCAGTGGGTCTTTCTGAAAAGAGGCAGCGTGGGTCTCTCGCAGGCTCTCCAGCCGGCTGGCGAGACCCCTGACACCTCAACAAGATTCTGCCCCAGCGCTGATAATCATAGAATTCTCATAGCAATTTGAGCTAAGCAGCAGGAGCAGAACAAAAATATTTAAATGAGTGTAGTCAAGGAATGCCAGCTCAATGAGGTGCAGATGTGTTAATGTGTAAGTTATTACTTCTTTATTAATTATTGCCTTTTAATATTTAATTAATGATATTCATTATTATGTTTGTAATATAAGCATTTATTGTGTATTTGGGTGACATTGTAGGGATCAAATTAGAGGTGATGCTTGACTGCATCTGATGATGCTGGTAGGGTAAGTAGCAGTTTTGTGTGACTGCACTGCTGATTTAATAATACAGGCACTACTGTAAGCCAGTTGTACAAATGTTAGCTTTCAACTGTCATGTTGGCTGGATGTGGTTGGTACATGAGACATAGCAAGTGATGCCAGGCGTATGGTCACGTACTTACAGCAGGAAATGCCTGGTTTGCAGAGGCCAGGCATGTTGGTGTCACCTTTTCCCATGGTGGACTTGCTGTCATCAAGCAGAGCTCCTCTGTCCTCCTGTTCCTTTTGACCTTTGCCACTGGCGTCACTTGTGTCCTCGTTGTTGGGCATTTTTTCTGGGCTATTCCCCCTTTCTAATACCAGTTGGATAATAAATCTGTTGAAAAAAATGACATGTCTTCCAAAGTACTGCTGAGCAACCTGGTTTCTGTCAAACAGCCAATGACACTCTCCTAATAACCTCCATTTTTGGAATTGTCACCTCAAGGACTGACATGGTTGCATCATAGGAGTCAAACTGCTAAATCTTGACTCTGTATTGCAAAACTCGCTTTTAAAATCAGCTTCAATCATTGGAAACCTTTCTGAAAACTAAATTGCTTGTGGTGTTATATGCTCGGGCACACGCCCTTGCATATCCGGAGGCCCACCTGCTGTTTCTGAGACCCTGGCAAGCTTTTAATTCCAGTTGCAATGGCTGTAGTTCACGCCTTGCTCCTGAAGTCACAGTCTCAGCCAGATCTACCACAGTCTAGCATATTTATGCCCAGTTTTTTTCTTAACTTGGCAGGGAATGAATCCTCCATTGTGGAGAGTAAAATTGGGCAGGGTGTAAGCAGCATTGCCTCTTTGCCTCCTAATGCCCCACAAAATCCATGTCAGCTATACGTTTACCAAGAATACTTTTAAGGAAAAGCTCCAGTGTTTGTAGAGCATGCACTGAATAAAAGACAGCAATTCACATTACCCCTCTATGTCTCATAATGCCTCTACTTGCTCCCCCAACTGTCTCACCATCTCTTATTTGGCATTCCTTGTCCTCCTTTATAAATTGCCATTTCCCACATCACCTTTGCAACTTCCTTCTGCCCTCCTTCCCAGCTTGCTCCCTGGACTCTTCCAGCTCTGGCCATCTATTCCCCACCACCAACCATTCCCACCTCCACCCACTGACTCCCCAAGCCATCCCATCACCATTCATTTTCAGCATTGGTGGCTTCAGCTATCACACCCCTTCACTCTGAATCTTCTTCATAAAGACCCTGCCATGTTGCATCTTCCCCTATTTTCAAATATCTCCACAAAACCTATAACAACCTGTATTTATGGAGCACCTTTAAAGTAATATTATGTCTTTGGCCACCTCTCTAATCCTCCCAAACTGCTGCTGAGCGACTGCTTCTGATCTCTCTCCCAATGTTTGATATTTCACTGCATTCATTCTTTTATAAGTGCCATTGTGCTTGTTAAGACCAAATATAAATGGCCAAATATACACAAGTTTGTGCAATGCTACTGATTGAGGCGGTGATGTTCTTTTCAATTGAACTGATGACACATTTTCCATTTTTTTTTATAAGTCTCCCATGGCCAGAAATTTTCCTGTGTTGGGCGGGCTTGATGGGAGCAGGTGGGGGCGGTCATGAAGCCAACCAATTGGTTGGGCCAATTAAGACCCACCCAGCGTAAAACGCGAGCAGTAGCACTTCTGCACTACCTGTGTGGGTGGGGGGAAGGAGGGAGAGTTGGGGCCAGTGCTTACGCGCATGTGCGTAAAAGAGCGCTTCAATCTCCCTGAGGCACAAAGCTGCCTCAGGGAGACTGAAGCGCTTTGGAAATAAATAAATGGTATAAAAATTTAATTAAACATGTCCCCTCATGTGTCTGTGTCACATGAGATGGGACATATTTTTATATTTCAGGTAAATTTTTTATTGAATTCATAAAAGCTTTAGGAAACCTCATCCCGCTCGTGGATGAGGTTTCCTAAAAAACGTAAAGGCCACTTGGCCTTTTTGCCTGCCTGCCAACCGTAAGATTGGACGGGCAGTGTAAAGTTGACATTAATTAGCTCCTTAATGGCCTTTTAAATATCAGTGGGCGTGTAGCTTACTCCGGCGCGCGCCCGCCAAATGAAACATCGCGAGACAGTGCAATGACGTCAGGTCGCACGCCCAGTGTCATCACGCGACATTTTACTCGCCTGCATGTCAGGCCCACCCCCGCACACCGACTGAAAAATCCTGGCCCATGTGTTTTATGATTTCACCCTCCCCGCCAACCTCATTTACTCTCCGGTCATTGTTGACCCAGGTTGGAATCCACATACTCTGGCACTCGCCACACACCAACAACTGATCTAAGCTGCCATTCTCCATCTCTGAATGTAAACAGTGAATGTAGGAACATTGTAGACCCACAGTCAAGCCTGTGCCTCATCTGACATCCATACATACAAGTACACACTGGAGGAAGCATCAGAAGTCTGGGTAATCTTCCCTCTTCCACTGCTATTTTTTGATTAGAATTTGGCACTGGTAACATCCTCATACAGGCTCTACTTATCATGGTAATGTTTAAAATTGGGGTACAAGCCATGCTACAGCTATATAAAGCCCTGCTTAGACTACACCTGGAGTACTGTGAACAGTTCTGGGCAGCACACCTTAGGGAGGCTATCTTGGCCTTGAAGGGAATGCAGTGTAGCTTTATCAGAATGAAACTTGAACTTCAAGGCAGGGTTTTGCTATATAGGTTGGACCCTGTCATTAGGGGCAAACTGAGGTCACCAAACCCACACTGCGTGCGGAATCTTGTTGAAGCATTGTGGATCTTGCCTGCCAGTTGGACAGCCGGTGAGAGACCCATGGCTGCCTCATCTCGGGAAGGCCTGCCAAACTAAATGCTAATCAGGCAGTGGCGAGGCCAGCGGTGGACCTTCCCCTGGAATCAAGACCCAGGTTGTGGAAGTCTCACCTACTGAGAGTTGCCTGCTAATTGGAGGCTGGCAGCTCTTGTGCTCAGCAGTGTTGCTGGGGAGGCCGTGGCTGTTGCTAGAAGGACAGGCACGGGAGTCCCAGAATCATGAAGCAACTCAGGCCAGAGGTAAGTAGTGTGGGGAAGGGGGAGATTTTGTGGGATGGGGGTCATGGGTATAGGGGGTCGGCAGCAAGGGCATGTGGTGGCTCTCAGCAGGACCTCCGTCCTGATGTCAAGTCCCTTGATCAGGCACTGAGTGCCTCTGATTGAGGCCCCCCTTCCCCCGCCACCAAAGAGCTGACCACACAGTTGTAGCTGTCATGCACACCGCATGGCAACAGGCCCACTTGCAGCTGGGTTAATACCAGCGGTGGCGGGATGAAGTCCCTAAGTGGTCATTAATTGGCCACTTAAGGGTCAATTGCGGCGGGGCAGGAAGGTCGACCATGGGCCTTCCCACCCAGAAATTAATTCTGGCAGAGGCGGGAAGGCGGCGGGGTTCCGGTAAGCCGCCATCCCACCTAAATAAATGCCCTTCTGCTTCCAAGCTTGTCAACAGAGAGAACAGACGATTCCACCCTGTGTGGGGGAAAGAGTCACCTAGCAGTGACTTTCCCCGAATTAACCAATTAGTAACCAGAGGGCAGGCTTGCCACCCAATTAAGGGCAGCGGCCTCGCTCTTGAAGCAGGAGGGCCAATAGGAGGCCCTCAAACTCAGAAGGAAATGAAACCTGAAATTCAGGTAAAAGAGTCAGAGGGCACCTCCCACGTCTGGAAAAATAGCCCAAGGTCAGGATGGTGTCAGCAACAGGCTGGGGTTAGAAGCTTTCAAACTTGCCCACCTCCATATTCCCCCATATGGGCACGAAAATCCTGCCTGAAAGGTTAAATTAAAAGGAGAGATGATAATTACTAGGATTGTATTCCCTTAAATATAAATGGTTAAGGGTTGACTTGAACTAAGTTTTCAAGATATTAAAGGGCACAAATAAGCCAGATAGAGGGAAACTATTTCCACTGACTGGGGAGTCGAGGACTCAGGAGCACAGCTGAAACATTTGAGCCAAACCTTTCAGGAGGGCAGGAAGAAAGGAAAAGGAGGTGGTAGTAGGTGGTAATAAAGGATGAGATCAGTACAGCAGTGGGAAATTATCTTGATTTTGAAGATCAAAATTTAGAATCAGTTTGGGTGGAGATAAGAAATAACAAAGGAAAGAAATCACTGGTGAGAGTGATTTATAGGTCCCCTGACAGTAGCTACTATGTACAATGGAGTATAAATCAAGAAATAATGGCGGATTATAAGAAAGAGGTTTACAATAGTTGTGGGAGATTTTAATCATCATATAGATTGGATGAATCAAATTGGCAAAGGTAGTCTGGAGGATGAGTTCATAGAGTGTATTCTGGACAGTTTCTTAGAACAATACGTTCTGGAACCAACCAGGGAGCAGGCTATTTTAGACCTGGCAATGTGTAATAAAACAGGATTAATTAATCACCTCATAATAAAGGACTCCCTAGGTAAGATTGATCATAACATGATAGAATTTCACTTTCAGTTTGAGGGTGACAAAGGCAGGTCTAAAATTAGTGTCTTAAACTTAAATAAATGCAATTACAAGGATATGAAGGCAGAGTTAGCAGAAGCAAAATAGAAAAATAGGTTAAAAGGTAAGACGGTAGAGAAGCAGTGACAGACATTTAACAGATATTCCATAACTCTTGACAAAGATATGCTCCATCGAGAAAGCAAGACTCAACAAGAAAGCTGCATCATTGTGGCTAACTAAGGCAGTTAAGGATGGTGTCAAATTGAAAGAAAAGATGTACAATGCTGTAAAGATTAGTGGTAGCCCAGGAGATTGGGAAAAATTTAGAAACCAGGATGAGTAAAAAAAAAACTAAAGAGGGAGAAATTGGAGAATGAGAGAAAACTAGCAAGAAGTATAAAAACAGACATGAAAACCTTCAAGTATATAAAAAGGAAAAGAGTACTGAGCATTGTTCTTCAGAGGGTGAGACTGAGGAATTAATAATGGGAAACAAGGAAATAGCTGAGATTTTGAACAAGTATTTTGTAGCTGTATTCATAATAGAAGACACAAAAGGCATCCCAAGAATAGTAGAAAATCAAGAGGCAAAAGGGAGGGAGGAACTTAAGATAATCATGATCACTAGAGAAAAAGTACTGGGAAAACCAATGGGACTAAAGGCTGACAAGTCCCTTAGACCTGATGGCTGCATCCTTGGGTCTTAAAAGAAGTGGCTGCAGAGATAGTGGATGAATTGGTTATAATCTTTCAAATTCCCCAGATTGTGGAAAGGTCCCAGCTGATTGGAAAACCGCAAATGTAAAACTATTATTCAAGAAAGGAGGGAGACAGTAAGTAGGAAACAATAAACTAGTTAGTCTAACATCTGTCATTGAGAACATGCTAGAATCGATTATTATGGGGGTAGTAGCAGGACACTTAGAAAATCATAATACAACAGGCAGAGTCAACATGGTTTTGTGGAAGGGAAATCATGTTTGACAAGTTTATTAGAGATCTTTGAGGATTTAATAAGCAGGATGGATAAAGGAGAACCAGTAAGTGTACTGTATTTGGATTTCCAAAAGGCATTCGATAAGGTGCCATATAAAAGACTACTGCACAAGATAAAAGCTGATGGCTTTGGGACTGATTTGTTAGCATGACTAGAGGATTGGCTAAGTAACAGGGAACAGAGAGTTGGGATAAATGGATCATTTTCAGGTCGGCAAACTGTAACTTGTGCAATGCCACAGGGATGTTGATGATACAGAGATAGGTAGGAAAGCAAGTTGTGAGGAGGATACAAAGAGTCTGCAAAGGGGTATAATTAGGCTAAGTAAATGGGCAGAAATTGGGCAAATGGAGTATAACGTGGGAAAATGTGAGGTTGTCCACTTTGTTTGGAAGAGTAGAAATGCAGAATATTATTTAAACTGAGAGAGACTGCAGAATCTGCAGTACAGAGTGATCTGGATGTCCATGTACCTGAATCACAAAAAGTTAGCATGCAGGTACAGCAAGTAATTAGGAAGGCAGATGGAATGTTGGCCTTTATTGCAAGGGTGTTGGAGTATAAAAGTAGGGAAGTGTTGCTAAAACTGTACAGGACATTGGTGAGACCGCACCTGGAGCACTGTTATACAGTTTTGGTCTCCTTAAAGAAGGATATGCTTGCCTAGAAGCAGTTCAGGGAAGGTTCACTAGGTTGATTTCTGAATGAAGGGGATGTCTTATGAGGAAAGGTTGAGCAGGGTGGGCTTGCACCCATTGGAATTTAGAAGAATGAGAGGTGATCTTATTGAACCATATCAGATTCTGAGGAGGCTTGACAGGTTGGATGCTGAGAGGATTTTTCCCCTCATGGGGGAATATTGAACTAGGAAGCACAGTTTAAAAATAGGGGATCTCCCATTTTAGATGGAGATGTGGATTGATTTATTTGTCTCTCAGATGGTCGTTAACCTTTGGAATTCTCTTCCCCAGAGAGCAGTGGGGGTTGGGTCATTGAATATATTTAAGGTTGTTTTAGACAGATTTTTGATCGACAAGGGAGTCAAAGGTTATGGGGGTCAGGCAGGAAAGTAGAGTTAAGGTCACAATCAGATCAGCCATGATCTTATTGAATGGTGCAGCAGACTCCAGGGCCAAATGGCCTACTCCTTTTTTATGATCTTATTTTAGGAGTGAAATTAGGCAATGCTTCTACAAAGGATGGTAGACATTTGGAACTTTCTTCTGAAAATGGCTATTGATGCTAGATCAATTGCTATCTTTAAATCTGAGATTGATGATTTTTTGTCAACCAAAGATATTCTGGAATATGGCACAAAGACAGAGGAATTCAGTGGCAGGTCAGCCATGATTTCACTGAAACAGATTCCGAGGGTCTGAATGGCCTATGTTTTTTCCTATGGGTGCTGCAATGGTTTATCTAATTAAATTCGGTGTGCCTGGAGATTCCAACACTGGAACTCAACATTTAGTACCTAGAATTCTGAATTCCAACATCAAGGACGTGACCAGTGACTACTGAGAACAAAAATGAGACCCCCACCGTTCTTTCTTATCATCTAGACAGTGCAACGAGTTTAGAAGTGGATTTAAGAACAAACTTCCAGAATATTCAGGAGATACACGACATTTATAAAATTAATAATCCATGAACAATCTGCTACCAAGACTCGTTTAAGAGACTGCCATAAATTGGTCACGCCTGCAGTTTCCGTGGTTTCCGGCATTAGTTATCTGCACGAATGAACAACCTCTGTAACATATTGTCTTCACAATTACCTTCTACATTACTGTAACACTCCTCACATATCTCCCGACAGAGCAGAGAACCTCTGCATCGCAAGGTGACCCGGAACAAACCTGCAGACACTTCCAGCAGATCTGTCAGAATGGAAAGACGGAGAGGCGTTTGGGTGTGCCACCTTCCCTTAGATCTAGTTCTGAGAGGTTTTTAACCTGCCTTTCTGCATCGGATACTGATTGATTCTGTAGTTTTTTCTCTCTCGTAATTTCAGATTTTATTTCAGATTTCCAGTATTTGCATTTTCACATTTTTTTATCCCTTTAATCGAAAGCCTGTTCTTAAAACTTTAAAAAGCAACTGCACCGCATCCACGACATTTAACCATAAGGGGTGTATGATAAATAAGTGCATACATAGCGAAATATAAATTCATAAGACAGTTTAGTAATTCAAAAGTGTAATTTAAGCCCGTCCAATACTATTAACAAGAGTTGGGGATATATCTGCAGTGCACACACAGCAAATTTGCCGGGCAATTTTAACTCCTTCGTCTTGACATTAGAAAAGGCATTTATCGACCCTGTTAATCTGCAATTAGTATTTTAGAAAGTTTTTAAAAAGAGTAATTGCAAGCTTTTGCAGTTTCTCCTGGGTTTATCTGACTTACCTGGGTGATTGCTCTGATCCGAGTGTTTACACTGAGTCCCGCCTGTAACTTCAAACTGAACCCTTCTACTCTGCAAACAGCGGGGAGGGGGGAACATGCAAACCAACCTTTTGCATTCGTGCTCAAAGCTACACAGTGAACACAATCTTTCATCACATTTCGGAAAATCATTGACAAGATTTCGACCTGTGTATAGTCTGCACATGTTTTATTTGTATGGTGACGTGCTAATGTTTTCTGTGGCTTCACCAATCCCCTTTTGGAATGGGCTCTTCCAATATTGAAACTAAACAGAGCTGAAGCTCCGCCCCTTACAGCAGTTACAATGTTGCTCAAAGTCAAATTGACAATCCAGGAAATCCCATTAAAGTTACATTTGCGGGCATCACGGAATCTCTCTATAGCTGAAGGATTTACAGAATCCGCCCGATGTAACATGCAGAATAATTTACACAGAAACTAGAATCTGAACGGTACCATATAATCAACACTTTCTTTTTAAAAATAAACAACATTTTACCATAGCAACTAGGAAGTGACACGTAACAACTACAGTCTTCAAATATGATGTGAAGCCTCAGCATGGGGGAACACACAGCGAATTGGTTGAAGCGGAGAACTCACCGCCCCCTTATTGTGCTAACGCAAAATACTGCGGATGCTGGAAATGGGAAATAAAAACAGAAAATGCAGGAAACACTCAGCCCTTCAGGCAGCATCTGTGGAGATCTCATGGACCGGATCTTCCAATAAAAATATTGCGAACTCCTTTCTTCCGAAAGGCAAATATATGCTGGCCGGACCCCTCTGAGGATGCTTCCGATACTGACCCTGTCATCGGAGACTTGCGCTAGATGCTCTGATGTTGCCCTGAAATTTACACCATTCTGCCTAGAATCACAGGCATAGGGTGGGAAGTGATTCACAGCGGAAGCTGTATCGGGAAGGCCTTTTTCTTTTACCATCTGTCTTTCAGAATAAGCTTCTGAGCAATATCTTCCCGCCACCACCCCAAACTACCCCCTACCCACCCCCAATTGGAATTGGAGCTCTGGCAAAAGGTCATTGACCTGAAAGGTTAACTCTGTTTCTCTCCCCCAGGTAATGTCAGACATAAACAACATTGGCAGTGTTTTACTTCTGTAGATTGAGAACATTTGTAGATTCAGATCTAACAGCTCCATTCTGAGCATCATGAGGTGCTGTAGGCCATCAGCAGAATTGTATTCCACCACAATCTAAACCTCCTGGCTTGGCATATGCTCCACACTAACATCATTGCCATCAAGCCAGGGGACCAACCTTGGTTCAATGAGGAGTGCAGGAGAGCATGTCACAAGCAGCACCAGGCATACAGTGAACTTACAACACTGGGCTACAAGCATGCTCAGCAGCGGGAGCAGCATGCGATGTATAATCATAGGATTATAGAGATAGATGATCCTGCAACCAACAGACCTGATTGAATCACTGAAGACCTACCACATTCAGTCTTGAATGGTGGTGATCAATTAAACAATTAACCATCTTCAATGATAACAAAGCCCAGCAAGAGAGTACAAAAGACAAGTTTGAAAAGCTTGCAATCGTCTTCAGCCAGAAGTGCTGAGTTGTTGATGCATCCCAGTCTCCTCCCGAGGTCCCCGGCATCACAGAAAACAGTCTTCAGCCAATTCAGTTCAGTCCAAGTGAAATGAAGGAATGGCTGAATGCACAGGATACAGCAAAGGCTATCAGGCCTGACAACCAACCCCACCTCCACTCCTACCCCATCCCATTGCAGTGTTGAAGATTTGTGTTCCAAAATTAGCTGCTGTTTGGCTCAACTGCATTTCTCTGACTTCCTTGTGAACATAAGGACTAGGAGCAGGAGTAGGCAATTCAGCCCCTCGAGCCTGCCCTGACATTCAATACGAACATGGCTGAATTGGACACACCTGAACGATTTTCCATTTTTTTAGTGGTTGCCAGTGTTGGGAGTTGCCTGTTTCCAAAGACTACCTGAGGACTGGCTTCAAAGGTACCTGTACATTATGTTCTGAATGACATAGTTGAACATGGGCAGGAATGTGTGTCTTTCAAAGGGATTAAACATCCTGCATTTGGATTTATAATCACAATGAGACATGCCAATACTGTTTAATCTATTCCAATTTGAGAAAACCTATTTCATTCAGCAGGATGTAAATAAAGGGGCGTATCTCGATGCACATTTAGCAACCCTGCAAAAAGACACAGAATGACTGCTCCAAGTGAGCTGAGTGCTGACTGAAATACTCTTTGTGTTGTATATGCAGTGACACAAAAGAAAATATACTTTTTGGATTGGTTAAGGAAGTCAGGGAATTGGTGACCAAGAACTATGTTAGTGATACTGAAATGGAGCAACATTTCCTCTTGATGTTAAATGCTCCTTATTAAATGGTCTTTAGAGGCCTGTGAGTCCTATACTCAGACACTTTAGATAAGTGAACAAGGAAAAGAGCTCAGTGTTTAAAATGTATCGAGTATTACGAAGGTTTTCATGATTGTGGCTGCTGAATATCAAAAAAGGCACTTTAGAGACTGATGTTTAACATTAATTTTATGATAATTAGGGTACTTAACTCACTTGCCTTCATCATTCTCTTGTAAATAGATTGCTTTGTAAGCAACAGTATGTTGCATGATTAGTGGTTGTTAGCAGGGATTTCTTTCTTGTAAATAATCACCGATCATGCAAAGGCTTGAAAAAATAAGATAAGAACATAAGAAACAGGAACGGAAGTAAGGCCATATGGCAGTCAAGCCTGTTCCGCCACTCACTGGTAATGACTGAACTTTTACATCAAATCCACTTTCCTGCCATATGCTCACAACCCTTGAGCCATGATAGTGGATCACAGCCCAAATTGCTTACGGTGTTATGATGCAGGAGATGGTGTGTGCCAGGCAGATCGAATCCTCGAGGGAAACCTGATCACGCAATCACAACAGTTTTGCTATTTGTATTTATTTTGAGAAGCGTGCCCTGAATTCGGAAGTAATAAGCCCACTAAAACTTCAGAGATTTTTTTAGAAAACTAAATTAAACACTTATTAACAAAAGAAAATATATCAAGCATATACATAGGTCTACAAATTACTACTAAAATAACTCCTAAATCCCCTAATTAATCTGGCTTCCAGTTACGCCCCCGTTAAGGCAACGGTAAAAAAAAAGAAAAAAATTTTGAACAGATGCTAGCAAGTTAACACAATACTCTGGACAGTAGATTTCAAAGTGGCTTTTCCCAGCTTTGTGCCAGGATCTTTAGGTTGGTAAGCAGGGGGCGGGGCCCGCCCGCCGACGCATAAAATGACGTGGAATGACGTTGGGCGGAACTCCCGACATCACCCCGCATCATTTCAATTTTCAGGTCGGCGGGGGCGCAGCCAAATCAGCTGTGCACCCGCCGACCTGTCAACGGCCTATTGTGGCCATTGACAAAGTCGTTAACCTCATTAATGGACCTGCCCGTCCAACCTTAAGGTCGGTGGGCAAACCGGGAGCCTTGTCCGGCTTCAGAAAAAGCAAGAAACCTCATCTAAGGGCGGGATGAGATTTCATGAGGGTTTTAAAAAATTTAATAAATGTATGATTTGAAGTGATGAATGTGTCCCAACTCATGTGACAGTGTCACATGAGGGGACATGTCAGGGGAATTTTGTTTTTGCGTCTTTACCATTTTTAAATTTGGCACCGATCTCCCTGAGGCAGCACTTAGCCTCAGGGAGATGAGTGCACTCTTTTGTGTGCATGCGCGAAAGAGCGCACTCTCAGATGAGGGAACCCCCCCCCTCACCCTCGCCCGCACAGGGAGCACATAGTGCTTCCTTGCAGGCGTCATGCTAGGCGGGCCTTAATTGGGCCGCCCACGTAAAATGGCGGCACGCCCCCAATTGGGGGCACCAATTAGAAGCGCGCCTGCTCGCACTTGCTCCTGCACTTCCCACCCAATGGGGGGAAAATTCTTCCCTTGGTTTCTGTAGACAGCAGACTGGATGCACAAATACTGGAGGCTTTTCACACTTCTGGTAGATCTTACAATGTCTTCCCTGACACATAGCCTCATTCTCCTTTATACATGTTTTTCCCTTTTAGTGTAAATCGCATTGTTCCCATATGTCTTCGTAACTTTACCTTTCTCATAATATAAATCTTTTCATGGTGCTAATATTATCAGTAACATTTGGAAAAAATAAACACACTGCTTGGCCTAGCTTCTCTGGCTAGGTGTAACATCCTACCATCTCTTTGAAATTCAAACTGCTCTGATTTATCTAAAAATGCAAATTCTCCTCACTTCACATTCTAAGGCTTCAGCCATGTTTACATATTTAGCATTTCAACCCTAGCTTCTTTTAATGAGTCAAAGACTCCAGACCAGTTGTCTCCAATTCAATTAAATCCACACACACACTCACACTCACATACAAACAGAAACTATCCAAACCCCACTATTAACATACTTTTACAATAAATCACAATAATGAGAATTATTATACTTTTGTGACAATGGGCATATTGAACTTTTTTGAGGAAGACGTGTTTTTTCAAAAAGGACATACAAGCAAAAGCTAGCTGAGACCGTAAAGTAACCACTATCTGGAAAGTTCCTATGTGGATAATACTTGACCAAATAGTCCAGAGAGCATGGAATGTCACATATAAAAAGATGTCAAGGCCTACTTCAGACAGAGACACTTGAAATGCAAAAGACTGAATGTTAATCTCCTGTGGTTGCAGAGATAATGGAGACTCAGCAGACTTACCATCTCAGCAGAAACCATCTCCTGTTGAGTTGCTTTAATCTTCATGTAGATTGGGAAAATCAAATTGGCAGAGGTAGCCATGAGAAATAATTCATAGAATGAATTCAGGACAATTTCCTCGAACAATATGTTGCAGATCCAACCAGGGATCAGGCTATTTTGGATCTGGTAATGTGTAATGAGGCAGGTTTAATAAATGATCTCAGAGTAAAAGATCCCCTAGGAAACAGTGACCATAACATGGTAGAATTTAGCCTTCAGTTTGAGAGTGAGAAACTTGAGTTGGAAACGATTGTGCTGAACTTAAATAAGGGTAATTACAAAGGAATGTGGGCAGAGTTGGCTGGAGGGGACTGGGAGAGGAGTTTAACAGAAAAGACAGTTGATGAACAATGACAGATGTTTAAGAAATTAGTTCATGATTCGCAACAAAGGTATATCCCAGTGAGAAAGAAGGATTCTAAGAAGGGGATAGACCAACCGTGTTTAACCAAGGAAGTTAAAGACAGTATCAAATTGAAAGAAAAAACATACAATGTGGCAAAGGTTCGTGGTTAGCCAAAGGATTGGGAAAGTTTTAAGAACCAACAAAAGATGATCAAAAAAAATAATAAAGAGGGAGAAAATCAACTTTGAGGGAAACTAGCAAGTAATATAAAAACATTCAGTCAGAGTTTCTTTAAATATATAAAAAAAGAAGAGAGAGGCCAAATTGAACATAGGCCCCTTAGAGAATGAGGCTGGGGAAATAATAATGGGGAAACAGGAAATAGCAGAGGAGTTGAATAAATACTTTACATCAGTCTTCATGGTAGAAGACACTAATAGCATTCCAAAATTACTAAATAATCAAGGGGCAAAAAAATGGGGGAGGAAATAAATATAATAACTATCACAAGCAAAAGAGTACTAGGGAAACTAATGGGGCTAAAGTTTGATAAATCACCTTGACCTGATGGGTTGCATCCTAGGATATTAAAGGAAGTAGCTACACAGATAGTGGATGCACTGGTAGCAATATTCCAAGAATCCTTAGATTCTGGAAAAGTCCTAGAAGATTGGAAAACTGCCAATGTATTGCCCTTATTCAAAAAGGGAGGGAGACAAAAAACAGGTAACTATACGCCAGTTAACTTAACATCCATCATTGGGAAAATGTTAGAATCTATTATAAAGGATGTAATAGTTGAGCTTTAAAAATGCATAATATAATCAAGCAGAGTCAGCATGGCTTCATGAAGGGGAAATCATGTCTGACAAACTTATTAGAATTCTTTGAGGAGGTAACAAGCAGAATAGATAAAGAGAACCAGTGGATGTAATATATTTGGATTTCCAAAAGGCTTTCAATAAGGTATCACACATAAAGCTACTTAATAAGATAAGATAAGAAAAGGTGTTGGAGGCAGTTATTAGCATGGATAGAGGAATGTCTAACTAAAAGAAGACAGAAAGTTGGAATAAAGGGGGTATTTTCAGGATGATAACCTGTAATTAGTGGAGTGCCACAGGGATCAGTGCAGGGACAACAATTATTTACAATATATATTAATGAATTGGATGAAGTGAATGTACTATCACCAAGTTTGCAGATGACACAAAGGGCTGAATCAGAGGTGCGGCGCCATTTTACGTGGGCGGGCCTTAATTGGCGTGACGTCCACAGGGAAGCGCTATGCACTCCCTGTGTGGGCAGGGGGGAATGCCTAAAAAAATGCGCATGCACACAAAAGAGCGCACTCAAGCCCCTGGGGCTAAGTGCAGCCTCAGGGAGATCAGCTCTACGTGCAAAAATATTAAAAATAGAAAAAAAAAATTCCCTTACATGTCCTCTCATGTGACAATGTCACATGAATTGGGACATGTTCATAATTTCCAAAAAAACTTTATTAAAATTTTAAAAACTCTACATGGAACCTCAACCCGCCCGTGGATGAGGTTTCAGTTTTTCCTACATCCTGCTGGGGCTCCTGGCCTGCCCACCAACCTTAAGGTTGGATGGACAGGTCCACTAATGACTTTAATTGATCTGTCAATGGCCTCAATTGGCCATTGACAGGTCGGCGGGCACACAGCTGATTTTGCTGCGCCCCCGCCTTCCTGAAAATTTAAATGGGGCGAGTGACGTCGGGAGTTCCGCCTGATGTCATCCCGTGTCATTTTACGTGTTGGCAAGCGGGCCCCACCCCCGCTTGCCGACGGTAAAATCCTGACCAACGAGTTTACGGAGGAGTATAGACAGGTTAAGTGAGTGGTCAAAAACTTGGCAGATAATGTGGGAAAATGTGAGGTTATGCACTTTAGCAGGAAGAATAGAGGAGCTGAAGAGTATTTAAATGGAGAAAGGCTGCAGAAAGCTGCAGCACAGAGGGATTTGGGAATCCATGTGCATGAATCCCAAAAAGCTAACATACAAGTTCAGCAGGTAACAGGTAAGGCAAATGGAAAGTTGGTCTTTATTTCAAAGGGAATGGGGTATGAAAATAGGGAAGTCTTGCTAAAACTATACAGAGCACTAGTTAGACCACACCTAGAATACTGTGAACTGTTTTGGTCCCCTTATCGAAGGAAAGATATACTGGCATTGGAGGCAGTCCAGAGAAGGTTCACTAGGTTGATCTCAGGTATGGAGTGATTTTCTAATGAGGAGAGGTTGAGTAGGTTGGGCCTGTACTCATTGGAGTTTTGAAGAATGAGAGGTGACCATATTGAAACATATAAGATTCTTAGGGGGCTTGACAGGTTAGATGCTGAGAGGTTGTCTCCCCTTGTGGGAGAGTTCAGGACCAGAGGGCATAATCTCTGGGTAAGGGGTTGCCCATTTAAGACAGAGATGAGGAGGAATTTATTCTCTCAGAGAGTAGCCAATCTGTGGAATTCTTTATCACAGAGGGCTGTAGATGCTGGCTCATTAAGTGTATTCAAGGCTGAGATAGACAGATTTTTTATCAGTAAGGGAATCAAGAGTTATGGGGAAAAAGCAGGAAAGTGGAGTTGAGGATTATCAGATCAGCCACAATCTTAATGATTGGTGGAGCAGACTTGATGGGCCAAATGGCCTACTCCTGCTCCTACCTCTATGGTCTTATGATCTCTCAGAATGTGGACATAATCTGAGTTGAAAGAAAACAGATTCTGAGTGAAAGACATGTTTGTTTTTTCCCTTCCAGGAATACACAAGTAAAGGAGTTAAAAAGCCAGCTGTAAACCTGACCTGTGTGCTCTAGTGCTCTAGTTCTAGTGTGCAAGTGTGTGCTGTGAAGGTCCATTACTTTTATTTAAAAATTTCTGGAACATTTTAAATCCCTCATGAAACCTCATCCCGCCTGCGGATGAGGTTTCATGTTTTTGTATGAAGGCCACCTGGGCTCTTCGCCTGCCCAGCAACCTTAAGGTTGGATGGGCAGGTCCATTAAGTATTTTAATTACTTTATTAATGGCCTTAAGTGGCCGTTAACAGGTCGGCTGGTGCGCAGCCTACTCGGCTGCAAGCCCATCGACCTGAAACCTAAATGATGTGGGGTGATGTTGGGATGCACGACTGACATCACCCCGTGTCATTTTACATGTTGGCGAGCGGGCCCTGCCCCACTTGCCGACCTAAAAATTCTTCCCCAGGTAGTGAACAGGAGAAAGGCACTTGGTGAAATCATTAGGGAAATGGTACTGAGCAAATTGATGGAGCTGCGGTCTGGCAAGCCTCCGGTCCCGATGGACTACATCCTAGGGTCTTAAAAGAGGTGGCTAATGAGGTAGTCGATGCGCTAGTGGTAATTTTCCAAAATTCGCTAGATTCTGGAAAGGTTCCATCAGATTGGAAAGTAGCAAATATAACCCCTCTATTCAAGAAGGGAGGGAGGCAGAAAACAGGAAACTATAGGCCAGTTAGCTTGATATCTGTAGCGGGGAAGCTATTAGAATTGATCATTAAGGAGGTTATAGCTCGGCGCTTAGAAGATCTCAAGGCAATAGTGAAGTGTCAGCATGGTTTTTTGAAAGGAAAATTATGTTTAACCAATTTATTGGAGTTTTTTTGAAGGAGTAACATGCGCAGCGGATAAAGGGGAGCATGTAGACATACTGTACTTGGATTTCCAGAAGGCCTTTGATAAGGTGCCACATCAAAAATTATTACGGAAAATAAAAGTGCATGGTGCAGTAGGTAGCATATTAGCATGGATAGAAGATTGGCTGTCTGGCAGAGAGCAGAGAGTATGCATAAATGGGTCTTCTCCTGATTAGCAGGATGTGACGAGTGGAGTCCCACAGGGCTCTGTACTGGGGCTTCAACGTTTTACGATTTACATCAATGGCTTAGATGAGGGGAATGAAGACATGGTAGCTAAATTTGCAGATGACACAAAGGTAGGTAGGAAAGTATGTTGTGAAGAGGACATGAGGAGGTTGCAGATGGATATAGATAGGTTGAGTGAGTGGGCAAAGATCTTGCAAATGGAGTTTAATATGGGAAAATGCGAAGCTGTTCACTTTGGCAGGAAGAACAAAAAGGCAGAGTAATACTTAAATGGAGAATGGCTGCATAATTCTGAGGTGCAGAAGGAGCTAGGTGTTCTCATACATGAATCACAAAAAGTTAGTATGCAGGTGCAGCAAGTAATTAAAAAGGCCAAAGAAATGCTATCCTTTATTATGAGAGGGATTGAACATAAAAGTAAGGATGTTATGCTTCAATTATACAGGGCATTGGTGAGACCGCACCTCAAATACTGTGTGCAGTTTTGGTCTCCATATTTAAGGAAGGATGTAGATGCATTGGAGGCGGGTCAAAGGAGGTTTACTAGATTGATACCTGGAATGAGTGGGTTGTCATATGTGGAAAGGTTGAACAGACTGGGCTTGTTTCTACTGGAGTTTAGAAGAGTGAGGGGTGATTTGATTGACGTATACAAGATCCTGAATGGCCTTGACAAGGTGGATGTGGAAAGGATGTTTCCTCTTGTATGTGAGTCCAGATCTAGGGGGCACTGTTTTAAAATTAGGGGTTGCCCTATTAGAACAGAGATGAGGAGAAATTTTTTCTCTCAGAGGGTTGTGCGACTTTGGAACTCTCTGTCTCAGCAGGCAGTGGAGGCGGGGTCATTGAATATTTTTAAGGCAGAGGTAAATAGATTCTTAACAAAAATAAAAATACCTGGAAAAACTCAGCAGGTCTGACAGCATCTGTGGAGAGGAATACAGTTAACGTTTCGAGTCCGTATGACTTAAAAGATTTCCAGCATCCGCAGTTTTTTGCTTTTATCTTAGTAGATAGATTCTTGTTAGGCAATGGAATCAAAGGTTATTGGGATTAGATGGGAATGTGAAAATTGAAACACAACAAGATCAGCCATGATCTTATTGAATGGCGAAGCAGGCTCAAGGGGTCGAATGGTCTACTCCTGTTCCTATTTCTTATGTTCTTATGATTTGTATATTCTTTTTAACTTCTATTTTTTGGACTCAGCTTCTCATTTCTAATCTGTGTGTATGTGTGTGTTGTGTTTTTATTATTTTTTCCTCAGGTTTAAGTAACTGATAAACTTACTATTCCTTTGACTCAAGACGTCTGGTTAAATTGGCTTCTTCTAAAACATACATAAATTTGGACTGGGAAAAGGTACCACAGGGGGAAGGGATCCTTTTAAATTAACCTTGTTGCGACCATCCAAGGGGGTTGAATAAAGAAGGGGAGCCCGCTCATTCCTCTTCACCCTGGAGCATAACAAAATTGGGGTCCCATTCGGGAAGTTAACAATTTGGGGTATCTCACCTGGGATCATAATAAATCGGTGGATCTTGCCCAGGATCTGGATGTAACACCCTTGATTCCATTAATGACCAACAATCTATCTGTAACAAAAGCAAAATACTGAGGATGCTGGAAATTTGAAATAAAAAACAAAATATGCTGAAAATACTCAGCAGGTCAGGCAGCATCTGTGTAGAGAAACAGAATTAATGGTTCAGGTCAAGGTGACCTTTCTTTAGAACTGATGAAATCTATATACTCAAACACTGAACATGCACTGCTCCCTGGGCTAGAGAATTCTACATATTCACAACTCCCTGAATTAAGAAATTCCTTCTCATCTCAGTCCTAAATGGCTGACTCCTTATCCTGAGACAATGATCCTAGGTTCTAGATCTCCCCAGCCAAGGGAAATATACTCTCAACATCTATACTACTATGTCCTGTAAGAATTAAATGCTTTAATGAGATGACCTTAGCTCCAGAAAATATGGGCCCATTTTACTCAATCTCTACTCATAAGACAGCCCTCTCATCTCATGAATCAATCTAGTGAACCCTCATTGCATCCCCTCTAAGGCAAGCATAACCTTTCTTTGGTAAGGAGAACAAAGCAATGCACAGTAGTACAAGTGTGGTCTCACCAAAGCCCTATACAATTGCTTCAAGACTTCTTTACTGTTATTTTGCAATCCCCCTGCAATAAAAGCCAGCATATCATTTGCCTTCCTATTTACTTGTGTACCTGCATGTTAACACAGACACCCAGAATCCCTCTCAATACTGTTATTTGCTAACCTTTATTAAAAAAATTCTGCTTTTCCATCCTTCCTATAAAAGTGGATGATTTAACACTTGTCCATATTATATTTCATCCTTCTTGCACAATCACTTTGCTAAACTATAACACTTTGCAGCCTCTTTATGTTCTCCTCAAATCTTACTTTCCCATCGAGCTTTGTATCATCAGCATTTATTGGATTTATTATACTCAGACCCCTCAATCAAGTCAGTGATATAGATTTAATTAGCTGAGGCTCAAGCACTGATCCTTGCAGCACTACTAATCACATTCTGCCATCCTGAAAAGGACCCACCTATTCCTACTCTTTCTTCACTGTGCATTAACTAACCTTCAATCTATGTTAATACATTGTCCCAACCCCATCAGCATTTTTCTTGTGTTACAACCTCTTGTGTGACACCTTAGCAACTGCCTTCTGGCAATTGAACATATACTAGGTTTACTGGGCCCCCTCATCTACCCTGCTAGTTGCACTCTCACGAAACACTTAGACATTTGTCAAACATAATTGCCGTTCAAAAAACCCATGCAGATCATTCTAGAATCTAGGAAATTCTGGAAGATCACAACCAAAGCATCCACTGTCACTGCAGCAACTTCTTTTGAAAACCAAGATATAGGCCATCAAGTCCAAGGATTTATTGCCTTTTATTTCTTCATTGCTTTTCATTTACAAATATTAAATTACTTAAATTTTCCTACTCTCTTACAAGATGCACAGCAGAAACTCGCTAAGGCTCCTTCAGCAGTACCCGTGACCTCTACCACCTAGAAGGACAAGATCATCAGATGCATGGGAACACCACCACCTGAAAGTTCGCTTCGAAGTCACACACCATCGTGACTTGGAAATATATCGTCTCTCCTTCATTGTCGCTGGGTCAAAAACTGGAACTCCCTTCCAAACAACACCGTGGGTGTACCTACAACACATGGACTGCAGCAGTTCAAGAAGGCAGCTCACCACCACCTTCTCAACGGCAATTAGGGATGGGCAATAAATGCTCTGGAATCTTCGGTAGGTACAGTGCCCTGGGAGTGTTTAGGTACAGTGCCCTGGGAGTGTTTAGGTACAGTGCCCTGGGAGTGTTTAATGGGACAGTGTAGAGGGAGCTTTACTCTGTGTCTATTCCTGTGCTGCACCTGCTTGGGGAGTGTTTGATGGAACAGTGTAGAGGGAATTTTTCTCTGCATCTAACCCCGTGCTCTACCTGCCCTGGGAGTGTTTGATGGGACAGTGTAGGCCCTTGGTTCCCCATTATTTCTTATATGTTCTTTGTTTCTTCTGAAGACAGGCACTAAATATTTGTTTTTCGTCTCTGTTATTTCCTTATTCCCCATTATAATTTCTTCTGTTTCTGCCTGTAAGATACCCAGAATTACTTTTGCTAATCTTTTCCTTTTTACTTTCTTGGAAAAGCCCTGACAATCTGCTTTTATATTTCTTGCTAGTTTACTCTCGTATTCTATTTTCTCCCATTTTACCACTGCCTTGGTCATCCTGTGCTGATTTATAAAACCCTCCCAATCCTTAGGTTTGCTACTCTTTTTGGCAATATTTTAAGCTTAGTTAGCCAAGGCTATACCACTTTTCCAATGGAGTTTTTATTCTCCAAGGGAATATATTCATTGAGAATTATAAATTATTTCTTTAAATGTTTTGCCATTGCTTATCAACTTTCACATATTTCAATCCAATTTCCATATCTACCTCAGCCAACTTGCCTCTCATCGCTCTGATTTTGTTTAAAATTAAGGCCTTTGTTTCAGACATCATTCTCAAACTTAATATGAAATTTCATTATATTATGATCACTTCTCCCCAGAGGATTCAATTCACTCCAGATGATAGCAAGAAATGGCTGAAGGCACTGGATATTGAAAATGCTATGAGCCCTGGCAACATTCTGGCAATAACGCTGAAGACTTGTGCTCCAGAATGAGCTGTGTCCCTATCCAAGCTGTTCCAATACAGCTACAACACTGGCATCTACCCAACAATGTAGAAATTGCCCAGGTATGAACTGTCCACAAAAATAGCAGGACACAACCAATTACTGCCCGGTCAGACTACTCTTGATCATCAGCAAAGTGATGGAAGGTGTCGACGACAGTGCTATCAAGCAGCATTTACCCAGCAATGATATGTACACTGATGCTTAGTGTGGCTTCTGACAGGGCCACTCAGCTCCTGACCTTGCTACAGAATTGTTACAGCAAAGGAGGACCAAGGGGGAAAACTCTCAGCTGAATGGAGTCATACCTAGCACTAAGGAAGATGGTTGTGGTTGTTGGAGGTCAATCATCTCAGCTCCAGGACATCACTGCAGGAGTTCCTCAGGGAAGTGTCCTCGGCCCAACCATCTTCAACTGCCTCATCAATGACCTTCTTTCCACCATAAGGTCAGAAGTGGGGATGTTTTTGCTGATGATTGCACAATGTTCAGGACCATTCACAACTCCGCAGATACTGAAGCAGTCCATGTCCAAATGCAGCAAGACCTGGACAATATCCAGGCTTGGGCTGACAAGTGGCGAGCAACATTTGCGCCACACAAGTGTCAGGCAATGACCATGTCCAACAAGAGAGAATCTAACCATCGCCCCTTGACATTCAATGGCATTACCATTGCTGAATCCTCCACTATCAACATCTTGGGGGTTACCTTTGACCAGAAACTGAACTGGACCAGTGATATAAATACTGTGGCTACAAGAGCAGGTACAAGATTAGGAATCCTTCGGCGAGTAACTCCTGACTCCCCAAAGCCTGTCCACCATCTACAAGGCACAATTCAGGAGCCGTGATGGAATACTTTCCACTTGCCTGGATGAGTGCAGTTCCAACAACAGTCAAGAAGCTTGACACCACCTAGGACAAAGCAGCCCGATTAATTGGCACCTCATCCACAAATATTCAGTCCCTCCATCACCGACGCGCAGTAGCAGCAATATGAACCTACAAGATGCACTGCAGGAACTCACCAAGGCTCCTTCGACAGCACCTTCCAGACACACAACCTCTATCATCTAGAAGGACAAGGGCAGCAGTTACATGGGAACACCACCAGCTGGAAGTCCCCCTCCAAGCCACTCACTACCTTGACTTGGAAATATATTGCCATTCCTTCACTGTCACTGGGTCAAAATCCTGGACCTCCCTCCCTAACAGCACTGTGGGTGTACCGACACAACATGCACTGCAGCAGTTCAAGGTGGCAGCTCACCATCACCTTCTCAAGGGCAATTAGAGATGGGCAATAAATGCTGGCCTAGCCAGCGAAGCCCACATCCCATGAATGAGTTTAAAAAAGTAAGAGGGGAAAATAGAGTCTGAGAGTAAACTTGCAAGGAACATAAAAGTGGACTGTAAAAGCTTTTATAAGTATGTAAAAAGAAAAATATTAGTGAAGACAAATATGGGTCCCTTACAGTCCGAAATGGGAGAATTTATAATAGAGAACAAGAAAATGGCAGAGCAATTAAACAACTGCTTTAGTTCTGTCTTCACGGAGGAAGACACAAATAACTTCCCAGAAATGCTAGGGAACCAAAGGTCTTGTGAGAAGGAGGAATTGAAGGAAATTAGTATTACTAAAACAATAGTGCTGGAGAAATTAATGGGACTGAAAGCTGAAAAATCTCCAGGATAACACATCCCAAAGGAGGTGGCCATGGAATTAGTGGATGCATTGGTTGTCATCTTCCAAAATTCTATAGATTCTGGAACAGATCCGGCGGACTGGGGGGTGGAAAATGTAACCCTGCTATTTGAAAAAGGAGAGAGGGAGAAAACAGAAAATTACAGACCAGTTAGCCCAATGTCAGTAGTAGGGAAATTGCTAGAGTCTTTTATAAAGGATGTGATAACAGGACACTTAGAAAATATCAACCAAATTAGACAAAGTCAACTTGGATTTATGAAAGGGAAATCATGTTTGACAAACCTACTGGAGTTTTTGGAGAATGTAACTAACAGAATAGATAAGGAAGAACCAGTATATGTGGTGTATTTGGATTTTCAGAAAGCTTTTGATAAAGTTCCACACAAGAGGTTAGTGTGTAAAATTAAAGCACATGGGATTGGGGATAAAATATTGACATGGATTGAGAATCGGTTAACGGACAGGAACCAGAGAGTAGGAATGAATGAGTCTTTTTTGGAATGGCAGGTGGTGACTAGTGGGGTACCACAGGGATCAGTGCTTGAGCCCCAGCTATTCATAATATGTATCAATGATTTGGATGAGGGAACCAAATGTAATATTTCCAAGTTTGCTGATGACACAAAACTAAGTGGGAGCGTGAATGGTGAGGAGGATGTTAAGAGGCTTCAAATCGATTCAGACAAGTTGAGTGAGTGGGCAAATATATGGCAGATGCAGTATAACATGGATAAGTGTGAAGTTATCCACTTTGGTAGGAAAAAGAGAATGGCAGAGTATTATTTAAATGGCGATAGATTAGGAAATGTTGATGTACAAAGTGACCTGGGTGTCCTTGTACACCAGTCACTGAAAGCAAGCATGCAGGCGCAGCAAGCAGTTAGGAAGGCAAATGGTATGTTGGCCTTCATTGCGAGAGGGCTTGAGTACAGGAACAAGGATGTCTTAGTGCAACTGTACAGGACCTTGTTGAGACCACATCTGGAGTATTGTGTGCAGTTTTGGTCTCCTTACCTAAGAAAGGATATACTTGCCATTGAGGGAGTGCAGTGAAGGTTCACCAGACTGAATCCTAGGATGGCAGGATTGTTGTATGAGGAGAGATTAGGCCGACTAGGCCTGTTATTTACTGAAGAGTGAGGAGGGGATCTCATTGAAACATATAAAATTCTGACAGGCTGGACAAATTGGATGCAGGGATGATGTTTCCTCTGCTGTGGGGTCTAGAACAAAGGGTCACAATCCCAGAATATGGGGTAGGCCATTTAGAACTGAGATCAGGTTAAATTTCTTCACTCAGAGGGTGGTGAACCTGTGGAATTCTCTACCATAGAGGGCTGTGGAGGCCAACTCATTGAATACATTTAAGAAGGAAATAGATAGATTTCTAGACTCTAAAGGCATCAAGGGGTAGAGGGGGAGAGAGCGGGAGTATGGCGTTGAGATAGAGGATCAGCCATGATTATATTGAATGGCGGAGCAGGCTCAAGGGACCAAATGACCTACCCCTACTCCTATTTTCTATGTTTCAATGCCCAAGCATGGACAAAAGAGCTGAACTCAAATGTGAAGTGAGAGTCACTGCCATTGACATCAAGGCAGCATTTGACAGTGTGTGGCACCAAGGAGCCCTAGCAAAACTGGAGTCAATGAGAATCAGGGGGATAGCTCTCCACTGATTGGAGTCATACCTAGCACAAAGGATAATGGTTGTGATTGTTGGAGGTCAATCATCTCAGTCCTTGGACGTCACTGCGGCAGTTCCTCAGGGTAGTGTCCTAGGCCCAACCATCTTCAGCTGCTTCATCAATGACCTTCCTTCCATCATAAGATCAGAAGGGGGGATGTTTTGCTGATGATTGCACAATGTTCAGCACCATTCGTTAGTCCTCAGATATTGAAGCTATCCGTGTCCATAAGCAGCAAGACCTGGACAATATTCAGGCTTGGGCTATATGTGGCAAGTAACATTCATGCCACACAAGTTCCAGACAATGACCACCTCCAAAAAAAAAGTCCAACCACATCCCCTTGACATTCAGTGCTATTACCATTACTGAATCCCCCACCATCAACAACCTGGGGTTACCATTGACCAGAAACTGAACTGGACCAGCCATATAAATACTGTGGCTACAAAAGCAGGCCAGGGCCTGGAAATTCTGTGGTGTGTAACTCACCTCCTGACTCCTCAGCGCCAGTCCACCATCTACAAGGCACAAGTCATAAGTGTGATGGAATATTCCCCTGGATGAGTGCGGTTCCAACAACACTCAAGAGGCTCAACACCATCCAGGACAAAGCAGCCCACTTGATTGGCACTTCATCCACTACCTTAAATATTCTTTCTTTATTCTTTCATTGAATGTGGGCATTGCCCGTCCCTAATTACCCTTGAACTGAATTGTTATCCTGGCCATTTCAGAGGGCAGTTTCGAGTCAACTACATTGCTGTGAGTCTGGAGTCACATGTAGGCCAGACCAAGTAAGGATGACAGATTTCCTTCCCCAAAGAACATTAGTGAACCAGATGGGTTTTTATGACAATCAATGGTAGTTGTAATGGTCACTATTACCGAGATTGGGTTTATATCCCAGGTTTTTATTAATTGAATTTAAATTCCACCAGCTGTCATGGTGGGATTTTAACCCACGTCCCAGAACATTAGCCTGGGCCGATGGTTTACTAGTCGAATGATGTTACCACTACGCCACCATCTCCCCCCATTCACATCCCCCATCAGCACTGTGGCAGCAGTGTGTACCATCTACAAGATGCACTGCAGCAATTCACCAAGGTTCCTTCCAAACACTCAACATCTATCACCTAGAAAAACAAAGGCAACAGATGTATGGGACACCATCACCCACAAACTCTCCTCCAAGCCACACACCATCCTGACTTGGAACTATATCGCCATTCCTTCACTGTAGCTGGATCAAAATCCTGGAACTCCCTTCCTAACAGTACTGTGGGTGTACCTACACCACATGGACTGCAGTGGTTCAAGAAGGTGGTTTACCACCACCTTCTCAAGGACAATTAGAGTTGCGCAATGAATGTGGCCAAGCCAGTGACACCCACATCCCTTGACAGTATAAATAAATAAGTTTAGTTACTTACTGATTAGTATCATTACCAATGCCATTTGAGTGGCGACTGGTGCTGCCCACAAAATCCCTTCATTGTTCATTAAAAAGCTATTATTACGATAATGAATTTTTGGTTACCAAGTAGATATGTTGTCAAGTAGATATGACCATGCACAGTTATTGCTTGATTAACCATTGATTGATCTTCTTAGTTTTCGCTACAGCATGGTTCAGAACTCAAACTAAGCATTCCTCTTCATAGAGAAGAAGATTTTTTAAAAATCATGCAGCTAGGTTGGATTTGATTTGAAATTATTACTGCTAACAGCACCGTTCTTCATTAAATAATCTTGTCTGAAATTAAGTGTGGGACAGCTCTACATCACAATCTCTTGAAGCATTTACATTTTGATATCCATTCTGCCATTCATGAAGAAATGTCAAAAAAATGCTACAAAGAATTAAAAGTACAAATGACTTGGTAAATCTGCGAGACTACGGAAGCTTGTGGAATTCTCATTTAATAAATCAGTTTAACAAAGTGTTTCACATAATCATTTTCTTGCTGTTCCTTTACATGGATTGAATTACTTGGACAGCATCAATTTCTGACATTTGCATGTTAACCTCAACATCGAACTATAACTGCTTCCCTGGCTATACAAAATATTATTACACTTGCATGTTGTGTCAGATGCAGCTCAGTGGTAGCATTCTTACCATCCCTGGAACTTGAAAACAAAATCTAGGCTTTCAGTGCACTACAGAGGGAATGTTACACTATCGGAGGCACCAGCTTTTGGATGAGACATTAAACGGAGGCCCTGTCTGCCCTCTTGTGTGGATGTAATTTTGAAGAAGAGTGAGGGCGAGGGAGTTCTCTCTGGCATCCTGGTCAATATTTGTACACCAACCAACACCTCTAACAAATGATCTCATCATTTATTTCATTGTTGTTTGTGGGAGTTTGCTGAGAGTAAAATGGCTGCCTTGTTTCCTAGACTTCAAAAGTATTTAAGCGGCTGTAAGACTCTTTGGGATGTCATGAAATAAATGTTATTAGTGCAAATCTCTTTCTTTCTTTTTCTTTCTCTTTGTCTTTCAGACACCTGCTTCATGTAGCTGATTCCTTGACTGAAGCTCAATACTTGGTCATAGGTCCATCATGTTTGCTGTGCACATAGTGAGTTAGGCTGGTCTTCCTACAAGCATTTTTCTTCCCCTAAGATAGATTGTCCCACTCCTGTGACAGAAATTGTCCGCTGATCTGGACAAAAACTAGGGAAAATGTAAATGAGTTGTTCGTCCTTTGAGGCAAAGATGACCATGTCCACCATCTGGGGTGTTAGGTAAAGTCCCAGTGGGTACATAGGTGGCTGCTAAGGCTGATCTGTGTTCAGAAGGTTCTGCTGCAAATAGGGCAGGATACGGCAGATGATTGAGAACTGCTGGCTCAGAATTTCCTTTCCTTGTCTCTTCTCTCTGCCTCTGATATGCACTTGGTTTCGAAGGAGGTCTCACCCTTTTTATTTGGCGCCAGGCACAGTGACCCTGGGTGATCTTCTCCCAGGCATCTGAGTGGATATCAACACTCCTAAGTGAAGCCTTCAGAATGTCCTTGCAGTTCTTCTTTCAACGGTCATGAGAGCGCATGCCAGATTCAAGCTCTCCGTTAATGTAAGTAAAGAAGGGACCAAAGCTCAAACATCAGCTGAGGAACCCAGGACCCAAAAATGGGAGATCACAGAACTATGAAAGGTGCTGCTGGGTAGGGCTTATCCACAGCAAACTGTGAGGTATCCAGTGTTGTCACCATTTGTGTGAAAACAATGCAATACATACAATCTTTGTTCTTTCTGCTTGTCTGTGTATCTGCCAATTCTGCCACCATTCACAGTCATCTGCTTGAGTGCCTTTAGATCTGCAAAAGATTTTAAAATGATTGTCCACTTTTAGCTCTCGATTACACCCTGGGACTGGGAAAACAGTAGTATTTCGGCACTAATGGGATTGGCATTGGCAGTGAATCTGCACATCTGTGGCGGGATTTCTTTGAGGTAGTCAGTATAATTTAACTTCAAGTGAGAACTATTTACAAAGACCTCAAGCTAAGCACATGGTACTCAGGACACACACTATTCTGCGCCTCACTCACTTGGAGCCACTCGGTCACCTGGCTACTGATGTCGTAGATACATCTTTAATATCATCATGGTCTCATTCACATATCCATTAACCCATTACTCTACAAGTACTTTAATTCTAATCTCTGTATCCATGAGCAGAATTTTCTGTTTTGCGGGGTAGGGGGGCCGAGCCAGAGCGGGCGTGGGCGGGTGTGGACACGATCGCCACCTCCGATCTGGTCATTGCCGCATTTTACACGGGTGGGCAAATTAAGGCTCGCCCAGCACATTTCCCGACTCGCGAGGATAGTGGGAGTGTGCGGGCAGCGGCAGGCGTGCACAGACCGCAGGGTCCAGTGGCGACCCAGCAGTCTGTTTAAAAGAAGGCCTGGTAGCCTTTTGTAGGCTGCTCACAATGGCCAGTGCTAGGCCGCAGCATAGGGGTTCAGGTGAGTAGGCCAGGCTGGAGGGTGCCCCTCATTTTTCTGATGACTGCCTTGCTGCCCTCCTTGAGGAGGTGGCAGCACAGTGGGGGGTGTTGGTCCCCCAGGATGGGAGGAGGAGGCCCTCCCACATGACAAAATGTGCCTGGGAGGAGGTGGCGGAGGTGGTGAGCTCCTGCAACATGGTGCGGGGCACCTGGATCCAGTGTCGCAAGCGCTTTAATGATTTGTTATGCTCTGGCAGTGTGAGTACCGTGTTGGCTGAGGGCATTTAACCCAGCAGGTCAACTTACCCTCTGCGGTTCCCTCCCCCCCCCACACCAAGTCTCAGTGTCATGACTGCATTGAATCATTGAGGGCATTTTTCCTTTGCTGGGCGGGCAAGTAGATAGTGCCCATGCTGAGGTCAGCCTGAGTGGGTCATTAGGAGATGAGTTTTCCCCTGCAGCATGTGTTGATCTGAGTCCCACATGACTGGTTTGGGGGCAACCTGGAGGAGCTGTACCGAGGCGCAGACTCAGAACTCCATTACATGTCCTAGCCAGGATGATGAGATGGTGGAAGGGGAGCTTCAAGGTGTCGTGGCAACAAACCATCCGCTGCCCTCTATGCTGCACGTGGTCACGCCTCCTTGCTATGGGAGGAAATACCGTGTGGTTCCTAATGTGATGTAGGTCGCATGTGTCCAAGGTGGGGGGTGGTGCGGGTGGGGAGCAGGCCTAGCATCTTTGAGTGATCGGCAGCAGCGGGGTGAGGAGGCACTGGAGGCCTGATATGTCCCACTCTGGTTGGGGTGTGCCGTGCGCGAACAGAGTCCATGTGCAATTTGCACTAATCAATGCTCTTCTCTCATTTTCAGGAGAAGAATGCTCATAACGCAGCCAAGCGTGTGAGGACTGGAGGCAGCCAGGCACAGCTCTCCATATTAAGCCGCTTCGAGCAGGAGGCCCTTGAGCTGGAGAGGCGCCATGCAACCCAGGTCTACTGGTGTCGGTGAGGCTGGAGTGCCACGGCCAGGTATTTATCCCCAACAGTGAGCTCAGCATTGTCCTCCCAACAGCCATAGCACTGATGATTGTTAAATTAGTTATTGCAGCAACATCGCTGGGCCATTGGCTATGAAAGGTTGAGCGCGTAATGAGCTGGGTGGACAGCGATGAACTTTGTCATTGTCTCCACGTTAACTGATCCACTGTCCTTGTTCTTCCTTTCAGCATCAGCAGAGCACGGCTGAGAGGAGCAGCAGCACATGCCCCCTCTCACAATTTAGGAGCCTGAAGTCTCACCAGCATCACACCATTCCTGTGATGCAGGCACCAGCGGAAAGACTAGCACCTTGGTGGGAATTAGAACAATGGCTAGTGTCCCGGGGCACTGTAGAGAGGGCACTTCACAGTCACTGGAGGAGCTGACAGAGACAGAGTGTGCCCATAGCACCAGCAGCCGGAGGACTGCAGAGAACTAGGCACATGCTCAGTTGGTGCCTGATGATGTGCCTCTGAAGTCATCCGTGATGCAGCAAATGCAGCCGGGTGTGCGGGAGCATCTGGGGGTGATACATGAGGCTATGCTTGGCTTGGTCTCCGTGGTGGAAGAATCTACGTGGAAGCTCGCCGAAGCAATTAGCCACATGTCCGATTGTCAAGCATACTCCATGGAGAGAGTGGCGACTCTCATGGGAGAGCGTACTCCAGGAGACCCAGCAGGACCAGCAAGCCCTTATCTCGGCATTGACCTCAGCTGGTCAGTGCCAGTGTGGGAGATGATGTGCGCATCAAGTTTCCCAGCTCGGTGCCCATCCATCCACAATGAGCAGGGAGGTCCGAAGCGACCTCACATCGGCGCAGCAGCTGCCTGTTGTCTCTGCGGGCACCTCTCAGGGCGCTCCAGATGAGGGTGGCAGCTCCTCCGCCCCTCTCCCAGTGACCGTATCATCTGGTGAGGCTGCAACGACTGGGGAGTTGCCAGCTGTGGAACTGGCAGATCCCTCCCAGGTGGGCCCAGCACAGGCTCCACAGGCCAGAGAACGACCACCAAGGTCATTGAGGCCAACAGGACAGCAGAGTCAGCAGCCTGTCTCAGATGCCACTCCAAGCAATGGGGCAGCACCAAGACGTAGCACCTGGAAACGTAAACATGAGGCACCTTAGGCACACCACGGGTTTCTCACTGGTGCTTTTGTGTTGGCCCGAGATGAGGTCCTTATGATTTCTTTTTGATTGTTAACATTATTATTTTCTCTTTGTGATAAGTTCTTTTGCTTCAAGTATTAAATGCAGATGTGATTGGATGACAAAAGTATAATGAGTGATTTGTTGGACATTCAACTTTATTTACAAGGCCCTTAGTTCTGCTGACCTGACTGGTTTTGCACTTAGGTGTCAAGTATCGAGGCGGCAGCCCAGGCTTGTCCTGGTGATCCATTTGTGGTGGGCTAGCTGAAGGTTCGTTGGATTAAAGCATCCCAGGTGTTCCTGCCTCCATGTAGTAGTCCAGGATCAGCGTCTACCCCCTCAGCATTTCCCTGTGCATGCTCATCCTCAGACTCACTGCTGGACTCATCTTGTGCAGCCGCAGCCACTGCGTCGACGTCTTCATCGTCCACTGCATCCCCCCCTTTCCAGCGCAAGATTGTGCAGAGCTCAGCATGGAACCACTATCACCAAGACACGATCTGGGGGGTACAGGAGTGCACCCCCTGAGCGGTCCAGGCACCGGAAGCACACCTCGAGAAGACCGATGGTTTTCTCCACCACAGCCCTTGTGGAGCCGTGGCTCCTCTTGTACCGCTGCTCAGCTTCTGTTCTTGGATGGCAGAGAGGTGTCATGAGCCACCTTCTGAGGGGATAGCCCTTGTCACCCAGCAGCCATCCATCAAGCCGGGCCAGAGCACTGAAGAGCCCCGGCACCTGGGAGTGTCTGAGGATGTAGGCGTCATAGGAGCTGCCTGGGTACCTTGCACAGACTTGTAGAATCAGCATCCTGTGATCACACACTATCTGAACGTTCATGGATTGGGAGCCCTTCCTATTGACGAAGGCACTGGGCTCACCTACTGGCACCTTGATGGCCACATGTGTGCAGTCTATTGCACCCTGGACAAGGGGGAAGCCAGCAATTGCCACAAAGCCTCTGGCTCGCTGTGCTTGGCTTACCTGATCCCAGCGGAAGTGGATGAAGATCAATGCATGCCTGAACAGAGCATCTGTAAGCTGCTTGACACAAGTGCGGACAGCTGATTGGGAGACACCACAAAGATTACCCACCGAGCCCTGGAGGGAGCCAGAAGCATAGAAGTTGAGGGCAGCTGTGACCTTCAGAGCCACTGGCATGGGGTGTCCGCCCACACAGTTAGGGGAGATCTCAGGGCCAATCATCTGACAGATATAGTTGATTGTCTTCCTTGAGAGACGGAGCTTCCTTTGGCACTGCATATCAGACATATTGAGGTAACTGCTTTGCCGCCTGTATACCCTGGCAGCAGGATAGTGGCGTCTTCTGCGGCCCCTTCCGCCTTGGACAACCTCTTGGCCCGGCGCCCCTTGTGCCTGCGCCTGACTTCCCAAAGGTGGCTCCCCTGGAGGCTGGTTGTGTACTCCAGGCCACCTCCCGCTTCTAATCCTCCCTTCCTCCTCAGAGGAGCTGCCTCCAGTGGACAGTTCAGCTCCCATACACAGGCTAAGGGAAGGCTTCCTGAAACCTGCGGGCCTGGAAAAATTCCTCACTGCAGAGTGCTGACCTGAAGGGTAAGAGTCCAGAAAAAGCAGCTGGTATGCTTTTTGAAGTACTGCAGATCACAGAAGCAGGTTTGAAAAACTTTCAACAATAAATACTTCACAGAGCAGATTCACGACCCCACTGAGCCCTCTGATCCCGCCCGTGGATGAGGTTTATACAAATATCTCCTACCCGTTTGCCCATTGTGCCCATGTGCCGATCCAAAGATTGCACGGGCGCTGAAAAATCACCTTCGCTTGAACACTAAAGGGCCTTAAGTGGCCCGTTAATTAATGGTGAGCGCACGTCAGACTTCATCGCACGCCCGCCCAGCGAAATATCGCGATGGTGCGCGATGACGTGGGGACGCTCGCCTGATGTCACCGTGTGTCATTTTACGTGCGGACGTGCAGGGCCCATCCCCTGCACATCAAATGGAAAATTCTGCCCCATATTTTCAAACTAACACATATAACAGTGTGGCTTTGCATGGTGCTAATACATTTGATCCAATTTGTTTCTGTTTTTGCCTGAGTTCTAAATTAACCTTTCTGTGAGGGGAAAAATATTTGTTGAGTGCTATTTTAGTTGGTTCAGAGTTTTATTATCACCTATGTATGCTAACACATCAAAAATATCTAATACTTGCTCACATGAATAATGAAGTAACAGGTCACATTTTTTTGGGACAATTTTTCATGTCCATAGCATTTAGTAGGATTTCAAATTTCTCTATCCACTTTTCCTGTCATGCCCAGCTGTGGTGTGGAATAAGGTTATAAGACCATAAGATCTTAAGTAATAGGAGCAGAAGTAGGCCATTTGGCCCATTGAGCCTGCTCCACCATTCAATAAGATCATGCCCGATCTGATTGTGGCCTCAACTCCACTTTCCTGCCTGCCCTTCATAACCCTTAACTCCTTTGTCGAGTCAAGGGGGTCTTTGACATCTGTCAAACTCAGACTAGAAACACATCCCAGAAGTAGGCAGTGAAGAAACATTGGAAAAGAACCCATTGCTGCTTTCCAGGGTAGATTGTAGTAGCATAAAATAAAAACAAAGTATGCTGGAAACGCTCAACAGCTCAGGCAGCATTTGTGGAGAGAGAAATATCTTTAAGGTTTCAGATCAGTGATCTTTTGGGACTGGAAGATAGTAGGACTGAACAGTTTTTAAGCATGGGTGCAGAGCCAGAGAAAGCGCAGAGAAAAAGAACATAAAGTCAAGGTCTGCGATAGGGTGGAAGGTAGGAGTGATTAAATGACAAAACTGATGATGGTGCAGAGAAAATTGAGGTGATAATGGAATGCATAGAAACAATAAGAGGTGCAAATGGTTACAGCAGGATAGCAGAGGGGCAGAGGAGGACGGAAGCATGGGAAATCTGGCAAAGTGTAGGTTCCCATGGAATGTGGCGGGAAAAAGGTGAGTAGACCCAGGTGGGCCATCAGGTCATTGACCTGAAATGTTAACTCTGTTTCTCTCTCCACAGCCAGTGCCAGACCTGCTGACATTTTCCAAAGCTTTATTTTTATTTCAGATTTCCAGCTTCTGCAGTAGCTTGCTTTTTTTGTAGTTGTATAAAACCTATTTCCCTTTGACTCTAACTTTTTCCCTAGCTGTATTTCATTTCACACCTCAGAACAATACAATATTTTTATATTTGTAATAGTCATTTTGCTTCCTTTTGCTGATTTATTTCCAAAATGCTCTCAGAGACAAGACTCCAACAATCAGGATCCCCTTCTTTTAGCCAATGCTGGGAGATGGAGGAGAGGATGTAATGGCCACTATGTTGTTACAGTTGTTAGATTGGAATTGTGCAGATCTCCCTTGTCTCTAGGTGATTGACTGGTCCTGAATTATGGGAAGAACAAATAAGAAAGAAAGGCTTGCATTTACAAAGCACATTCCAAGACCTCAGATCTTCCCAAAACATTTTACAGCCTTTAGAAGTATTTTTGAAAGGTAGTCACTGTTTTGCTGACAAACATTGCAACTAATTTGTACACACAAGGTCCCACAAACACAATATGCTGCATGACTATTTATTCTGTTTTTGAAGATTTCAGGTGAGGTATAAATGTTGCTCTTTAGTGTCATTGGATCCTTCATGTCCAAATGAGAAAATAGATGAGGCCTCAGTTTAACATCTCATCTGAACGATAGCACCTCTAATAATATAGCACTCCCTTAATACTGCACTGAAGTGACAGCATAGATTATGCGCTGAAATTTTTTTGGAGTGGATCTTGAACCCATAGCTGACTCAATGAGAAGAATGATACACCTGGGCCAAGCTGACATTGAACCAAGACTGCTGGTATGAATGAGAAAGCTTGGTGGAAGAGGGAAGGTCTCTGTTAAAAGCGGGAGGAAGTTGGATGGGTTCAAGCATCTCTATGAACTGCCAAGGGGTTGGGGGGTGTTGGGCATGGCATGGTGATTGGGGTGGAATTTGGAATGTGGGAGAGTGACTTTAGGGCCTATGGAACTACTGAAGGTGGCAATGTTTAGCTGGAGGACATAGTGATTGATCTAAACTTTTTAAAAATTCATTCATGGGATGGGGCCGTCGCTGGTTAGACCAGTATTTATTGCTCATTCCTAATTGCGAACTTGAGAACTGAGTGGCTTGCTAGGCCATTTAAGAGTCAACCACATTGCAGTGGGTTTGGAATCACATGTAGGCCAGACCAGGTAAGGACAGCAGATTTCCCTTCCTAAAGGACATTAGTGAATCGGATGGGTTTTTATGACAATCAACAATGGCTTCCTAGTAATCATTAGATTTTTTAAATCCAGATTTCTTATTGAATTCAAATTTCACCATCTGCTGTCATGGGATTCGAACCTGGGTCCCCAGAGCATCACCCTGGGTCTCTAGTAGACAAACAGTATGACAGCACAGGAGGTAGTGGAGAGGTTGAGAAGAACAGTAGCAAGATAGAGATTTGTATCAATATATCTGGTATAGGTGCTGCCTAAATTGCAATGTCTTTGTAACTGCTTGTTTTCACAGGTCAGGCATATAGTCAGGACCTATCTTGAACTGTTCGCTTTTTTTTGTGGGGGTGGGGATGCAGCTGTGTCAGCTTTCTTCGAAGATGTTGCTCAGCATTTGTTAGTTTGCTAGGTGGGAATATATGGGAAGTATTTCTTTAAGAATTGTTCTTACCACTGCTGAATTATTTTATGCTGCACGATGATTAGACCAAGCATAGAATATGCTTCTTGAATTTGGCATTTTAGCTTAGTATCTAAGCATCCAGTCAGTTGGATTTAAGCCATTGGTGAACTTTGAAGAGAGATCCATCTCATAATGATGTATTTAGGATGGGCAACTTGGAAAGATTAGCATAAAAGGACTGTTCTGTAAAAAAGATAATTTACAGAAATTTGAGCAGCTTTCTCATGAACTGCACAACATATTTGTGAAAGATAAGAAACAGAATAATCATTGTGAAATCTAAATGAATGACTGATCGTCTCTAAAATGAAAGGAGTCATCAATTTTATTCATTAACAGTAATATTTTTGAATACCGCACTTACATTTTCATTCAACTTTGTAGAATGTGTTTACTTTTTGAGCTGTTGAACAAATGGTAACTTGGGCTAAGGTTTAGAAAGTTGTTCTGTTTAGCTCATAGAAATCCAGACAGAAGCACAGTTCTCATTGGCATGACATTTCATGGTAAGCTACGCATTCTAGCTCAAGGCATTCATCAATGATGCAAATGGCTTTGATCAATAATTGTCTAGTAAGTTACACAGGCTGGTAACCCACTTATCAGGAACACACAATTTCAAACTAGAATCCATTGATGACCCTCAGTCTATGAGGTCCTCAGATTTATGTCCTTTTGCAGCTGAACAAACACACCATCAGCAAAGTGTATCAAATTTTGCATTCTATACTTGCAGAAGGAGCATAATATTTCCCATTTTCTTTCACTGAAGAAATCTTTTATGCGCCTGCTGCATTGATTTCTATTGCGTAGTTGACCCTGTGTTTCACAGTTAGGGCAGGGAAGTGTACAGTAAGTCCCCACACAACAAAACAACAACATGCATTTATACAGCACCTTTAACATGGCAAGGCAAATCACAGATAGGATTAAGAAAAGTGGACACTGAGCCAGAAAGGGAGAGGCAACCAAAAGCCTGGTTAAAGAGATGGGTTTTGAAGTTTTGAAGGTGGACGTGTTATGGGCTAGGAATTTTCCCAAATTGCTATGAAGCACTTTGAGATGTTCAAGGTGCTTTATAAATGTAATTTGTTGATGCTGTTGTAGAAATTGTTGAAATTGTAGCTAGGGAAGTTTGTGCAGCTGAAAACTGTCTATAATGGTGGACCAAGGGAGGGGCATTGCAGAAGAAACAATTAGCAGAGGAACAGAATGTTTCAGGAGATTTAGGGCTGGAGGTTATTGCAGAAATATGATGAGGGCAAGACCACAGATGGATTTAAAGATAATTTAGGGAAAGTTATCATTGAGTATTTAGTCGCCTTAGTCTATTTCTAATCATAAATTCACATTTTCATACAAATATTCTAATGCTTCTGAGGTATCCTAAGATTAAATTAGCTTCAGCGATTAGCATTACACTCAGTAAAGGCTCATGGATCTCTGCAAAGACCCTTTTCCTTTCCTATGTTCATTGTGCGCATATTTGTTGCTGTTCATTACCAAATGGATTAGTTTTTATTTATCTGTTATTTTTTTAACTCATCAGCTTAATTGGTCCATCTCTATTTAGTCAAATAAAAATAAAATACTGCAGATGCTAGAAATCTGAAATAAAAACAGAAAATGTTGGAAAACCTCAGCAGGTCTGACAGCATCTGTGGAGAGAGAAACAGAGTTAATGGCCAGAATTTTCCCGTTGGCGATTTGGGGGCGGGACCCCCGCTCACCGACAGGAAACTGACACGGAATGACGTTGGGAGGAACCCCTGACATCATCCCAGTCCCTTTAAATTTTTAGGAAGGCGGGCGGACAGCGAAATCAGCTGTCTGCCCGCCGACCTGTTAATGGCCAATTAAGGCCATTGACAGGCTAATTAAGATCATTAAAGACCTGCCCGTCCAACCTTAAGGCTGGCGGGCAGGCCAGGAGCACCAACGGGCCCCTGATAATACATGAAACCTCATCCACTGGCGGGATGAGGTTTCATGTCTGTTTTTAAAAAGTTTAATAAAGTTTATGCCGTTTTTATTAACATGTCCCATCTTGTGGGACATTGTCACATGAGGGGGACATGTTAATAATATTTTTACTTTTCTATTTTTTAACTTTTGTGCGCTGTCACTAATCTCCCTGAGACAGCACTTAGTGTCAGGGAGCAGTGCGCTCTTTAGCGCGCATGTGCGAAAGAACGCACTTTGACAGCTGGGGATTCCCTCCCCCGCCCCCACCGCCCCCCCCAACACAGGAAGCGCTATGCGCTTCCCATCAGGCAGGCCGCTGGGCGGGCCTTAATTGGCGGCGGGCCCCATTTCAGTGGTGGGGGTTGGCTGTCCGCCCGCCGCCAAGCCGGTGGGGCCCGCACACCCACCAAGGGCAAAATTCTGCCCAATGTTTCTAGTCTGTATGACTGCTCTGATGAAGAGTCATACGGACTCAAAACATTAACTCTGTTTCTCCCTCCTCAGATGCTGCCAGACCTGATGAGGTTTTACAAATTTTCTGTTTTTATCTCTCTACATACTGTTTGTCTCCCTCAAGTTGTCACTTGGTCACATTGTGAGGAATTATCAGCAAACATCCTAAAGCACAAGTCCACGTGGTTTATTAGCACTATACAGCAAACAGCAAGAAGCTAAGAAGGACACCCTACAAACCCTGCTGGTTACTGTCCAATAACAGCTATTTTCATTATAGCACATTTCTGATTCCTATTTTCAAGCCAGCTTTCTTTCCAGCTTGCTATTCTGATTTTTAAAAATTAATTCACAGAATGTGAGCATAGCTGCCAAGGTCACCATTTCATGTCCATTTCAAGTTGGCCTTGAGAGGGTAGTGCTTAGCCACATTCTTAACAACGGCATGGCTTGCTAGGCCATCTTAGAGGCCAGTTGAAAGTCAACCACATTGCTATAGGTCAAGAGTCATAGATAGATTGAACCAGGAAAGGACAACAGGTTTCCTTCCCTATTAGTGAGCTAGTTGGGTTTTTAATGACAATTTATGGTTACATGGTCACCATTACTGATACTAGCTTTTTATTCTAGATTTATTTAATTAACTGAATATAAATTCTCAGCTGCCATGATGGGATTTGAACTCATGTCTCCAAAGTATTAATCCGCTATGCTATCATTCCCAGCAAATTGCATGGGCCTTAAACCTTCTTGAAAAGATCTTGCGCCCTTTCTAAAAAAAAAAATCTATCAGATTAATGAGGCATTACCTAGTGCTTCTATGTAGTTGTTAATTATTCCTGATGGCCTTTGTGTTCCTGGTGCAATCCTCGTGGAGACCAATAACTTTTAAAAATAAATTTGAACTTCCAGTTAATAGCTGAAAAGGATGCCATGACAAGATTTCACATTTTAAGATTTGTACTGTAGCAAATGACCAAAAGCACTATTAACTAAACATTAATTTTGTAGTGTTATGATCTGGGTAGAGGCCACTAACATGTTTTTTTTTAGAATCTGAAACCCCAGGTATTTACTAAAAGAATGCAGCTCACAAGGTTCACGTTCAAAACAAAAGAATTTTACTACTGTAATGAAAATATACTAATTTTCATAATATTATTGTGATTTATTGTAAAGGTAGGTTAATAGTGAGGTTTAGATTAGTTTCTCTGAGTTGATGTGTGTGTGGGGGGGATTTAATTGAGGCAGCTGGTCTGAAAATTTGAATTATCAAAAGGGAAGTTAGAAATGCTAAATACGTAAACATGGCTGAAGTTTTAGAATGTGAGGTGTGAGGAAAATTAGCATTTTTAGATAAATTAGATTAGTTTGAATTTCAAAGAGATGGTAAGATGTTACACCTAGCCATAAGAAGTTAAGCCTAACAGTGCGTTTATGTTTCACAAAGGTTACTGATAATATGAGTACAATGAAAGATTTATATTATAAGAAAAGTAAAGTTGCAAAGACATATTGGAACAATGGAATTTACACTAAAAAGGGAGAAACATGTATAAAGGAGATTAGGCTGTGTGTAAGGGATAAGGCATTCTAAGATTAATATATGTGAAAAGCCTATAGCCTCTGTGCATCAAGTTGCTGTCTACAGGAACTGAAGCTAAGAAAACTCTCTGTAAATATCACTGTCCTGGGTATTGTGTATTTTTCCTGGGTCTGTTGAAATTTATTTGTTTTTACTGTTGCCTTAACAGAGATGTGACTGGGAATCAGTTTAATTAGGGGATTTAGGAGTTATTATAGTGGTAATTTGTAAACATATGTATGTGCTTAAAATCTTTTCTTCTCTTAATAAATGTTTAATTTAGTTTTGTAAAAAACCTTTAAGAATCAGTGGACTTATTAATACTAAATTCAAGGCACGCATCTCAAAATAAAATACAAATTGCAAAACAGTTGTGGCAGCTGTTTCAAGTTTCCCTCTGGGATTTGAGCAGCTTGGCATTTACCATCCACTGTGCCATAACACTACACAAAAGTCAAAGAACATGAATATTAATAACTACACTCTTTCCTAACTATTCGGTTACATGAAAGATATTAAAAGTACAATGAACACAGTTACTTATAATCTAAATTGAATTTCTTAAATCAAATTTTCTTCTACATCCATTTTGCTTACATCCTCAATAACTCAAGTCAGGTAATTATCAGAAATTGGAAGATTAACCACTTAGTTTGAGGACTGTTTCAAAGATTCATAAGGATTGAGATTTCTTGGACCTTCTGCTTACTTCCGGCAGGGCTGTCCCTTCAAATCTCCTCAAACCACTCCTTGATTGTAGGCTCCCTGTTCAACACAAGCATTGTTGGTCTTAAGTGAAGTCACCTTGGGTCAAAACTCCCCTGGTTCTATTATTCTTTAACTCTGGGGTCTTGTATCTAAGACTTTCTGTTTCTCTTCTGAGCTTAGCTATCCCAGAAGTTCAACTTGCTGTTAGAAGTCCTTCAAATAACAAACTCTTTTAGCTAACACATAGAATTTCACTGAATTCCACTGGAAAGAGATGTTTATTGTCCAAAACTTGTTCTAATCTAAAAACTAAAAAACCTGCTTGAAGCAGAATCACGTCCCTAATATACTCACCCCTATAATTTACTTCCAGTTGACCCTGCTTTTCTATTGTTTATCTGCCAGGCAACTTGCTTCCATGATCATTTACTGGAAGCCAGGTGCTTTACCATTAATCTCCTTTCAGAGAAATCTCGTTCTTAAAGGGACCATAATCCCAACATAAAATATAGAGTTTTTCCTGCAAAAGCTCACGGGACATCACAGTAGGCAACTCATACTTTAAACCACAGAAAATAATGTTCCTCTTTTATACTTATCAGACAATGCACTCTCCACAGAATTACACCCCTTATAGCATATGGTCCATAATTACTTACATCTCCCAATAGGTTCATATTTTCCCATTTCATTGACTAGTAACTTGAAGTGACCATCTCCAGGCACTTCCCTCAGCTATTTGGAATTTCCCAAATCCACTAGCATCAATGAAGCCTCTGGCCACGTCAGGATGAACCTCCCAGATTCCTGTATTGGCTGCAAATCTTTAACTAGAGACCATCTCGCTCTTGCAACTGGCTTCGGTAGCTAGCAAAGTACCTGCAGCTGCTTCCTGCTGCTGACCACACCAACTACTGTTCTTTTCTTCCATCTCATTTTCCTTCTGTCCCGAAGGCTTGGAGCCAGCAAGTTAACTCGCTATTAGCACAGCGGACGTTGCTTTTCATTTCCAGCTTTGAGAATGTTGTACCTTCCTCAGCAGGTCCCTTGACTTAGGCAGGCTTGTTGTCAGGCAGGATTTGGCACAGTCACATGACCCCCTTCATTTTAACCTAAATTTAAAGACATGGTCCAAAACACCAGAATCTCATAAACATCGTAATTGTAACACTCCTTTGATTAGCTTTGGTGCATACCATTTAATCTTCACAAGCATTTTGTCCATTATAGATGTTTGGCTGGCTGGTCTATAATTTCCAGATCTCTGCCTCCATTTCCTGTTTTAACATCTTTCACCTTAATAAGCACCAAAGTTCATTTCTTAGCGTTTGAACTGAAAGAGGGAAATGGGCATTAGAAGCTGAGCTCATGGAACAGATGTTCCATGCTCACAGCCAACTATTGTGTATACATTGAAGAAACTAAAAAGATCACCACTTCTTAAATTCAACCAGGTGGCCAGCTGCCTTACTTGTATCCTCCGCTTCCTGTTGCCTGGTTTTTCTTTTTGAGTGTTCTGCAAAGTTGAAAGCTTACTGTAGAAAGAATCAGTAAAGAGGGAATAAACAGTGGATGCATTATTAATGGAACAAGTGAACCAAAGTGAATTCACTTTGTAAATGTGTGTGTTTTCGAGGGGGCCAGGGAGGCAGCAATTTTATGTTATGTTATCTCACTTATTCATTTTCAAGCAAGGCCTTGCAAAATATCTTGGTCAACAAGGCTGGCAGTTGACCTGTTTGCAGTCCAATACCTTCTGTGTCTGAAACAGAAGATGGTTGATGAGAAGAAACCAGCCCCCAAAAAGGGAGCCAAGAAAGCCTTAATGAAACCGGCAGCAAAGGGCGGCAAGAGGCAGCGAAGATTGAAGAAGAAGAGTTACTCCATTTACATCTACAAAGTGATGAAGCAGGTTCACCCCGACACCGGCATCTCCTCCAAGGCCATGAGCATCGTGAACTCATTCGTGAACGATACTTTCGAGCGCATCGTGGATGAGGCTTCCTACCTGGCCTATTACAACAAGCGGCAGACCACCAGCTCCCGGGAGATCCAGACCACTGTGCGCCTGCTGCTGCCCGGGGAACTGGCCAAGCACGCCGTGTCGGAAGGGACAAAGGCAGTGGCCAAGTACACCAGCTCCAAGTAAAACTCCGCAATGGACTGGAAAAAAAACACCAACTCCAGTGGTGCAAGGGGATGCTTGAAGGCTCAAGGGAGTGACCTTTTGCTGGTCCATCAAATTTTCTGTCCTGCCCACGATGATTCCCATGGCGGCGTAATGTTATCTGGTTAAGCTGGTGTTGCTGGGCCTGCACATGATTTCTCAACATTTGAACTGCAAGAGGAAAATGCTCATGAGAAGTGAGATTGTTGTTCTGTGTGTACAGCTTTTGATTTTTTCTGACTTTGGAGGGTACAAATAGCTTTGCAGCGAATAGAAGAAGCACTCTGTGGGACTTACCATAAGAACACAAGAGGTATAGAACCATAGAAAACTTACAGCACAGAAAGAGGCCATTCAGCCCATTATGTCTGCACAGGCCAAAAAAGAGAAAAAATAAGAAACTAGTCGTTCATTTTAATCCCACTTTCCAGCACCTGGTCCATAGCCTTGCAAGTTATGCATGTCAGGTGCAGATCCAGGTGCCTTTTAAATGAGTTGAGTGTTTCAGTCGCAACTGCCAATTCAGGCAGTCACCCACCACCCTCTGGGTGAAAAAGCTTTTCCTCATGCCCCCTCAAAACCTTCTACCAATCACCTTAAATCTATGCCCCCTGGTAATTGATCCCTCAGCTAGGGGAAACAGGCCTTTCCTGTCTACCCTTTCTAGGCCCCTCATAATTTTGTGCACCTCAATTAGGTCACCCCTCAGTCTTCTCTGTTCTAAGGAAAAGAACTCTAGCCTATCCAATCTCTCCTCATAGCTGCAATTTTTGAGTCCTGGTGACATTCTTGTAAATCTCCTCTGCACTCTCTCCAGAGTGATTATGTCCTTCCTGTAATATGGTGACCAGAACTGTACACAAAATTCCAGCTGTGGTCTAACCAGCATTTTATACGGTTCCAGCATTACATGTCTGCTTTTGTATTCAGTACCCTTGTTCAATAAAGGAAAGCATTCCAGATGCTTTCTTTACCATCTTGCCCACCTGTCCTGCCACCTTCGGGGACCTGAGGACATGCACTCCACGATCTGTCACTTCCTCAATCCCTCTCAATATCCTCCCATTTATTGAGTATTCCCTTGCTTTGTTTGTCCTCCCCAAATGTATTACCTCACAGTTTTCTGGATTGAATTCCATTTGCCACTTTTCTGCCCACTCAACCAAACCATTGATATCATTTTGGAGACAACAGCTATCCTCTTCACTATCAACTACATGGCCAATTTTTGTGTCATCTGTGAATTTCCCAATCATGCCTCCCACATTTATGTCCAAATCATTAATTTATACAACAGAAGAGACAGCCTGTGCAATGGTTGCCCCTGTTGCCTCTGATGACTTTGACGTGCACCCTCTGGCCAGCCGAGGCCTTGAGGGTCCTGGTTTGCTTTGGCTGTCCTCCTATGGGCCAGCTGCTCCCGCTACAGTGACAGAGGATGATGTTGAGGGGGTCACAGGCAAAGGTCACTTGGAGGGTGCAGACAGCCTCTGAGGTTCCTGAGTGAATGGCCCAGCTGCCGCTTCTCTTCCTTTCAAGTGTCTGAGGACTCTGGCCTGACTCCTCGAGGGGAAGGAGCGCCCGGAGGGATGTCGAGTTGCCCCATTTCCCTCTCATGTTCCCACTGCAGGAACTCAACCATGGCGACCATGATGGGGTGCAGCTCTGCCCACATCTCTGCGTTCTGCTGGACCAGGGTCTCCATGGCGTCAACCATCCTTCCCATGGAGACCTCCATCCACGGACATCTGGACACCACTTAATCAGAGAGCAGGCAGATACACTCCTCCGACTCTCGTGCCACTCTGTTGAGGGCTTACACCAGCTCCGCCTTCTGCTGACTCTCCACGTTGAGTTGGAAGGCCGAATCCAGAGGCTTGTCATCTGACTGGGATCTCTCAGCAGTCCTCTGAGTGCCAGGGAGCTCGGCTGAACTTGCCTCCTCCTGCTGCAGACACATGTCCGTGTGGTGACCACCAGATTGTGAACCCGGGCCTGCTCTAGATCTACATCCCACCAAGGTGTGTTTCTTTGCGCTGGTGCAGGGTGTGGGTAAGCGCTGTGACGGGTCTTCCAAACTGCTTATTTCTAGCTCTTCGATGGAGGAGCTGTCCTCTTGGCTGGAGCTGAGGACCTGGATGGAGCTGAGGGATTCGCTGGCTGATGGTGTCGGTCGCTCGGCAGAGCTCCCTGTGAACCAAAGTAGAGATAATTAGTGCACGGCAGCAGAGTCAAAAGCAGGAGAGAGAGCACTCACAGTTGCATTGAGAGAGGGATGATATGGTGCAGGATCACATATGCCACCTGCTGCAGGATTTGACGTCACGGGGACATGGAGGACATCCACTGCCAGCGGCCGTGAAAGCCTGTGGCTCCTTCCAGGTCTCCACAGATGGCCTGTGCAGGATCTCACAAGCCTCCATACACAAGTGTATCCAGGAGATTACGGACACCATCTTCACGAAGGCACAGAACGTTTTGCATTTTGCCCAGGATCAGGAAAGCCAGGAAGTAAGAGCTCTGGGATTTGCGCAGATTTCAGGTTTTCCACAGGTGCAGGGTGTCGACTGCACTCACATGGCGCTTAGACCTCCGTGGCAACAAGCAGTCAACTATGTAAACCCCAAGGTCTTTCACTCACTGAATGTTCAACTGCTGTGACACCACTACAAACACATCCTACAGTTCTGTGCACGATTCCCAGGGAGCATCCACGACTCCTACTCTCAGGTCCCTGACATCTTGCAGGGTCCACAGAGGCTGCAGGATTGGCTCCTTGGAGACAAGGGCTACTCACAGAGGACGTGGCTGATGAGGTCCGTGCAGCAGCCTCAGGCTGCAGCAGAGCAACAGTATAGCGAGGTTCAGGGCATGAGCTGGACTTAGGGGGAGCAAACAATATGCATTTGAAAATGAGGTTCGGGTGCCTCGGCAGGTCCGGTGGAGCACTGCAATACAAGGTGTCACGCATCATTGTAGTTTGCTGCGTGCTAAACAACCTGGTGCTGCAATGCGGGGGGAGGACCTGGCTGAGGAGGGGATGGAAGAGCTGCATGTCTCCTCCGATGAGGAGGACGTCAAAGGGGATGATGGTGATGAGGTTGTCGAAGGCGATGGTGCTGGCGATGAGGCCATCACACTGGCCAGATGAGGCAGGCATGCTCGGGAAGCCCTCATAGTCGCAAAACTCGTGGAGGATGATACCAGATGCAGTGAGGACAGTCCTGACATCCTCACCTTGCATCTGTGACTCCTGTGTGGCTGATGGCAGCGCACATGCCCTCAGTGCTCAGGCTCATGTAATGGAGACTTGGTGGAGGCCCTAATAGTCACTAGGTTCCAGAACGATGATGATGACATGCAGTGAGGACGCTCCATAGATCTTCACATAATCTCTGAGAATGTCTGACTCCTGTCTGGCCGAGGGCAGCTCGCTTGCGCTCTGTGATCAGGGTAATATCATGCAGCAGTGATACTTTAAATGCACCTGATCCTTTGTCAGCCTTCAGCACCTGTCTCCTTCAGGAGCACAGTGTCATCAGTCACAAATGCTGAAGGGATGGGGCCAGCCCAACATCAAAATTGCTGAGAGCACACAGAAAGAATGACGGGACTCTGTGACGCCTGCCCACAACATCCTGGCAGCTCTGACAAGCACCATTGAGGTGCAGGCATCACTAATGTGTCCAGTGAGTTCAAGCTGGGCCATCAGTTTGGCCTGAAGGTTACACACTGCACAGGGAAGAGGCCCTGGACTGAGACACCTGCCTTTATCTGCTGCAGGAACCAAGGCTTCACATCTGAGTGACACAAACACTGCTCATTATACCAAGGAGCCATAGGAAGGAGACATTCTTGAGAGTTTATTTACAATAGTGAACATTACGTCCAAGTGATTAATGTCTATGCCCAGGCTCTGAGACTACATCTTCTTAACTTTCCTAACCCTGCTGCTATGTCTTTGTGCTCCCTGACATCCACAGCGGAGGTGGAGGCAGCCTGTTGACAGCTATGCCCTGTCCATGATGACCTTGGCGGTCGTCCTCTGGAGGGCCCAGGCCTGCTTTGGGTCTCCTGCTGTGGGCCAGCTGCACCCTCGGCCTGTTGAGCAGGAGCTGCAGGGGTCACAGGAAAAGGGGATTTGGATTGACTGGACATTCCCGGAGTCACCTGGGTGGATGGCCCCAGGGTGTTGAGCTGCTGGTCCTCCTTCATACGGGTGCCCAAAAGCCCCTGGTTGACTCCTTGAGGAGAAGGGGTAGCTGGAGTAATATCAAGCTGCCCCCCATGCCTCTCACATACACACTGTTGGAGGCCAAATATAGCAATTGTGACAGAGTGCAGCCCGCGCAGCGGTTCAAGACTGATGTCCTGGACTAAGGCCTCCATGGTGGCCGCCATCCTACCAGTGTTGACCTCGGTCTGTTGGCATGCCAGCGCTATCACCCCAGCCTGAATTCGGACAGATTCCTCCATTGTACCTTGCAATCTGGGGAGTGCAGTGGACATCCCTTCCTGATGTTCCCGAGCTTACCTTTGCAGCTCCAGCAACTGAGGTATGACTGAGCCCAGAGCCTCCTCATCCAACTCGGACTCAGCAGATTCCTGCCCTCCAGCAGTCATCCGAGTGCCAGAAACCTGGGAGGTCCCTGCCACCGCCTGCTGAGGATCAGACAGTGTGATGTGTTCACCAAATTGTGACCCCAAGGCTTCTCTACAACTAGGTCCCACTGAGGTGTGTGTCTCCGCGTTGGTGTAGGGTGAGGGTGAGCGCTGTGATAGGTCTTCAATTAGGGTGTCATCAGAATCTTCTTCCAAGGTGTCTTCAGCGCTTGAGTTGAGGACCTGGCTTGTAGACCCCCTTGGCTGCTTCCCAGACATGCCTGCAAAAGCAAGGAGAGATGTTTAATGCATGACAGTAGACTGTGGAACAGGGGAACTAACTCACACCATGGTTATCTGATGGATGTTGTACTGCTGGATTCTCACATGGTTGAGCACTGTCGACCTCACTGTCAGCACAGGGACAGTCCAGATTGTCACCGGTCAGCTGGATGACTCTATTTTCAAAGTCTGCGAGGACCTTAATGTCAGGCATTCCTCCGCCAGTCTGTGACCTCTCCCTTTTGTTGTGTGCCAACTTGTCCTGCATGAATACAGATGGAGAGAGTGTAAGCAGGACGCCAGCCCGGCCAGATGGGAAGGGTGCCTGGCATGTGTGGGTGGTGAGTTTTGACATGGACAGGATGAGGACATGTTCCACAGGGCATATGAAGGTGTATGTGTGTGAGAAAGTGAATGGTGATGTCCCTTGAACTGGCAGTGAGTGAGATCCCTGTGGGTGTGTGATGGGTTTGTGAGTGTGTGAGTTGAGAGTATGAGAAGAGTGATTTACCCTGGCGGAACGGATAAGGCCATTCATCCTCTTTCGGCACTGGATGGCTGTCCTTTTTTGCAGGGCGTTGGCACTGACCACCGTTGCAACTGCCTCCCAGGCTGGATTGGTGACCTTGCTTGCTGGTCTTCACCCAGAGCAGGGTAGAGGACTTAACAGCAGGCTCCACTGCGTCCAGTAGGCACCCGAAGGAGGCGTCACTAAATTTGGGGGCAGCATGTTTCCTCCCTTTAGCAGCCATGACTTTCCAGCAGCTTCCAATTCCTTAGAGAGAGCTAGCTCTGTGCATGGTCACCCTTTAAATATGGCACTCGGATTAATGAAGGCCTGAGGTGACGGCGGGGTGGGTGAATCAGAGGCCACCCTGTCAGCGATCCGGTGTGGTTCCAGTGAATGCATTATTAATGAGGTGGGACGCGCCACGAATGGGATGATACGGCTCAAAAACCCACATTGAGGCCAGCGGGTAAAATGGCTTTTCACACACACAACCACACTTCATGCAAAATTGGGATGATTCTGCCCTAAATCTAGAATTGCACCCCCTCTTGTTGGGCTTGTTACGTGCTGGTAAAGTTCTCTTGAATGCAGTTGAAGAATTTTGTGCCTTCTGTGCCCTTCACTCTGTTCATATCCCAATTGATATTAGGGTAGTTGAAGTCTCCAACTATTATTGCCCTATTGTTTTTGCACTCAGAAATTTGCCTACATATTTGCTCTTCTGACTCCCTTTTACCATTTGGAGTGCTCTGAGCAAAGTGGCTGCCCGTTTTTATATTCCTGAGCTCAACCCATAAGGCCTCATTTGATGCTTCATTTAGTATATCATCCCACCTCACAGCTGTAATTGATTCTTTAGCCAATAATGCTGAGCGCCTGCCTTTTTTTATTCTCCTCCCTATCCTGCCTGAAAACTCTATATCCAAGGATGTTGAGCTGTAACTTTTGCCTTCTTTAATCCAAGTTTTTGTTATACCAATGATATCATGCTGCCATGTGGCTATCTGTGCCCTCAGCTCATCGTTTTTACTTGTTATACTTCTTGTATTTGCATATACACATTTTAATGCTGCCAAATTCCTGTGCTGTACACTTTTTAACCTGCGTTTCTTCTGTCTTTCAGAGCCACTCACTAATTCTCCATCTCCCATTTCCTGCTCTGAATTTTCTCTCAGGTTCCCATCTCCATGCCAACCTAGTTTAAACTCCCCCGCCCCACCAACAGCACTAACTAATCTCCCTGCGAGGATATTCACCCCAGTCCTGTTCATGTGCAGACCGTCCAGCTTGTACAAGTCCCACCTTCCCCAGAACCAGTCCCAATGCCTCAGAAATCTGATGCCCTCCCTCCTACACCAGCTTTCCAGTCACATATTTAATCATTCAATTCTCCAATTTCTATGCTCGCTAGCATGTGGAACTGGGAGTAATCCTGAGATATTGCTTTAGAGGTCCTGCTTTTCAATCTCCTTCCTAGCTCCCTGAAACCTGCTTTCAGGGACTTCATCCCTTTTCTTATCTAAGTCATTGGTACCAATGTAAATCACGACCTCTGACTGATCACCGTCCCCCAGAACAATGTCCTGCAGCCACTCCATGACATCCTTGACCCTGGCACCAGGGAGGCAACATACCATCTTGGAGTCACATCTACAGCCAAAGCCACAGAAACGCCTGCCTGTTCTCTAAGTAATGAATTCCCTCTCGCTACTGCTCTTCCTTTCATTTTCCTCCCCTCCTGTAATGCAGAGCCGCAAACTTGGCTCTGACTACAGTCCTCCATTATCCAAAGCAGAAAACTGATTGGTGAGCGGGGCTCCAGGGGATTTCTGCACCACCTACCTAGTTCTTTTTGACTGCCTGGCAGATGCCCATTCCTTTTGTGCCTCCAGGCTCCTAAGTTGCGGTGTGACCGCCTCTCTGAACGTAGCTCTCAGCCTCGTGGATGTGCCACAGCGACTCCAGCCCCCGCTCGAGCTCCGAAACCCGGATCTCAAGTATCTGCAACTGGTGACACTTCCTGCACGTGTGATCATCTAGGACACCAGTAGTGCCCACATATTACAGGACACGCATTTCACGTGACTGAGCTGTCCTGCCATGGCTTCAATTTACTTCCCTTATGTTAACTTTGTTTTACTTTGTTTATGTATGTTTAACTTTGGCTTACTTATACGACTTCATTTTACCTGGCCTTGACTTAACTTCCCTATTGATTGTCTTTCTTACTTAAATCTAAATAGCTCCTTCTTTTGAAAAGAATGCATTTTTCTAATTTTCAGCTACCTAAAGCCTCTCCCTAACAGCAGTTTTTCACCAACCGATTAATTTATGCTTCTCCTGTGGATTTTTTCAAACTCAGCCCCCTCATGCAGCTTTTCAACTCCTGGTCTCCTAGAGGCTGAGAAAGATAGAAAAAGAAAAGAGCAAGAAAAGAGCACTCCCTTTTATCCTCACTGAACTCCCTTACTCATCAAACTCACTGAAATTATACTCTGTACCAGCTGCGCTCTGTGACACTTGCCTTAACCTCTCTTATTTATACTATTGAGATTCAGATAAGTCTACTTCCTGGCAGTTACAGAACCATATTAGGCCAGTTATGTAATTTCCTGTTCACACCTGCTCTCAAGCAGAGAGCTTGATTAGACCTGCCCCAAGCCTAGAAGAAGCTTAAAACAGTAAATCTAAGTTAAATGCTAAATTGCAAGCAAGCAATGCTAGATTTTATAAAAACAGATTAACCCTTAAAATTTAAAATTTAACTCCCTTACTCACTAAACTCATGGTAATTACACTCTGTGCCAGCTGCACCCCATGCCACTTGCACTTAACCTCTCTTATTTATACACATATATGTGGATGAAGAAGAGCAATGACAGCTCATTATTCCAAAAGAGTCTTCAGTGTCCCCATCACAGAATTTAGCTGTTTCTTAAATGATTCCAGGATATTTGCCTGAAATATGCTACCAAAAGTACGTTCCTTATGCTGATTTCTTTGTGAAGAGAACATCTTGATATCAGTCTTAGATTTGTCTTTTGTTTGTTCATATTCCTTTAAACATATTTTCCCCTATGAATGCAAATTCCCATTGTTTCACTATGTCTTTGGACTTTGCCTTTCTAATAAAAAAACTCTCATAGCACTAAGTTTTGCCAGTAATCTTTGGGAAAAATAAACACACTGGCAGGAATTTTGCAGCTCCATCACGGCAAGGACGGTGCCGTAAAATGCGATGAGCCATTCTAAGCTACATTGACTTCAGTGGGACCACAAAATCCCGCTGGCGTAAAATTGCGCCGGCTGTTTCTAAACTTCACCTGGCTAGGTGATACATTTCACCCCTCCTTTGAAAACAATGCAGCCTGGTTTATTTAAAAATGCAAATGTACTTTTACACCTTACATTCTAAACATCCCCCATGTTTACCATGTTTACATCAAAGCCTTCAGACCAGCTGCCTTTAATCCGATTAAGTCGCACACACACACACACACACACACACACACATGCATGCAGACACAGATACCACTATTTTGCAATAATTTCCCATAACATTATGAAAATTATTATATCTTCCTGCAATCCCCCTCCTTATTAAAAAATGAACCGTTGTAATTTAAAAAGACAGCTTCATTTTTATTAACCGATCTTATACTACCTCCTATATTTTACCTATATGCTTAGACTATTACATTACCAGATGCATGTATTAACATAACAAAAAAATACACAAATCTTTCATATTAACAGATACCATTTCAGTTCAATGTCCAGATTTTAAATGTCCAACTTTCCCTTTAAGCATCAAACCCTTGATGCATCTGCAATCAGATTTTCCCGCTGCATGTATAATCTGTAGATTAAATGGTTGCAGTAATAAACTCCATCTGAATAGCCTTGCACTTCAGTCTCGAAATCTGCCCAGAAATGTTAAAGGATTGTGTTTTGTATAAACAATTCTTTCTGATGAATTGTTTGCAATGTAAACCTTGAAATGCTGCAATGCTAACACCAGACCCAGAATCTCCTTTTCAATCATTGAATATTTTCCCTGTTGTACATTCAATATTCATGAAAAATACCCTATCGGTTGCTCAATTCCAGTTTCATTTTCTTGCAACAGTACAGTCCCAATTCTGATATCACTCACGTCAACAGCCAACTTAAATTGCTGTAGCTTTCTTGTCTGCTTGCATTTTCATAACTTGCTGTGATATCTTTAAATGTTCCATAGCCAACTCACATGGTCTGTCCAATCTCTCTCTGAAATGTGATACATAATCCAGGAGAGTAGTTTCTGAATTTTGACCAACCAATTTCTCATGAATCAATTTCAGTGGTCCCCTTACCTCATGACCTTATACTAGCTCAAAAGGACTAAAACCAATCAATGCATTAGGAACATCCCCAATAGCAAACAACAAGAATGGAATTCCCCTATCCCAATCCTGTGCATAATTCTGACAGTATGGTCTCAACATAGTTTTTAAAGTTTGATGCCATCTTTCCAAAACTCCTTGTGACTCAGGGCGTTAAGCTGTTGACTTCAACTGTTTTATTCCCAAACTGTTCATTACTTCCTTAAACAGCTATGAAATGAAATTTGAATTCTGATCTGATTGTATTTCTTGATGTAAACCATATCCTGTAAAGAAATTTAGTTAACTCTTCCATAATTTTCTTTGTTGTAATATTTCTTAAAGGTATTGCTTCAGGAAACTTGCTAGCCACATCTATTCTTGTCAGTAAGTACTGATTTCTACTTTGAGTCTTAGGGAGGGGTCCTATACAATCAATCATGACCCTAGTAAAAGTTTCTTCAAATGCTGGAATTGGAATTAAAGGTGCGGCTTAATCACTGTTTGTGGTTTCCTTATCACTTGACCTATGTGACATGTTCTACAGAATTTGACTACATCCCTATGCAATCCAGGCCAATAAAAATGTTTTTGTATCTTTTCCTGTGTTTTTCTAATTCCTAAATGTCCCTCCATTGGGATTTCATGAGTTATCCTCAGAATCTCATTTCTATATCCAAATGGTAGTTCAATCTGATGCAACTCCCTCTAGCTTTCATTTGCTGAAACATGATAAGGCCTCCATTTTCTCATTAAAACATTACCCTTAAGGTAATATTCTGGAATACATTTTGCCTTTGTTTCTGAGTAAGCTGCCTGATATAAATGTTTTATTTGCAAATCCTTTTTCTGTAACTCCACTAACCTCCTTGAGTTAAACACTTCAGCTGAATTGTCCTCTAGTCTTTTTCCTGAACAACCTTATCAAACACAGTGTCAGCTAATTGGATTTCCACACCTTCTCTCTGCCTTTGAACTTCCTTTTCTCCTTGTTTCAACCTATGAGCCTGTGATTTCAATATCACACAATCTGGAAACAATCCAGGATGCTCTCTGTGTAACACGTTGAAAACACTTCTACAGGCTGCTCAACTACCATAGGCATCACTCACATTTGTGATCCAGCTATATCATTACCCAGAATAAGTTGAACCCCTGCAGTGGGCAATTTTTCCATTACTCCTCACCTGTTTTCCACTTACTCTTTAAATTTACCTTCCACAATGGAATAGGTTTAGCATTTCCATGAACCCCTCTTATTATCACCTGTTCCTGCAATACCCCCTCTGAACAACAAATGTCACTATCCCACAACATTAAAGGATTGACTAGCCCCTGTGTCTCTTAAAATTTTAAAATCTTTACCTACTCCACCCTGTTCACATGGAAAGAATTCCCCTTCACACACAAAATCTCTAAACATTTCTATAACCTGCTCTTCTGAATTCTATTGGATAAATTGTGAACACATTCCCACTTCTATTCCCTATCACTGATTCTCCCTGTTTTACCTGTACACAAACTATTGCTTTTTCCTATGCCTGAACTTCAGGACCCACAATACTTTTACTTCCAGAACTTTTCTGCACCCCTATAATCCCGACAGATTTTCCGTGCAATTTCCAGCACACAGATTTGGTGTGTCCAACTTTATTACAATGAAAACACCTCAATTTTCGAATGTCGCGTCTACCCTTAGCACCTTCCTTTTTATTCTCAGAAAAAACTTCCTGTGAATTTCCACTTACTCCTCCTCTTCCCTGACTACCCATCTTCCTTTCACCTTCCCACTTTCTATCCTTATCTGATTTAAAAGGGTGACAAAAGAAATTTAGCTCTATGAACTAATTCATAATCATCAGCTATCCCTGCTACTTGTCTTATCATTTCAATCCTCCATTCCTCCACATGAGCTCTCACTACAAAAGGAATTGAATCTTTAAATTCTTCCAAAAGAATTGCCTCTCTAAGAGCTGCACATGTTGTCTCTATCTTTAATGCTTGTATCCACCGGTCAAAGTTACTTTGTTTTACTCTTTCACACTCAATATAAGTTTGCCCAGGCTGTTTTCTCATATTCCTAAATTTCTGCCTGTATGCCTCAGGAACCAACTCATATGCCTTTTTTTAATCACATCATAGTTCACTGACATTTCTTCTGACATAGAAGCACAAACCTTATGTGCTCTACCCACCAACCTGGTTTGTAACAACAATGTCGAGTTTTTCTGTGGCCATTTCATTTGTTTAGCTATCTTCTCAAAAGAAATAAAGAATGTTTCCACATCTCTTTCCACAAACTTTGGAAGAGCTTGAAAAATTTAAACATCTTCCCACTGGGTTCTGGTCTGGAAATATGTCCTTCCTCAACTACTGGCATCTCTTTTTTAACTGCCTGAATTTTAAGCTGGAACTCTCTCTTTTTCTCTTTCCTCCTTTTCTGACTTCACCATTTCTAATTCCATTACTTGTTTTCTTTCTCTCTCCTGTCTTTCTGCCTGTTCCCTTTGAAATGCTCTTCCTTTTTTCTTTTTCTGCTACCTCTAACTCAAGTTTTTTCATTTCCTTTGCTCGTTCAAGTTCAAGCTTTTTAATTTCTAACTGAAGTCTCACTACTTCCAGATGTGACTCACTAGCGTAAGGTATCACTTCCAACTTTAAATGCTGTGCTACATCTCCAAATATATCTGCTTTCTTCGCCCCTGCGGGTAACTCCAATTGTAACTTGTCTGCCAATTCCATTAACTTAACTTTAGTTACCTTTTGTAAACAAGCTAAAGTTATAACTTCAACTCCCAGACAAGTCTGAGTAACTGCCAAAGCTATAGTGCAGTCTCACCACTTAAAAAAATCCTCTCACCAACTCCTGAATTCAAAGTGCTTCTCATACTCGTAACCACAAGATTCACCAACTCCAAATCCGATCAAGGAATTTCAAATATATTCCTGGATGAGCCTCCAACTATGTTATGGCACAGTTTATGTTAAATACTGAGTTGTTCAAATCCCAAAGGGAAACTTGAAACAACTGCCACAACTTGTTTTGCAATTTGTATAAATTTCAAGATGCGTACCTTGAATTCAGTAGTAATAAGACCATTAAGTCTTATAGGCTTTTAAAAAGATAGATTAAACATTTATTAATAAGAGAAATGATTTTAGACACATGCATAGATCTACAAATTACTAATATGATAACTTCTAAATCCCTTAATTATTCTGACTCCCAGTTACACTTTCATTAACGCAACTGGAAGACACATAGATTTTAAAAGACCCAGGCAAGGTGACACACAATACCCTGAACCAGTGAGTTTTCTTTACTTCAGTTCTTTGAAAACAGCAGCCTGAGGCCTGGATGCTGCAGGCTTGTTAGATCTCAAAAATGCCTACCCTTACACACAACCTTCGCTCCTTTATACATATTTTCCCCTTTGAATGCAAATTCCCATTGTTTCACTATGTCTTTGGACTTTATCTGATAATAAAAATCTCTCATAGCCCTAAGTTTTACCAGTAATCCTTGGGAAAATAAGCACTCTGTTTCTAAACTTCACCTGGCTAGGTGATACATTTCACCCCTCCTTTGAAAACAATCTAGTCTGGTTTATTTAAGAAATCAAATGTCCTTTTACACCATACATTCTAATCTTCCTCCATACTTACCATGCTTACATCAAAGCCTTCAGACAACTACCTTTAATCCAATGAAGTCACACACACACACATCACTAAATTCCAATAACATTAGGAGAATTATTATATCTTCCTGACAGTTTCCCTCTCACTCTGTGTCTCTGGACCCCTGTCACTATGCAATAGCATTGTTTTTCCTACTTTATATATTTTTTTAACTTCACTAAACTATTAACCCCTTGGTAACCCATCTCTTCACTTCAAGAGTTGTAAAACTTCATTAAAAATGCATGTATATAAACAGGGCCCCAGACTTCCCAGCACCCAGCTCACAAAAATCTCTAAATCAAACTAAAACCATGTCTCGCCTTTTTTAAGACCCAAACACAAAATATGAATTAAACCTAAAGCTATGCCTTGTTCCTAACAGAATGACGGTATATGTATATGTTATAGTTCACTCAGCGAGTCCGAGTTGTTGTGACAACATGCATGTTGCAATCTGGAGCTATGAATGGTGATGGTAGAGGCTCCAAGGTTCTTTCCATCATATAACTGACCAGGAATCTCTCCCGCTCTTACTGCCTGCATTGGCGTGTGTTAGAAGAATTTGCAGGTTGATACTCAACCTATTTGGCCGCAACTTGAGCGCACCTTCCTTGGTCATCAAGTCCTGGGGTGGTAATTGAACACAGAGCTTCTGGCACAGAGGCAGGGACACTACCCAGTGCATCACAAGACCTCCTCCAAATCATGGTATACTGGCTTTGCTACTAAAACCCAATAAGCCATTGCAATTATGAGAGAGGAAGAGATATTGATACAATTTTATACAAAATGTTGAAAGGACCATAATCGAAAAGCAGAGTACTGTGGATGCTGAAAGGTTAACACTGTTCACTCTGTACAGATGTTGCCTGACCTGCTGAGTATTTCCAGCATTTTTTCTTGAAAGGATTATCTTGTATATATTTTATATTTATCTAGAGATGTACTATATTCAGTAATGTGTTCTTAATTTGGAAAGAAAAAACAATGCTTGGTAGTTAAATGTCAGTCACCATAAACTGGTGCATTCTCAATGGCAACGTCCCTGCCAATCAGAATCCACTTGCCAACCAATCAGCACTCTCTTCTCATACAGTATAAATTGATGTTCTCTTTACATCTGGTATTCTTGCAAATCGACTCTTTGTTCAGCAATAGTCAAATTTAAGTTAAGGTGAATAAAGTCCTGTGTACATTTGTGTTTGTGTCTGCCAATTATGCCTTTCCGCTCTGACAGCTATTGCTAAGTAGAATGATTCATACATTTTCTAAGTGTCAACATAGTGCAAAGCATTTTGAATTTCATTGCAGCTATTAAGTGGTGACTGTTCCACCACACTGCTGACTTGAGCCTTGCAAATGATGGTGAAGCTTTGATAGAGCAGCACATGAACCACTTACTCACATAGTAACCAACCTCTACCCTAATCACAGTGTTGATATTGGCAGTTCATTAAAGTTTCTGGTCATTGGTGACCCCCTTTGCTGTTGGTGATGAGATGTAGGGACAGTGATGCTGTGAAAGGCAGATTGATATGGTCAGGCCATTCCTTATTGGAGATGGCCATTGTCTGACTTGTTAGCTGCCACTTGTCAGCCCAAATCTGGATTTTATCCAAATTTTGCTGTAGGCTAGTCTGTTTATTATTAGAGGAGCTGTGAATGGAATTGAACAGTAGACTTGTCAGCAAAAAGCTCCTCTCATGATGCTGGGAAGGTCATTAATGAAGCAGTTGAAAATGGTTGAGTATGGATCCTGACATTTTGCAGTGATATCCTGGTGCTGTGATAATAACCGCAAATATCTTCTATTTTTATCAGGTATGGTTCCATCCAATGGAGGCTTTCTCCTTTAACCCTCACTGCCTATAGTGTAACTCAGGCTCATTGGTATCGTACTTGGTTGAATGCTGACTGGTATCATGGGCAGTTACTCTCAGCTTTCCTCTGGCATTCAGCGTTCATGCCCATTGCTTATTTCAAGACTGTGATGAGGTCTGGAGCTGGGTGACATGGACATAATGCAAATTGATTGTTGCAAGTAGGTTATTGGTAGATGTCACTTGATAGATCTATTAATATAATAATATATTAATTAATATTATTATTATAGATCTATTACAAAGTGGATGCGGAAAAGATGGTTCCTTTTGTGGGTGAATCCAGAACTAGTTTTAAACTGTTTTAAAATTATGGGTCGCCCTTTTAGGACAGTGATGAGGAGAATTTTTTCTCTTAGAGGGTTGTGCGACTTTGGAACTCCCTTCCTTAGAAGGTGGTGGGGGCGGGGTCATTGAATATTTTTAAGACGGAGGTGGATAGATTTTTGTTAAGCAAGGGAATCAAATGCTATTGGGGGTAGATGGGAATGTGGAATTCGAAACACAAACAGATCAGCCATAATCTTATTGAATGGGGGAGCAGGCTCGAGGGGCCGAATAGCCTACTTCTACTCCTATTTCATATGTTCGTATGTATTAATGATTCTTCCATCAATTTGCTAATGATTGGAAGGAGACTGATGGAATAGTAATTAGCTGGGGTAGATTTCTCCTACTTTTTGTGGATAGGACGATTTTCCACACTCTCTGGTAGATGCCACTGTCATTGCTGCACTGGTGTAACTTGGCATGAAGATGGATAGTTTTAGTGTGCGGACCTTCAGCGTTAACTGCACTGTTGTCCCTATAGCTTTGGCTGTGAACAATGCACTTAGCCACTTTTTAATGCCATATGAAGTGAATTAAATAAACTATACTCTGGTATCTGTAATAGTAGAGATGTTGGGAAGAGGCCACGTAAGACTGTCAACTTGGCGCTTTTGAGTAAAGGCACTTGCAAACATTTCAATCTTATCTCTTTCTATGTTCTGCAATAATTAAGTATTAAGGATGGTCATGGAGCCAGATTGTTGATTGTTCACCACCATCTTTGATTGAATGTGGTAGGGCTGTATTGCCCTGATCTATCAGTTGTAGGATCACTTAGTTCTGTCTTTAACCTGCTGCTTTTTATATGTACCATCAGGAAACTTGATGTTGTAACAATGTAACACAGGCGATAATAGCTGATAATTAGAGGCTCTTCTGTCAACAGAGCACAATTAATAATCTGGTGATAGAGGTAGCATTTGGGCAAATATAAGCTGATCAGACAAAGCCAGCATGGATTTGTATCGGGTAAACCATGTCTGATGAGTTTGGTTGAATGTTTTGAGGAGGTAACTAACATGGTCGATAAGGTAATGTCTATGGATGTTATTTATAAGGATCACACAAAAGTTTTCAACAAGATTTCACACATAAAAGACTTCTAAGAAAAATGACAGCACATGAAATTGGAGGCAACAAATTGGCTTGGATAGGAAATTGGTTAGGATGAAGGAGATAGGCAGCTCAGGGATAACAGGTGTGTATCATATTGACTTTGGACCTAGGTAAGAGGGATCAGAGTATTTTCTAAATGATGAGAAGCTAGGAACAGAAAAAGATCAGAGAGATTTAGGGGTCCAGGTATAAGAGATCATTCGAAAGACTAATGGAATATTAGCCTTCATTTCAACAGGGCTGGAATGCTGTACAAAAGGCCAGATTTCATCATGGAGGTGGGAATCAGGAGTTGGAAATATTCTTGACATCGCAATCCCACTTCCGTCCTGCCAGGAGATGGATGGCTGGAGTTGGGACTGCTGCCAGAGGCAGTAGGCTGAGGCAGAGATGGAGACGGAGGCGGTCCAATGCGAGGCAGCCACATTAAAAGGCTAACCTCCATTTCCAGAGACATTGGTGCAGTTCTTCAGGTCAATGTAAAGCGCCCGCCGACCAAAATATTGCGCGAGTGCACAATGATGTCGGGACTCTATTTCACGCTTGAGTTTGTTGGGCGTGCACCTGCACACCGAACAGAAAATTCTACCCATGTAAGCACTTACACACAGCACCTACGAGAACACTGCTGCCTTCCTTCAATGACCTCAAAGGGGGCATGGCTTTGCCATATTTGTGCCTTGTCACCAATCCTCCTGAGTTCCTTCAGCAATTGCTCTGTACTGCAGCCAGGTGAGGAATTCACAACTGTACAACGGTAATAGCGAACTTTCAAAAACGATCAGCAGTGTATGCTTACACTCTGCAGCTGTCAGGAGACCTGGTCCATTACAATCAGGCAGAGTCAACATAGTTTTATGAAAGGGAAATCATGTTTATTACAGTTCTTTCAGGATGTAATGAGCAAGGTGGATAAAGGTGAACCAGTAGATGTAGTTGATTTGAATTTCCAAAAGGCGTTTGATAAGATGCCACATAAAAGGTTACTATGCAATATATGAGCTCATGGTGTTGAAGGTAATATATTAGCATGGATAGAAGATTAGCTAACTAACAGGAAACAAAGAGTCATGATAAATGGGTGATTTTCAGATTAGCAAACCGTAACTAGTGGGGTGCCACAGGGATTAGTGCTTGGGCCTCAAACAATTTACAATCTATATTAATGATTTGGGTGAAGGTACTGATTATATTGTAACCAAATTTGCTGACGGTACAAAGATGGATGGGAAAGCAAGTTGTGAGGAGGACACAAAGAGTCTGCAAAGGGATATAGATAGGTTAAATGAATGAAAAGATATTTGGTAGATGGAGTATATTGTGGGGAAATGTGAGGTTGCCCATTTTGGCAGAAGTATAGAAAAGCAAAGCATTATTTAAATGAAGAGAAACTGCAGAATTCTGAAGCACAGAGGGACCTGGAGTGTCCTAGTACATGAATCACAAAACGTTAGAATGCAAGTAATTAGGAAGGCAGATGGAAAGTTGGCCTTTTCAAGGGAGATGGAGTATAAAAAGAGAAGTCTTGCTACAACTGTGCAGAGTATTGATGCGACAATGCCTAGAGTACTGTGCACAGTTTGGTCTCTTTATTAAGGAGGGACAGGGAGAGAATCCATAGATCCTGATGTATCTCCTGTTTCCAGGCTCGTTATCTCCCCTGGACCTTATAATGGCAACGACCAATTCACCTGCAATAATCTGCTATTTCTATCCACATAAGTGGGCTTTGTTTACAGAAAAATTACACTATGCATTGAATGATAAATATTTTGTCATTTTAAATTGAAACCAACCACCCTTACAAATGCCCAGCATGGTGCATATAATGAGGAAGACAAAATGCTGGAGATGCTCAGCAGGCCAGGCAGCATCACTGGAGAGAGAAACAGAGTCAACGCTTCAGGTCCACGATCTGCACTAATTCTGACAAATGGTCACTGACCTCCATTTCTCTCTGCACGGAAGCCACTAGACGTGCTGAGCATTTCCAACACTTCCTGTTTCTATTGGAGCAAAAATAACCCCTTTTGCCAGCCCCCAAAAAGCAATCAGAGTCTTGTGAGCCTCTCATTCCCCTTCAACAAAAAACCCAGCAGCAGCTGCCTGAGATCTAATTTGGCACAACATTAAACATGAATTTCAAAAAAGAAAGTTTAGGCATGAAGAGAACATAAACAACTCACTGAGCAAAAAAAAAAATGTCAAAGCAATAAATTGATAATTTACAAAAATTATTAATTAATAATAATGACCATTAAAAAGCCAAGCAGCAGAGCTAACAAAACCTTTTTGCCTTTTCATTTAAGAAGCAGAACTAGGCAGCGACAGACTAGGCTCCGAGCCCTGGTCATCAGGGAAGGGGAATCCTGCCGAACGAAATGTTGAGATGAGGCGTGATGACGTCGGGACGCACGCCCAACATCATTGCACGTCATTTTACACGTCGGCGTGTCGGGCCCGCCCCCGCATGCTGACCGGAAGATTCAGCCCATTATTTCCAAGTACAGTCTGATTATAGTCCTGTAAAATTCCAATTTTACTTTCTTTCTTTTGTATTCTGTACTTCTAGACACATGGGAAAGAAATTTCCCCCCGTCGTGGAGGTTGTGCGGGAGCGGGCGTGGACCCGATCAGTGCCCTTGATCGGGTCTGCGTCGCCATTTTACGTGGGCAGGCCAATTAAGGTGCACTCTGCGTTCCCTGTGCAGGCAGCGGGGGCGGGTTTCCTGAGCCGAGAGTGCACTCTTTTGTGCATATGTGCGAAAGAGCGCAGAAATCTCTCTGAGGCACCTCTGTGCCTCAGGGGGATAAGTTTTAAGTTCTGAAAATTTTAATAAAGAAAAAAAAATTTAAGACATGTCCCCTCATGTGATAGTGTCACATGAGCTGGGACATGTCAAAGAACTTTAATGAAAAAATTTATTTAATTTATAAACCCTTCATGAAACCTCATCCCGCCCGTGGATGAGGTTTCATGAAAAATGCAAAGGCCACCTGGGCTCTTCACCTGCCGCCAACCTTAAGGTTGGATGGGCAGCTTCCTCAATAGCCTTAATTAGTTAATTAACGGCCTTAACCGGCCTTTGAAAGTTCGGCTGGCACGCAGCTGACTTGGCTATGCGCCCGCCGAACTGAAAATCTAAATGATGCATAGTGACGTCAGGACCCACGCCCAACATCAACCCACCCCATTTTATGCGACGGCGAGCAGGCCCCACCCCCGCTCGCCGAGCCGAAAATTCTCCCCACCAAGTATTTGTTTATCTATTTTATGGCTCTGTGTACTTGTGCTTCAACTTTTTAAGAACCTGTATATCCGTGCAATAGGATTCCTCTGCTCCATTTAATGTCTTACATTTTTTGAGGTCTGTGTTTGCTTTCCCTATTCTTACTTCCAAAATCTATCACTTCGCCTTTTTCAATGTTGATCTACATCTCTCCAATCTCTGATCCTTTCTATATGCTACTAGTTTATGTCCTGCTACATTCTTTCAGAACCGGCACTCGCTCACTCACCCTGGGCCAAGGAAGTTTGGGGATTAGTATCGCTGAGAGGAGTTCAGAGCAGCTGTGAAGGTGGCAAGACTTGCTTCCTCTCAGCCCCGTCACTGTTGCTGCAACCCACCGTTTCTGACCTCGCTGTCCTGCCTCGCCATCTTGACTCCTGTGACCTTTACATTTCATCTTGGGTTCAGGGTCTAGATGGTGTATTTTTAAGGTTTGCCTCTTACCCTAAGAATGCTACTTTTATTCTGTTATTCATAAAAAAAAACCCATTCTCATTTATTTACAGATCTACATACATCTCGGTAACTCTACACGAAGTTGTACTTCTGCTTCCCACCAGATTAAAGTCTCTTGGTCATGTAACATTGCATCATAGTTACATCAGTCATCACATCAGTATCAGGTGATCCTGATGCGAACCTTTTACTCTACGGCCAGAATTTTACGTTGATTGGGCGGGTGCACGCCCGACCAGAACACACGTGATATTGCACAAAATGATGTAGTGCATGCGTCCCGATGCCATTGTGCACACGAGCAATAGTGGGGTCGGCGGGCTTGCACAGGAGTTGGAGCTGCACCCGCCAACAATTAAAGGGCCAATTAAGGCCATTAAAAACCCTATTCTCCATGTTTTAATGTTGCTCATGTGATATCGCACTATTCGCATGGGCAAAGCGAGCAGGCGGGCAACCTAATTTTAACCAAACCTCATCCAAGGGCAGGATGAAATGTCCGAGGTGAAATATAATAAAAAAAAGATATCTGGGACTGATGTTTACTGAGTTTTGATGTCAGGTGCTTGAAGATGTTGCATTGACACAGTTTGGTGCATTCTTTTCATGTCATTTAATCTGTCCAGGTCTGCAGCTCCCTGAGACAGCTCCGCAGCAGCTGTCTGCCTTCCGGGAGCTCGCTAGATGCCCCCACCCGCACCCTCACTTTTGTCGGCGCCTGCCCTCTTCCTGCACCCTTCAGCTGTGCTGAGGATTTATCAGCGCGTGTTTCACGCTGGCTGTCCATTACTTGGCCAGCGTGTGGGGGCCGATCGCGGGCGGAAGCGCATTTCATGTCCGCTTCCAGACCCATCAACTTGACGTGCACGCCAAGCATAAAATTCAGGCCTACATCTCCCCCCAATTCTTTATCCCAACTATACACATACTCTTACATCTCCTACCAAAGTCTCACAGGGTTAGTCTCTGTGGTGCCTTGACCAATCTCCCTGATCTGATCCTGATTTCATTTCAAAGTTGAGGACAATCTGCACTCTCTCATTATTCAATAGGAGTATCTCCTACCTGGGTTGTTGTAGAGTTTCTACTTGTTTCTAGTTCCTTGTCTCCATCTGGATCTAAATAATAAATGCAGGGTTCCATTGGTTTTCTTCCCAATGATATCAAGGCTCTTCAGTTCTTTCTGATATTTCCATGGTCCATCACAATTCCATAAGATCTCAGCTGTGGAACTCTTTTTATTACAGCTCCTTCTTTCTGTTGACCTCATATCCACACTTTCCCTGGGCTGCAGCACTTTCAAGTCTCATGTTTTGTGTCTGATAATCAAATTGTGAGCTTGACTATCTCTTTGTCGCTCCTCACACTTCCCAACTCTCTCATGATCATCTAAGGTAATGTTAGGTTGTAGTGTTTGTTGTATAGCTGGAAGCTGTGTTCACAGCCATCTTTCGATCAATAGTTCTGATGGTGAGAACCCGTTTTTTAGTAGTGAGGTTCTGTAGTTAAGAAAGGCTAATTTAATATCTTCCTTCTTTTTATCAATTCCTTGATTGTTCAAACTCCTCGTTCTGCTTCTCCATTTGACTGAGGATATTTAGGCAAACTAGCCATATGCATGAAACCATAATCCTGAACAAAGTTGTAGCACATTAACAAACCATGAGACCATAAGACCATAAGACATAGGAGCAGAAGAAGGCCATTCAACTCATCGAGTGTGCTCCGCTATTCAGTGAGATCATGGTGGATTTGATAATCCTCAACTCCACTTTCCTGCCTTTTCCCCATAATTCTTGATTACCTTATTGATTAAAAATCTATCTCAGCCTTGAATATACTTAACGACCCAGCCTCCACAGCCCTTTGCGGTAAAGAATTCCATAGATTCATTACCCTCTGGGAGAAGAAATTTCTCCTCATCTCTGTCCTAAATGAGTGACCCCTTACTCTGAGATTATGCCCACTGGTCATAGACTCTCCCACAAGGGGAAACAACCTCTCAGCATCTACCCTGTCAAGCCCCCTAAGAATCTTATATGTTTCAATAAGGTCGCCTCTCATTCTTCTAAACTCTAATGCGTACAGGCCCAACCTACTCAACCTCTCCTCATAAGAAAATCCCTCCATCCCTGGGATCAACCTTCTCTGGACTGCCGCCACTGCCAGGATATCTTTCCTTAGATCAGGGGACCAAAACTGTTCACAATATTCTAGGTGTGGCCTTGTATAGTTTTAGCAAGACTTCCCTGCTTTTATATTCCATTCCCTTTGAAATAAAGGCCAACATTCCATTCGTCTTCCCTATTACCTGCTGAACTTGTATGCTGGTTTTTCATGATTCATGCACGAGGACCCCCAAATCCCTCTGTGCTGCAGCTTTCTGCAGTCTTTCTCCATTTAAATAATATTCAGCTCCTCTATTCTTTTTGCCAAAGTGCATAACCTCACATTTTTCCATGTTATATTCCATCTGCCAAGTTTTTGCCCACTCACTTAACCTGTCTATATCCCTCTGTAAACTCTTTGTGTCATCCTCACCACTTGCCTTCCCACCCACCTTTGTGTCATCCACAAACTTAGTGATAGTACATTCACTTCCCTCATCCAAGTCATTAATATACATTGTAAATAATTGTGGTCCCAGCACTGATCCCTGTGGCACTCCATTAGTTACAGGTTTCCATCCTGAAAGTGCCCCCCTTATCCCAACTCTCTGTCTTCTACTAGCCCCAACACCATGAGCTTTTATCTTATTAAGTAGCCTTATGTGTGGTACCTTATTGAACGCCTTTTGGAAATCAAAGTATATTACATCTACTGGTTCTGCTTTATCTATCCTGCTTGTTATCTCCTCAAAGAATTCTAATAAATTTTTCAGGCATGATTTCCCCTTAATGAAGCCATTCTGACTCTACTTGATTATATTATGCATTTCTAAATGCCCTGCTATTACATCCTTTATAATAGACTTTAATATTTTCCCAATGATGGATGTTAAGCTAACTGACCTATAGTTACCTGTTTATTTTTCGCCTCCCTCTCTTTTTGAATAAGGACATTTTTCCAATCCTCTGGGACTTATTCAGAACCTAAGGATTCTTGGAAGATTACTACCAATGCATCCATTATCTTTGTAGCTACTTCCTTTATTATCTTAAGATACAGCCCATCAGGTCCAGGGGACTTATCAGCCTTTAGCCCTATTAGTTTCACAGAATCACAGAATCACACAGTGCAGAAGAGGCCCTTCGGCCCATCGAGTCTGCACTGACACGTGAGAAACACCTGACTTACCTACCTAATCCCATTTACCAGCAGTTGGCCCAAAGCCTTGAATGTTATGATGTGTCAAGTGCTCATCCAGGTACTTTTTAAAGAATGTGAGGCAACCCGCCTCCACCACCCTCCAAGGCAGCGCATTCCAGGCCGTCATCACCCTCTGGGTAAAAATGTTTTTCCTCACATCCCCCCTAAACCTCCTGCTCCTCACCTTGAACTTGTGTTCCCTCATGACTGACCCTTCAACTAAGGTGAACAGCTGCTCCCTATCCACCCTGTCCATGCCCCTCATAACCTTGCACACCTCGATCAGGTCGCCCCTCAGTCTTCTCTGCTCCAACGAAAACAACCCAAGTCTATCCAACCTCTCTTCATTACTTAAATGTTTCATCCCAGGCAACATCCTGGTGAATCTCCTCTGCACCCCCTCCAGTGCAATCACATCCTTCCTATAATGTGGCGACTAGAACTGCACACAGTACTCCAGCTGTGGCCTCACCAAGGCCAACTCCAACATGACCTCCCTACTTTTGTAATCTATACCTCAGTTGATAAAGGCAAGTGTCCCATATGCCTTTTTCACCACCCCACTAACATGCCCCTCCGCCTTCAGAGATCTATGGACACACACGCCAAGGTCCCTTTGTTCCTCAGAACTTCCTAGTGTCATGACATTCATTGAATACTTCCTTGTCAAATTACTCCTTCCAAAGTGTATCACCTCACACTTTTCAGGGTTAAATTCCATCTGCCGCTTATCTGCCCATTCGACCATCCTGTCTATATCTTCCTGTAGCCCAAGACACTCAACCTCACTGTTAACCACCCGGCCAATCTTTGTGTCATCTTACTTACTTACTAATCCTACCCCCCACCGAGTCATCTCTGTTTTTTATATAAAAGACGAATAATAGGGGACCCAGCACAGATCCCTGTGGTATGCCACTGGACACTGGCTTCCAGCCACAAAAGCATCCTTCTGTCACCACCCTCTGTCTCCTACAACTAAGCCAATTCTGAATCCACCTTATCAAATTACCCTGTATCCCATGTGCATTTGACTTCTTTATAAGTCTCCCATGTGGGACCTTGTCAAAAGCTTTGCTGAAATCCATATAAATTACACTATCCTCAGCTACACACCTGGTCACCACCTCAAAAAATACAATTAAATTTGTTAGGCATGACCTCCCTCTGACAAAGCCATGCTGACTATCCCTGATTAAACCTTGCCTCTCCAAGTGGAGATAAATTCTCTCCTTCAGAATTTTCTCCAATAGTTTCCCTACCACTGACATGAGACTCACTGGCCTGTAGTTCGCTGCATATCTCTACAAACCTTCTTAAATGGCAGAACCACATTAGATGTTTTCCAGTCCTCTGGCACTTCCCCCGTGGCCAGAGAGGAATTAAAAATTTGGGTCAGAGCCCCTGCGATCTGCTCCCTTGCCTCCCTCAGCAGCCTGGGACACAAATCACCCGGACCTGGAGATTTGTCCACTTTTAAGCCTGCCAACACCTCCAATGCCTTGTCACTCCCTATATCAATTTGTTCAAGAACCTCGCAGTCTCTATCCCCAAGTTCGATACCTTCATCCTCAATCTCTTGGGTGAAGACGGATGTGAAGTATTCGTTCAACGCTCTACCAATGTCCTCTGGCTCCACCCATAGATTGCCCCCTTGGTCCCTAATGGGCCCTACTCTTTCCCTGGTTATCCTCTTCCCATTGATATACTTATAGAATATCTTGGGATTTTCCCCACTTTTACCAGCCAGAACTTTCTCATATCCCCTCTTTGCTCTCCTAATTGCTTTCTTAAGCTCCACCCTGCACTTTCTGTACTCCACTAATGCCTCCGCTGTTTTGCTCCCCTTGTACCTGCTAAAAGCCTCTCTTTTCCTTCTCATCGTATCTCTGGTCATCCATGGTTCTCTGGGCTTGTTACTCCTTCCTATCACCCTAGAGTGAACATGTTGAGCCTGTACCCTCCCCATTTCCTTTTTGAATGGCCCCCACTGCTCCTCTGTAGATTTCCCCACAAGTAGCTGTTCCCAGTCTACCTTGGCCAGATCTTGCCTTATTTTACTAAAATCCGCTCTCCACCAATCCAAAAGATTTTTTTGCAACTTGTATATTTCTTTGTCCATATCAAGCTTAAAAAGGCAAATGTCCCATATGCCTTTTTCACCATGCCACTAAGTACCCCTAGTACTTTTTCTCTAGTGATAGTTATTGTATTTATTTAATCCCCCTCTTTTGCCCCTTGATTATTTAGCATTTTTGGAATGATATTAGTGTCTTCCACTCTGAAGACTGATGCAAAGTATTTATTCAACTCCTCTGCCATTTCATGGATCCCCATTATTATTTTCCCAGCCTCATTTTCTAAGGGGCCTATGTTGACTTTATATATTTAAATGAGCTCTTACTGTCCATTTTTATATTACTTGCTAGTTTACCCTCAAAGTTTATTGTCTCCCTCTTTATTATTTTTTGGTCATCTTTTGTTGGTTTTTAAAACTTTCCCAATCCTCTGGTTTACCACTAATCTTTGCCACATTGTATGTTTTTTCTTTCAATTTCATACTATCCTTAACTTCCTTGATCAACCATGGTTGGTTTATCCCCTTCCTACAATTGTTCTTCCTCACTGGGATATATCTTTGTCTGCCATTGTTCATTAACCATATTTTCTGCTAAACTGCTCTCCCAATCCACTCCAGCCAACTCTGCCCTCATTCCTTTATAATTACCCTTATTTAAGTTTAGCATGGTTGTGTCTGACCCACATTTCTCAATCTCAAACTGAATGCTAAATTCTACCATGTTATCGTCACTGTTTCCTAGGCAATCTTTTACTCTGAGGTCATTTATTAAAGCTGCCTCATTACACATTACCAGATCCAAAATAGCCCGATCCCTAGTTGGATCCACAACATATCGTTCTAGGAAACTGTCCCGAATACATTCTATGAATTCTTGCTCATGGCTACCTCTGCCAATTTGATTTTCCCAATCTACATGAAGATTAACGTCACCCATGATTAATGTACTGCCTTTTTTACATGCCCTCATTATCTCCTGATTTATTCTCTGTCCTACAGTAAAGCTACTATTAGGGGCCTATAGACTACTCCCACCAATGTCTTCTTCCCCTTGTTAATTCTTATCTCCATCCATATGGATTCTACATCTTCCGATCCAAGATCATTTCTTGCTATCATACTTATTCCAGCTCATACTAACAAAGCTACTCCACCACCCTTTCCTTCCTGCCTGTCCTTTCGAAAAGTCACATACCCCTTAATATTTAGTTCCCAGCTTTGATCTCTTTATAACCATGTCTCTGTAATGGTTATAAAATCATAGCCATTAACGTCTATTTGTGCTGTTAATTCTTTTACAAACTGAGATCTGTTGTCTGATACCACAACATCTGGGATGCCATATGTCACAAAGATTCTTCCTAGTGATGTAATGACTGCCTCCATTGTGGTGCTATGCAGTCTCCTCACTTCAAACCATCTGGTACTCTTGACATTGCACCTGCTGTCATCTGGTAGTTACCTCAAACATATTCAGTAATTGAATTGTATCTCATGATTCTCGGTGTAAAATGTTGAATTCCAGGCGGCAATTCTTCAATTTCCTTTTGGTTAAGAAGAGTAACCAAAGGTTTGTGATTGGCTTCAATTTTAAACCTCAATCCAATGATATAATCAGAGAACTTCTCGAGGCTCATATGGATGCTCATGCTTCTTTCTCAATGGTTACATACTTCTTCTCTGTGTCCATGAGAGATCTTGAGGCATAATAAACTGATCTTCTTTGTCCGTCATTTCAAATTTGAAACAACACTATGCCCAAGCCTGTAGCTGATGCGTCCACTGCTACAATTGTTGGTAACTCTGGATCATAGTGTGTTAGAATTTCTGATGCAATTAGGAGACTTTTGATCTTGTCAAAAGCATTTTGCTGGTCTACGTTCCAGCACCACTGTTGACCTTGTCTCAACAGCTGTCATAATAGTTCATTGATTTCTGCAAGGTTGGGGAGGAACTTGCCTACTTGATTGACCATCCCAAGGGATCTTTGCAATTCTGTGATGTTTTTAGGCTGTGGGAACTCTCTAATAACGTTGTTTTTTTGGGGGTCAGCCATTATACCTGAAGTTTACACAATGTGCCTTGAGAATTTTATCATCGGCTTTGCAAAGTCACATTTGCCATTTAATGTCAAACCTGTCTTTTGTAGAACTTTGGGGACTGCTCTCAGTCGACAGTCATGTTCTTCCCCCAATAAATCGTGTACGAGAATGTCATCGAAATGACATGTTACTCCTTCCATGCCACAGGATCTGTGACATCGTTCTTTGGAGTATCTCAGGTGCAGAAGCAATTCCGAATGGTAACCTGTTAAAACAAATGAACATACGAACATACAAATTAGGAGCAGGAGTAGCCCACTCGGCCCCTCGAGCCTGCTCCACCATTCAATGAGATCATGGCTGATCTGATTGTAACCTCAACTCCATATTCCCGCCTACCCCCAGTAACCTTTCACCCTCCTTACTTATCAAGAATCTATCTACCTCTGCTTTAAAAAGCAATACATTTCAAAAAATAATAATTAATAAAAATGCTCATTAAAATTTGCCGAGCAGCAGAGTTCACCAATAAAACTTTTGTTTATTGTCTTTTTGCTTAAAAACCAGAGCTAGAGAGAGATGGACTAGACCCCAGGGTCACCAGGGAAGGGGTGGGGACCAGGCCTTAGCTAAGGAGTTGGGTTTAACTGACACTGACCTTGCATTTGCCTCTGGTGACGCACATTCCATGCTGGCCTCAGTGGAATTCATACAAAAGCAGGAGTTGGAAGCTGGTTGCCTTTCAGCCTGGATTTTCCTCCTCTCCCAGCCTGCTTTGCAGATAGGTTTTTGGGGAGGAGGACGAGGAAGGCACAGTGTGTGTTTTCGACTTACTCCCAGTCTCGGGGTTCTCGCTCTCACACAAAATCACCCAGAGTCACCTGTTCACAAACACACACACACACTCACACTCATACACACACACACACACACACACACGCACAGACCCTCACATACAAACACTCATACATACAGACACTCTTTCATACACACACTCTCTCTCTCACTCACACATACATGCAATGACACAGACTCACTCACCATGAAGTTTGGACACTACTTCAGGAGGAGTCGATCAGGAGGTGGCGGCCGGGCCCTCTTCTCGCTTTGTGGGGTCTACCCAACCTCCAGCCATCCTCACGCCTACCCCACCTCCAGCTGCCCCCAGGTCTACCCGACCACCAGCTACCCCCAGGCCTATCCCACCCCCAGCTGCCCCCAGGCCTACCCGACCACTAGCTACCCCCAGGCCTATCCCACCCCCAGCTGCCCCCGAGCCTACCCGACCACCAGCTACCCCCAGGCCTACCCCAACTCCAGCCACCCCCAGACCTGCCCCACCTCCAGCCTCTCCTGGAGCTACACAACCTCCAGCTGCTCTGGACCTTCCCGACTTCCACCCACTCCACAGACCTTCCCAATCGCCAGAGCTTGTTGCTTCCTACTTGCCACCCTGCTTACCTCTCCTTCCCCAAGACCTTGCTTGCTTCCTTTGCACTCTGCTTTTTTTCCTGGCCTCCCACTCGCATTGCCATCTTGGCCTGGTGCTCCTTTAGCTGAAGCCTGCGCAGGAGGCTGAGAGACAGCGTGCACTCTGAAAACACAGGAGCGACCATTCATCTTCGCACTACTCATTGCTCATCCAATCAGAGACTGATTCTTTCCTGAGTTTGCTGCTGACAGGCTCACCAGTGAAAGAGGGAAAGAATCAGTCTCTGATTGGAGGAACAGATCCTTGTAGATCTTTCATTCAATTACCTGTAATTTGAACAATGAGTCCACAGGCCGGATCCGGATACAGAGGCTTTGAGGGCCAGGTTGCGGCTCACGGGCTGGGGGTAGGACAAGCCTGTTGTACACAGTACTCCAAATGCCCTATGTAACTGAAGCATTACTTTTGCATTTAATTCCCCAAATTCAACCAAAAATTAGTTAATAATCTTGATTCATTGTCTAGGGGCAACTGCAGGAAGCCACTGTTAGCATCCAATTTTCAGAAAAGGGTGCTTTTTGCTAATTTGGTGAGATTTTCATTCATTGGTGCCATCAGATGGATCTCTCAGTCTGCTGACTTGTTCAATTGAATCAAGTCTATGCAGGTTCTAATTGAACCATTAGACTTTGATACTGTGACCATTCCAGAACACCACTTTGTCAGTCTGGTTACTGGAGAGATGACCTCTTGTAGCATGTGTTCAATCTTGCTCTTGACTTTGTCTAAGAGTGGGTAAGGGACCTTACTCGATGCGAAGAGGCACATGGACTTAGCATATGCCCTTAGAATTATGTGATATTCTGTCTTCAGCTTTACTCAGGCTGAAAATAGAGTGGAAATTCATTCCTGAATACCTCCCTAGACTACTTGTCAGCAATTTCATCAACCTTGTAAGTGAGCCTCAGCTGCAAGCATGCTTTTCTGCTGTATTATGATGACTCCTGGTTCTGTATAACATGCAGGGGTTCAATTATTTTTTTATCTTTGTATCTTAATTGTGCCAAGTGTTGATCTATAGCTTTTAATGTTTTCCCTCCTGGACCTTGCAACTGGATGGAGGAAGACTGTAATGTGATATTTTTAAGCCATTTTATTTCATCAGATAATACTGAAAAACCTGCCCCAGTATCTAGCATGAATCCTGTGGGGTGACCATCAAATTCTAATGTAATGCTCCAGTAATCACTTCCTGTTTTGTTAACATCTCCTAAAAAGGTTATTTGTTTTTCCTGTGGCTCTTTCACATATTGGATTTTACTTGGTTTCATTGTTATTTCTTTTCTTCCGATGAGCTATAGGAACTTTGGGTCTGCAGACTATTTTAAAATGTCCTAACTTTCCACTTGGCACTTTGCTCCCCTTGCTGGGAATTCTCCCCGCTTGTGTAGGGTTTTCCCGCCACAACAAGAGCATCTCAAGATGGTGGTTGACGCGCTTTTTCCTGATTTTGCGGGCTTTTGCTTCACTGAACTTTCTCTTTTTTGTCCGACATATTGAATGGCTTCACTCATTGTTTTTGAAGGGGTATCACTTTCCCTATGAACAATAGCTCTGTTTATCTTCCCAAGCTCAGTCTGTTGTGCTATTTGTATTTGTGAGAGTTAATTTCATCTTCCATCATTTAAAAAGGATCAGATAGGGTTTCATCTAAGACCACAACTACTATACGATCACATATTAATTTATCTCTGAGGATCACATAGTTGCAATTCTCCAAAGGTCTGTACAGGTAATTTATGAATGAAACCATGGATTTGCCTTGTTTTTCCCTCTTGTTAAATTTCACTTGCTCAATTATCAATTTTTTCCAATACTGAAGTATGAATCGAATGTCTGGACAGCATTCTCATATGAGCTCGAAGCCTCACTGATGACCTTGCAATAACATCATCTGCCATGGCCCCTACTGCATAGGGTAAAGTACTGACCTGATGTTTTTCATCATTCTCATACAAACCTGAAGCTGTTCTATATCTGTAGAATCAATTCCTCTAATTGCCCCAGTGTTGAGCCTATTGCAAGCCTTCCATGTTTCAGAACAGTCCTGGGAGTGGCAAAGTGGACTCTATGCTTACCTTAAGCTCTGGATCCATTATTCTTTCAGAAGTTTTACTTGCAAATATTGTGATCTGTACTCACTGTTGTCTGGACTCTGGGTCTGTGTGTCTGCGTGCATTTGCTGCAGCCACAGTGCTCTGTTCTCAGGTGAGCCTTCAATCTTTTATCTTCTTCTTCTCCTTTTTCCAAGGACTTGTAAGTCCTTCAGGTTTGCAGGCTTCTCTTGCAGTTTTTATGGGTCTTTAAGCTCTGTCTTATTCCACCATGTTTCAGGTGGTGCACATGAACAGTCGAGAGAAACCACCAGCTGCCACCATGTTTAGTCTTGGGTTTGGAGTCGAGAAGGTGTTTCTTTTGGGTTTGTCCGTTACCCTAAGAATGCTACCATAGACTGTTATTCATAAAAACCATTCTTGTTTATTTACAAACCTAAGTACATCTCAGTATTCTACAAAAGGTTGTATTTCTGCTTCCCACCAGATCACAGCTTCTTAATTATGTGACATTGCATCAGTAGTTACATCAATATCAGGTGCTCCTGATGCTAACCCTTTACCCTACGTTTCAGGAGCCCGGCTAGAGCATGGCCAAGGGCTGACTACATCACCCTTGCTATCAAAACACACGGCCATAGGGAATCAGGTTCTCGGTCCAAAGCAATCGGATTTTAAGCGCTGGAACTTTGTCCCAGCAAGGAGCGCCCACCATATACTTGTTAATGAGCACATTGAGGTGTGAGGCATTCACTTGAGAAAAGGATCAGTTGCTGCCCGAGCCCAGGCCCCACAAAGGCCCGGGCCCTGGTGATTAGCACCGTGTGCTCCCCCACTTCCGGGTTTTGAGGAGGGATATATTTCCACTGGAGGCAGCTCAAAGCACGTTCACTAGGTTAATTTCTGCTGTGAAGGGGTTGTCTTATGGGGAGAAGTTGAGCAGGTTGGACCTACACTCATTGGAGTTTAGAAGAATTAGAGGTGATCTTACTGAAACATAAAAGATCCTTACGAGGCTTAGCAGAGTAGATACTAAGAGGATGTTTCCTCTCATGGGGGAATCTAGAACTAGAAGGCACAGTTTCAGAATAAGGGGACTCCCATATAAGATGGAAATGAGAAGGAATTTCTTCTCTCAGAGGGTCATGAATCTTTGGATTTATCTATTCCAGAGAGTAGTAGAGGCAGGGTCATTAAATATATTCAAGGCTGAGTTAGACAGGTTTTTGATCTACAAGGGAGTCAAGGGTATTATGGATCAGCGGGAAAGTGGAGATGAGGCTATGTTCAGATCAGCCATGATCCTATTGAATGGCGGAGCAGGCTCAATGAGCTAATGGCCTACTTCTCCTATTTTTATGTTCTTATATTATGAAATTGTTAGATTGTTATTAGGAAAGTTGTTAAAGGCGATCAAATCAAGCTGGATAGATGGGGTTAAGAGACATTATCAAATTGAGTAGCGGAACAAGCTCAAGGGACTGAATGGCCTACTTCTTCTTGCTATATCCCTCGAGACCATTTACTTGAAATTTTAAATCTTTTCTTTGAAAAATTAATTTAAATTACAATGAGGAAATATACTGACTTTCTGTCTCCGTGCTTAATGTGATTTCTAAAGTTTATTGAATACAAACCAAAAAGCACATTGGAATCACCACTCTTCTCACCCATTTACGCATGTGTACGATCACACACCTCTGTTTAAAAAAAAGCATACAACCTCAGTTTAAAAAATCACTGGACTTGAATAAAGCTTTAACATTTTTCTTCAAATGTTGAATTTCTTCAAACGCTGAAGGTTAAAGACAAATATCCCATCAGTACAGCTGAGTGATGCATATGAGGAATTATCTACACAGCATTTGTTATGATTACACAATCCAAATCCAGCAGAAAATATCAATTCCAAGCCCAGGGTTTTGTGAGAGGCTTAGATTTTCAGGGAAAATTTTAAAGAAGGCGCTAAGTGTATATTGTGAAAGATGGAGCTTCTGTTTATCTGTGTCATGACAAAATCTTTTAGGATTGAACTTTTGTAGTTTCAACCTGGTCTTACAAGGTTGCCTTGCAAACAATAATATCACTTTATAAGAGTACAAATATCAATATGAATAAGAAACATTTAAGGTTGAGAAGATATGCAGTCCCAAGTTGTAAAATGGTGAGAAGAATGGGTTTTGTCAGTTCATTCCTTCACAAGGAGCTGGGCAAATGTTTGGTTAGAAACATAACTGAATAGTATAAGGATAAGTATATACACTGATACTGAAATGTTCCATGGAATGCTACAATTCCTGCGCTGCTGGGACATGGAAATATCGTTGTGGAAAGTAATCAACTATTTTAAATTCATGGGAAGTAACCAAACTTCACCTTTGGGTTTTGATAGAAACTTCGCAGAACTTTCCTTTAGAAGATTAAATAATTGAATCATGCCCATGACACAATAGAGCACAGATGGCTTGGCCTTGATGGATTTGATTTCTCGTGCTTTATTTTTGTGTCCATGTATTTGTGCCATATCAGCTGAAAAAGTTTTATTTTAAATATGTAATCATTTCCCACCGCTAAAGTAGCACTGTAGAGGATCTCTTGTATATAAAATGCAACCATTGTGTCCTCCACAGGCCTGAACAGCTTACAGTTGTTAATCACACAAAAACATCACCGCCTTCAGGCGTTACACATATAGATGTGGCGAGGGACATGGCAGTAAGTAGCTGTTTATTACACTTAATTATAGTCTTCTTCACAGCATTAGTCACTGAGGTTTTATAAATGTAAAATTATATACAGGCAGGACTTATCATGGGAGTAATTGCTAGTGGAAATGAAAGGGCAGTACTGTACTGGTAAAGTGACCTACAGAAACCAGGAGAAGGAGGACAAGGGAAAGCAGCTATCTCATTGTTGAATAATACTGTTCTGCAGTTCTCTGATCCTACCATCTGGTAAAGTGACATACAAAGCTCCTTAGTGAAAGTGTGCATCATTATAACAATTAAAAAAATAACTATTTACAGGACATTAGTTAGGCTACATATATTTGGAATTCCATGCAATTCTGGGCATCCCAATTATAAGGAGTATTACAGAGGCATGCAAAGGGTACAGCTAATATTCTTTTTTTAGTTCATTCATGGGGTTTGGGCTTCACTGGCTGGGCCAGCATTTATTGCCCATCCCTAGTTGTCCTTGAGAAGGTGGTGATGAGCTGCCTTCTTGAACCGCTGCAGTCCATGTGGGGTAGGTACACCCACAGTGCTGTTAGGAACGGAGTTCCAGGATTTTGACCCAGCCATAGTGAAGGAACGGCGATATATTTGTTAGTCAGGATAGTGAGTGACTTGGAGGGGAACCTCCAGGTGGTGGTGTTCCCATCTACCTGCTGCCCTTGTCCTTCTAGATGGTAGTGGTCATGGGTTTGGAAGGTGCTGTCTAAAGAACCTTGGTGAATTCCTGCAGTGCATCTTGTAGATGGTACACACTGCTGCTACTGTGTATCGGTGGTGGAAGGAGTGAATATTTGTGGATGTGGTGCCAATCAAGCGGACTGCTTTGTCCTGGATGGTGTCAAGCTTCTTGAGTGTTGTGGGAGCTGCACTCATCACATAACTGATTTGTACCTTGTAGATGATGGACAGGCTCTGGGGAGTCAGGAGGTGAGTTCCATGATTCCTAGCCTCTGACCTGCCCTTGTAGCCACAGTATTTATATGACTAGCCCAGTTCAGTTTCTGGTCAATGGTAACCCCCAGGATGTTGATAGTGGGGGATTCAGTGTTGGTAATGCCATTGCGCATCAAGGGGCGATGGTTGGATTCTCTCTTGTTGGAGATGATCATTGCCTGACACTTGTGTGGTACGAATGTTATGTGCCACTTGTCAGCCCAAGCCTGGATATTGTCCAGGTCTTGCTGCATTTTGACATGGACTGCTTCGGTATCTGAGGAGTCGCAAATGGTATTGAACATTGTACAATCATCAGCGAGCATCCCCACTTCTGACCTTATGGTGGAAGGAAGATCATTGATGAAGCAGCTGAAGATGGTTGGGCCGAGGACGCTACCCTGAGGAACTCCTGCAGTGATGTTCTGGAGCTGAGATGACTGATCTCCAACAACCACAACCATCTTCCTTTGTGTTAAGTGTGACTCCAACCAGCGGAGAGTTTTCCCCGATTCCCATAGACTCCAGTTTTGCTAGGGCTCCTTGATGCCACACTCAGTCAAATGCTGTCTTGATGTCAAGGGCATTAACTCTCACCTCACCTCAGGAATTTAGCTGTTTTGTCCATGTTTGAACCAAGGCTGTAATGAGGTCAGGAGCTGAGTGGCCCTGGCGGGAACCAAACTGGGCGTCAGTGAGCAGGTTATTGCTAAACAAGTGCCACTTGATAGCACTGTTGATGATCCCTTCCATTACTTTACTGATGATTGAGAGTAGACTGATGGGGTGGGTTGGATTTGTCCTGCTTTTTGTGTACAGGACATACCTGGGCAATTTTCCACATAGCTGGGTAGATGCCAGTGTTGTAGCTGTACTGGAACAGCTTGGCTAGGGGCACAAGTCTTCAGTACTATTGCCAGAGCCCATAGCCTTTGCAGTATCCAGTGCTTTCAGCCGTTTCTTGATATCATCTGGAGAGAATCAAATTGGCTGAAGACTGGCATCTGTGATGCTGGGGACCTCCAGAGGAGGCCGAGATGGATCATCTACTCAGCACTTCTGGCTGAAGCTTGTTGCAAATGCTTCAGCCTTATCTTTTGCACTGATGTGCTGGGCTCCCCCATCATTGAGGATGGGGATATTTGTGGAGCCTCCTCCTCCAGTGAGTTGTTTAATTGTCCACAACCATTCACGACTGGATGTGGCAGGACTGCAGAGCTTAAATCAGATTCGTTGGTTGTGGGGTCACTTAGCCCTGTCTATCACTTGCTGCTTATGCTGTCTGGCACGTAAGTAGTTCTGTGTTACAGCTTCACACCTCATTTTTTTTAGGTATGCCTGGTGCTGCTCTGGCATGCCCTCCTGCACTCTTCATTGAACCAGGATTGATCCCCCGGCTTGATGGTAGTGGTAGACTGGGGGATATGCCGGGCCATGAGGTTACAAATTGTGTTTGAGTACAATTCTGCGGCTGCTGTTGGCCCTCAGCGTCTCATGGTTGCTCAGTCTTGATTTGCTCGATCTGTTCGAAATCTATCCCATTTAGCACGGTGGTACTGCCACACAACACGATGGAGGGACTTCATCTCCACAAAGACTGTGCAGTGGTCACTCCTACTGATACTGTCATGGACAGATGCATCTGCAGCAGGCAGGTTGAGGATGAGGTCAAGTATGTTTTTCCCTCTTATTGGTTCCCTCACCACCTGCCACAGACCCAGCCTAGCAACTATGTCATTTAGGACTTAGCCAGCAGTGGTGCTACTGAGCCACTTTTGGTGATGGACATTGAAGTCCCCCACTCAGGGTACATTCTGCACCCTTGCCACTCTTAGTGCTTCCTCCAAGTGGTGTTCAACATGGAGGAGCATCGATTCACCAGCTGAGAGAGGATGGTACGTGGTAATCAGCAGGAGATTTCCTTGCCTATGTTTGATCTGATGCCATGAGACTTCATGGGATCCAGAGTCGATGTTGAAGTCTCCCAGGACAACTCCCTCCTGACCGTATCCCACTGTGCTGCCACGGTGATGGTGCTGCCTGGGACATTATCTGTAAGATATGATTCTGTGAGGATAACTAATGTGAGACAGCTTTTGCATGTTAATACTGAGGAACTTTGCATGGTCAACAAGGCTGAGATTGCTGTTGTCATTGCCAATGCCAAATATCCTTTTTTGTAACTTTTGTAGTGGTTTGTTACAATTGAGTGGCTTGCTGGGCCATTTCAGAGGGCATTTAAGAGTCAACCACATTGGGGGCTGGAGTCACAAGTAGGCCAAACCAGTAATGCCCCTAAAGGGCATTAGTTTTTACAACAAACATTCCATGGTCAACATTAGTGTTTAATTCCAGATTTTATTGAATTCAAATTCTACCTTCTGCCATGGCAGGATTCGAACCCAGGTCCCCAGAAAATTACCCTGGGTCTCTGGATTACTCGTCCAGTGATGATACCAGTATGCCATCTCCTCCCCCCATCAAAATCACACCAAGAATAAGAGTTTATAGTTATAAAGAGTCAAAATATTGTAATAACTTCACTGAAACAGAGAATGTTAAGGAGGGATTTAATAATGCTTTATTTTTTAATTCTTCAGGTGTGAATGACACCATCAAGGCAGTATTCATTGGTCATCTCTAGTTGCCCTCAGGGCACTAAGAGTGAACCATATTTTGGGTCTTGAGTTATGTGTAGGTCAGACAAGGTCAACGCAACAAATTCTCTTCTCTGAAGGCCATTAATGAACTAGTTGAGTATTTAAAAGCAAAGCCAACAAGCTTCATGGACATTTCTTCTAGTGCCAGTACATAAATGAACAGATTCATCCCATATATAGGAAGAGGAGCAGGCCATTTAGCCCCTCAAACCTGCTCTATCATTCATTGAGACCATTGCTGACCTGCAACCCAACTTATACCTTTACCCTATATCTCTCAATACTTTTGGTAAACAAAAATCTATTAATCTCAGCTTTAAAATTAGCACCAAATCTAATAGGAGGAGAGGGAACAGGAGAGAGATCCAAACTTCTACTGCCCTTTGTGTGTAGAGCGTTTTCTAACTTCACTTCTGAAAAGACCCATCTCAAATTTTTAGACTCTGTCCCCCCCACACCTAGACGCAAACCAGTGGAAATAGTTTCTCTATATCCTATCTGTTCTCCCTAATATCTTCTTAATTTTCAAAATTACAAGTACTACTAGCCATAGTTTGTGCAATCTCTCCTCATAATTTAACTTTTAGAGTCCAGAGATCATTCTAGTAAATCTGCAATGCACATCCCTCCAAGAGGAATATATCCTTTCTTCATTCCGTCCAGTTTCACTACTTGCCAGGATGGAATTTCAATTTACAATATCTGTTTGCCAGTCCATCATTATAACCATTAGACTACCACATCTATTTTAAAATTGTGAAAGATAATGATAAAATTATGGAAGGGTAAGCGCAGAATCAAAACATTGCTTTCACTGGTTGGCAAATCATCGAGAAGTGGGGCCGCAGACTTAGGAGTATCACAAGAACGAAGGAGGAAGCTAGAAATATTTTCTCACAGAACGTTATTACAAAATAGTTGCTTTACCACAAGTGGCTACTGAGACTATAAAAGCCATTCAAAAAGCATTTGAAAATAATATATAAGGATACTTGGAAAGGGCAGAAAATTGGATTAGAACAGATAATTTCAGTTGAATTCACAACAGCACAGGCTCAATGGGCACATGGACTTTTTCTGTAATTTCTATTATTCTGTAAATGTGGTGCACTGAAATAGTTTCAAGGTTTACTCAGTTCTCTTAATGTCGCCATTGGATAATATGATTGTGATATTGGTGCTGTTAAAGTTCTAGATGTTAGAAGCGGAGAAGCTCAGCAATAGATTCTCACATTTCCTTATGACTCAGACTGGGGTCCAGTAAGAAAAGTGAGCTGCATTTGCATTTAAAATAGAGGAATATTGAGTTTCTGGGAAGGAGCTGGGTACATCCATATTTACAGTTTACACAGGTGCTTTGGTGTAACGATGTATTTGCCGGTATGAAAAAAATCTCGCTTGAAGGATAAGTTTGCAATCAGCCTCCAGAGGCCAGAAATCATATATTTATATGTTTTTATAATATTCCTTCGCGGGATGTCAATGCCGCTGGTTAGGCCAGCATTTATTGCCCATCCTAATTGCCCTTGAGGAGGTGGTGGTGTATGGATGAGCTTCAGCCTGTTTGTCCTTATCTTCTGTGAGGTTATACTTCCGTACATTTAGCCAGAGTAGCATAATGAACTGAGCCATACTATTTTTGCATTCATGAAAATTATTAAGGCAATTGGAAAAATAACTGGGGGCGGGATATGAAGAAAATTTGTTTTATGATCTGGAATGCACCTCTGATAGAGTGATGGGAGCACATTCAGTAATATCTTTCCAAACAGAATTGGATGGACGTATAAAGAGATAAAAATTGTGGGGTTGTGGGAAAAGAACAGGGGAGTGGGATGAATTGGATCACTCTTTCAAAGAGCCAGCACATATATGATGGCCTCCTTCTGTGCTATCTAGTTCTATGATTCACTCTGACCACATAATGAGCCATCCAACCCCTTTCTACCAAAGTCTGTTCTAATAAATCTATAAAAATAATGTCAAGCTTTATTATTCTCCTCCCTTCAGCTCCAGTAAACCACAAATCTGCTGATTGTCTGGCTGACGATAGTGTAGTTAATATAAATTTTGTATTGTAATTCAGAGGCATGTCAGCTAATGCTATAAATATAAAGCAGTATTTTAATTTTAAAATCTTGTTCCAAAGTGCACTTGTATGCACTGCTGTTGAGTCCATTCTCATCTTAGCTGGCTAAACATTTTGGAAAGTCACTGGAACTCTGCACTTCTGCTCAATGTTTTAGAATTTCCAGGCCAGCCTTAGTAACAAAGAGGACCGAATCTCACTGTCTGTCTGACAGCAGGTGGCAGTAGTGGTACATAGGAGTTGACTGAATCTCCCAGTCTACTGCAGGCAGGGCAGAAATCCTAATCTAAAATGAGATTCCATTTCCTTCCCAGTCTCCAGGAGAGATTTAGAATATATGCGGAATAAAACGTTATTTAATTATTTAAGGTCCTTCCACTTCATGTATTATTTGAATGTGCTAAAGTGGTGATGCCAATGACTGATATGGGCGGAATGTTTACAAGGAGGCAGTTCTGTGATCCTGAGGCTGTTTGTTGTTCTTTAAGGAGTAAAGAGAACCTTCCACAAGAAACATGATTTTAATCAGGTTAATTGATGCCGACTGAGCCTTTTGAAGGAATAGCGCTAGGGCTGGGTGAGTACCTTGTAGTTATAAACAGGATCGATGATAGTGGCGGTGGGGTGCGGGGTGCTGGGGAACAGCCCAAAAATCTCTGCAAACAGGCACTTTAGTACCAACATCAATACACTTTATGTGATGGGTAGTAAGATGGAGAGGTTAATTCAGAATAATACCATGGCAATTCATTGGCTGAGCCTGGGGACACATTGAGAATTCATGAGTGTGTAATCTAGACCTGATTGTGCTGCCCTACTGAAAGCCAAGGATTGGATTTTCATTTATATAGCACTTTTACAACCTCAGTGTAATAACTTGATGGAGAAGCATGTTGGTGAAGAAAAGGCTAAACTTTATTTAGGAGACATGTAGAGGTGCTTGCAAACTAGACTCGATCTCTCCATCGGAAGCCCCGCCTACAAGATTACCCGCACAATAAGCTTATTGGTCAAAGCCCCTGTAATCGCATCACATGATGAGTGATTGACAGGAGGGAGGGAGACTTCACCTAGTTACTACATTTCCTCCCATTAAATTTCTTACATTTACAATAAAAAAATGTCAGAAAAACCGGCAAACATTTGCACACAGTTTCTGGTGATTACAAATCAAATCTCTGAGGAGCTCGGTGGAGACAGTTAGAGAGACGTAGCTCTACTGAAGGAGGTTCCTGAACAGGATTAACAGGATCTCGAGCTGCATTGGGAGATACATCGTTGGAACTGGGTAGTTCTGTATTTGGCAACTCGTTAGATATGTCTGGAATATCAGCTCGAGGACGATCACACACCTCAGAAGTCGGTGGCAAAACATCAATCACAGGCTGATCTTGCATTTGTTAGGATGTTTCTCTAGCCCTAATATGATCTATGTGCTTACGTACAATTCTATTTTTGACTTGCACTTGAAAAGATAATGGACCAGTCTCTGAAATGATGGCTCCTGGAGTCCAACAGGATCCACTTCCAAAATTACGCATGTACACAGGGTCACCTACATGGAACATATGAGCCTTGCTGCGTAGATCGTGGTTCAAATTTTGGTTATTCTGGCTCTGTGTCACTTTCCACTCTAGATTTGGAAATACAAACGGTGTTTCATCAGTAACTCTGACGGTATCAAGCCTGCAGTAGTATGTGCTGTTGTACAGTAACAGGAAAAATCTAGAAAGGTGAGACTCCAGAGTACCTCCAGATAATTTCTTCATACCTGCTTTAAAGGTCTGGACAGCTGTTTCGGCAAGACCATTGGATGAAGGATGCCAGGGAGCGGTCTTTATGTGCCGGATACCGTTCAGATCCATGAATCTCTGAAATTCCACACTGGTGAAAGCTGTTCCATTATCAGAAACAATAATCTCAGGTAAACACGTATACTGAAGGAATGACGCAGCTTTTCAATAGTTGCCACTGAATTGGTGTTTTTACTTCATAGGCATCAAGCCATTTTGAATGTGCATTGGTAATTAATAGGAACACGGTGCATGGAAATGGTCCCACATTGTCAACATGCAGTCTAACCCAAGGTTGACCAGACTATTCCCATGGGTGAAAAGGAGCTGAAACAGGTAGCTTCTGGTGTTGCTGGCAAAGGGAACAATGTTTAATCATGCTCTCGATGTCACTGTCTATTCCTGGCCACCAGACATAGCTACATGTCAGCATCTTCATCTTCATTATGCTTGGGTGTGCACTGTGGGGCTTGCCAAGAATGACTCTCTACCCTATGATGGGACCATGATTCTTGAACCCCACAGCAAAATTCCATCTTGACAACTCAGCTCAATGTTTCTGGAATAAAATGGCCATAAGTCATCAGGCACAAGTGTCCTTGGCCATCCTTGTAAAATAGTACTGGGTCTCTGTTCATCCAATTCTTGATTTGGCACATACAGGTGATGAATCCAAGAAATCTAACAATAACTCAATAACAAAACACTAACTCTTGTGGAACGGGTGTATTGACAAGACTACCAGGTAATGGAAAATGACTAAGTGCATCTGCATTGGCTATATGTGAGCCAGGGCGGTACATGAATGTGTCCTTGTAAGCTAATGGTGTCAACGCCCAATGTTGGATTCTCACTGAAGCTATAGGCGGAATAGCTTTGTCTTCACTGAACAAACCTGTCAGCAGCTTATGGCCAGACACAATTGTAAAATGTCACCCGTGTGGGTATTGGTGAAACTTCTTGACACCAAATACAACCAACAATCCTTCTTTTTCCAACTGAGAGTAGCCCTTTTCAGCTTTGGAAAGCGCTCTTGAAATGTAGCCAATGAGTCTTTCTGATCTGTCCTCCCTTTGATGTGATAGAAAGCCTCCTACACCATAAGGAAAAGCATCACACATCAACACTAGCTCTTTAGATGGGTCATAATGTACCAACAAGCATGATGAATGAAGCAGTTTCTTCGCTGTTGAAAAGGCTTCTTTTTGCTGTGAAACCCTGTGACCAGCGGTGGTTCTTCCTCAGCAACAAATGCAGTGGTGCCAGTGGTGTGGAAAGAATAGGTAAAAAATGGCTATAGTAATTAATCATACCTAGGAAAGATTTAAGCTTTGTCACATGATGGTGATGGTGCATCTTTAATTGCTTGGACCTTGTCTTCAACAGGATGCAACCCCATAGCATCCACTCTGTGACCCGGGTTGGTATCTCCGATGCTTGAAATGTGCATTTTTCTCACTTCAAACACATGGCTGCTTCCATAAATCTTCTCAACACTTCCTCAAGGTTCGCTAAATGTTCAGCTTCGACCAGTCCAGTGATGAGAACGTCATCTAAGTAAATGACCACACATGGAAATCCCTGCAGGAGACTCTCCATGGTTCACTGAAAAATAGCGCTTGCTGATGAAACTCCAAACAGGTAATTGGTGTACTGGTAGAGACCTTTATGGGTATTAATTGTCAAATATTCTCTTGACGTGCTATCCAATTCCAACTGTTGATAGGCACAACTCATGTCTGGTTTTGTATACGACTTGCCTCCTGCTAACTTGGCGTACAAGTTATCCTTGCCAGGAATAGGAACTTTGCTCTTTGTTGACTGTCAGTTTGTAGTCACCACATATACGTATAGTCTGGTCTGGCTTGACAACTGGGACGATGGGCGTGGCCCATTCAGAAAATTGGACAGGCTAAATTAGTCCCAGGTTTTCCAACCTGCGCAGCTCTGCTTTCACTTTTTCTTTTATTGAGTGAGGCACTGGCCTGACCTTGAAGAAACGTGGTGTTGCCTGGGGATCAATGAGCTTTTAGCTTGCATGATCTTCAGTTTTCCCAATTTGTCTTTAAAAATAGTGTCATATTTCTTCAAGAACTCTGGGCCTCCATTGGACTTCAAATAGAATATTTCTGACCAGTCAAGTTTTATTTTCTGCAGCCAATCTCGACCCAAAAGACTGGGCCCCTTCCCCTTTATGATTATCACAGGTAGCTGGGCTGTCTGTTGCTTGTAGCAGACTGGGACAGCACCAATGCCTTTGACCTGAATGGGTTCACCAGTGTAAGTTCTCAGCTTGGCAGACGCCCCATTGCCAATGGCTGACTCCCCTCACTGAGGTACTTGAACACATGCTCCCCAACAACAACAGTTGAAGCACCAGTATCCACCTCCATCTGCAGTTGCTTGCCATTCACTTGCACTGTCACTGTAATAGGCTCAGATTTAACAGCAGTCACATGATACAGAGAGTATACATCAGTAGCAACAGCCTCAGCCTTTGCTGTATCAGTTAGCTCAGCCAGATTTGTTTGTTGTTTTGCTGTTTGCCTATCCTTTGTTCTGCACTGCCTAACCAGGTGTCCTTTCCTGTGGCAATAATTGCATTCTGCCTCCTTGAATCTACAAAAGTCTGCTCCATGATTTCCCCCACACCTGTAGCAAACGCGTATCTTATTAACTAACGTCTTACCATTAGGCTTCCTAATTATTCGTGTAGTGATCACGGAATTGCCTTTAAAATCTGTTGTTTTGTTTCTCATGCCACACTCAGCGGCAGATTCCTGCCTAACATGGAGTGCGGCTCCATTATCTACATGTTGCAGGGCCTGTGAGCCTCTTGCTGCACTTTCCATAGCAAGAGAAAGTTCCAGGGAGTGCTTGAAACCGATGTCGGATTCAGCCAGCAAGCGGCACTGTATGGCGTCGCCCTTGACTCCGCATACAAGTCTGTCCCGCCACATATCATTCAAGGCATCCCCGAACTCACAGTATTCGGTTAACTGTTCCAGATTCGCCACAAAGGTAGCAATGGATTCTCCCGGAGCATGAGCTCTCGAATTAAACTTGAAGCGCTGCGTGATCACAGACGGTTTGGGCTGTAAGTGCGATTTCACAAGTTCCACTAACTCACTATACGATTTAGAACTGGGCGCGTTGGGGGCGGTCAGGTTTCAAATCAGATTATACGTTTTGCTTCCATGTGCACTCAGCGGGATAGCTTTATGTTTCTCTTCAACAGTAATCTCGCTCGCAATGAAATAGGACCTGAGTCACTCGACATACTGACTCCAATCTTCAATGTTAGCATCGTATGAATCGATTCTTCCAAACAGCGGCATGACTGGTAAATATTGTTCAACTTCGTTTTACTCACATCAGCCAGGATAAAGTACGCAGCAGAATTCAGTTTTATCCTCATCACCAAATGTAATAACTTGATGGAGCAGCAGGTTTGGTGAAGAAAAGGCTAAACTTTATTTAGGAGACATGTAGAGGTGCTTGCAAGCTAGACGTGATCTCTCCATTGGAAGCCCCGCCCACAGGATTACCCGTACAATAAGCTTATTGGTCAAAGCCCACGTAATCACATCGCATGATGTGTGATTGACAGGAGTGAGGGAGAATTCATCTAGTTACTACAGTCAGGATATCCCAAAGTTCTTTACAGTCAGCAAAGTATTTTTGAGTGTAGTCACTGATTTTGTTATTGTTTCATGAGATGCAGCTGTCGCTGGCTAGGCCAGCATTATTGCCCATCCCCAATTGCCCTTGGGAAGATGGAACTGCCTTCTTTAACAGCGACAGTCCATCTTTTGCAGGTACATCCACAGTACTATTAGGAAGGGAGTTCCAGGATTTTGATGCAGCAACAGTGAAGGAATAGCGATATACTTCCAAGTCTGGATGGTGTGTGACTTGGAGGGGAACTCGTCAGTTGTGGTGTTCCCATGCATCTGGTCCTTCTAGATGGTAGAGGTCATAGGTTTGGAAGGTGCTGTCGAAGGAGCCTTGGTGAGTTGCTGCAGTGCATCTTGTAGATGGTACACACTGCTGCTACTGTGCGTCGGTGGTGGAGCGGATGAATGTTGAAGGTGGATGTGGTGCCAATCAAGCGGGCTGCTTTGTCCTGAATGGTGTCAAACTTCTTGAGTATTGTTGGAGCCACATTCATACAAGCAAGTGGGGAGTATTCCATCATCATGGACAGGCTTTTGAGAGTCAGAAGATGAGTTACTCACTCCTGAATTCCCAATCTCAGACCTGACCTTGTAATCACAGTATTTATATGGCTAGTCCTGGTCAGTTTCTGGTCAATAGTAACCTCCAAAATGTTGATAGTGGGCGATTCAGCGATGGTAATGCCATTGAATGTCAAGGGCAGATGGTTAGATTCTCTCTTGTTGGAGATGGTCATTGCCTGGCACTTGTGTGGTGCAAATGTTACTTGCCACTTGTCAGCCCAAGCCTGAATGTTGTTCTGGTCTTGCTGCATTTGGACATGGACTGCTTCAGTATGTGGGGAGCCGCAAATGATGCTGAACATTGTGCAATCATCAGCGAACATCCCCACTTCTGACCTTGATGGAGGGAAGGTCATTGATGAAGCAGCTGAAGAAGGTTGGGCCGAGGACACTGCCCTGAGGAACTCCAGTAGCAATGCCCTGGGACTGAGATGCCTGAGCTCCAACAACTACAACCATCTTCCTTTGTGCTAGGTATGACTCCAATCAGCGGAGAGTATTCCCCTTGATTTCCATTGACTTCAGTTTTGCTAGGGCCCCTTGATGTCACATTTGGTGTCACATTCTTGATGTCAAGGGGAGTCACTCTCACCTCACCTCTTGAATTCAGCTCTTTTGTCCAAGATTGTATTGAGGTCAGGAGCTGTGTGGCCCTGGCACAACCCAAACTGAGCGTCAGATAGCAGGTTATTGCTGAGTTAGTGCCGCTTGATAGCACTGTTAATGACACCTTCCGTCACTTTGCTGATGATCGAGAGTGGACTGATGGGACGGTAATTGGCCAAATTAGATTTGCCCTGCTTTTTGTGCACAGGACATACCTGGGCAATTTTCTACATTGTCGGGTAGATGCCAGTGTTGTAGCTATACTGGGACAGCTTGGCTAGGGGTGCTGCTTGTTCAGGAGCATGTTTTCAGTACTATTGCTGTTGTCATGTAGGGAACATAACTAATTTGTGCAGCAGCAAGATCACACGAAAGGTAATGTAGTAAATGACCAGAAAATCTATTTCAGAGATGTTGGCTGAGGGTTAATTATTAGACTGGACATCAGGACAAGCACCGCTGCTTTTCAAATAACATCATGGTATTTCTTCTATCCATCTGAAAGGACAAAGGGGCTGTTGGGTTAATACCTCATCTGAAAGACGTTTGTGGAACTTAGCTTTTAAGCTTCAATGGGAATTGTTCTTATAAGGAATTACCCTTTGTCCTTTATCAGGAATTTATTTTGCCACTGTAATTAACTGATGCAAAACGTTGAAATATTTGTAAATTGCTCTTAGCTGCCTGCAGTTGGGCAATATAACCTATAACACACATCAGTGATGCAGAATCCTGTAAGGAGCTGAGAGTTAGACACATTAAACTGGTCTTATAGTCATAATCATGTATGAGATAAATCCGTGGTTACATATTCTGAAGCGTTTGCATTAATAATCCTGTTATACTGAAAACTGAAACATGAAGAGCTCCAAATGAAATTATAGACCCAGTTTCCAACTATCAATAAATAAAGCAGAACTGCATCAAATTATTTGGTAAGTAATCTGCTGGTGATTTTTAAGAGAAAGCAGATTTCGTGAAATTCTAACCCTTTAATCTAATCTAGTTTATTTTATTTAATTTGTTTTGGTAAGATCTGGCTTTGGATTTTAAGGATTGTTAAGTGCAAGAGGATCTTTTTCGTAAGTATTAAAAAAAATTAATGCCAAATGTTTTTAAAATTTCTGGTAATGTTGGTTTAATGAAGCTAAGGGACAGATTGAAATATGGGGCTGGATTTTGAGCTCAATGTGTGGGCGCATGCCCAGCATGCATGAGCGTGAAATAACGTGCGAGCGTCCCGATGTCATCACGCACTCACGCGATATTTCAGTCGGTTGTTGGTGGGTGCGCAGGAGTCAGCAGCGCGCCCGCCAACGATTAAGAGGGCTGTTAAGCCAATCGATTAATAGAATTTCTCCTTGCCTGTCCAACCTTACAGTTGATGGGCGGGCGAATAGGCCAAGCGGCCTTTGGATTTTTGCGGAAACCTCATCCACAGGCTGGATGAGGTTTTGGATGTTAATTAAAAATAAAATATAAGTTTTTAGAACTCATTTTCAACATGTGACAGAGTCATGTGACAGAGTCACATGAAGGGACATGTTTTCCTTCTTTTTGAAAACTTTATTTTTAATGTTATAAATCTTCAGCTCCCTGAGGCAGCTCTGTGCCTTCAGGGAGCTTTCTGTGAGCGCACCCGCACGCATGCCCTGACTTCCGCACTTGCCATCCTCCCCCACCCAACCCAGGCAGCACTGAGCATTTCAGCGTGCAATTCGCGCTCGCTGGCCGCTAATTGGCCAGCCAGCATGAAATCACGGTTGTGGCCCAATCACGGGTGTCGGACCATTGCACGGCCACTCCCGGGCCCACCTACTGCACCTGCCCTACGAGGGGAAAATCCTCTCCTAATGTGTGGGATTCGACCAGATACTCTGGTATCTGCTTAACATTCGTTTATTCGTACTACATCTAAACAGGTTACAGAGGAGGCATGTTGCCCCTAGGCATGATTCCAACCTCTCTATCGAGAGTCTAACACGTGACTGACTAATGTCAGTGGTACTTCATCGTCTACATCATACATTAGCATATCCCATCTGTTAACCCATTATATTATGTTACATATCAATAGGAAGAATACAAAGGTCACTTATTACTTGGAAGGTGCAAGTCTAGGTGGGGTGGAGGAGCAAAGAGATTTCGGAGCACAAATACATCAATCACTAAAAGTTGTGCCACAGGTTAACAAGGCCCTTAAAAATAGCAAACGAAGCAAAGAGCTTTAGGTTGGATTTTACAGGCGCTGTGTTCCCCACTCCCCATCCCCCACTAAAAAGTTGGTCGGGAGCCTGCCCACAAAGTAGCTGGCTACCCCACAGCTATTTTATGCTCAGCAGTGTGTTAATTGCTTAAGGTCGTGACTTCCAACTCCAAGTGGGTAGGAAGTTCCACTTTGGAGAGCTGACAGCCAGTCTGATTGGCTGCTAGCTCTGTAGTCCCAGCAGTGCCATGTTTGAGTGACATCCACTGCTGGGACTACAGGCAATCCCCAAACAGGAGAAGACTATGGAGGTTGGACTGAAAATGTCCAGGGTATCAGTGAAGCCTAGCTGGCAGGCCCCAGCAAGTGGGGTGAGGAGGTTGGGCAGCAGGGTTTCAGAGGCTGGAGTGGGAGGGTTAAGGGAGGGGTATGACTTTTGTGGTGGGGGGGGTGCCTCTGATGGGCACAAGGGACCACAAAGGGACCACCTTGCCCACCAGCCCATGAAGCTAAATCTATCGGGCTACCCGCTTGGTGTGGCCTACCCTTGGTGTGGATAAAATAGAGGCGGGGGTGAGCTGAAGCCCTTAAATGGCCATTAATTGGCCACTGTAGGGCCTCAACTGGCCCAAGCACGGGCAGGTCGCTCGACACTTGCACTATCCCCTGTGAAATTGGAGACAGGTTGGGAGTGGGCAGAAAGGTGGTGGGAGAGCCACATGCTGTATTTTATAAGCCCCCCCACCTTCAAATCTACTGGCGTGGGGCACAAAATCCAGCCCTTTATTTCTAGAGGGATGGAATTGAAAAGTAAATCTGTATTGAACCTTGGTTGGACCCCTATTTTAGAGTACTGCATGCAGTTCTGATCACCATATTATAAAGAGAATACAGAGGCACTGGAGAGGGTGCAGTGAAGATTTATGAGGATAAAATGAGAAATGTGTGTATATATATCGACAAAGGATTGCCAGACTAGATCTTTTCTCTCTTGAGGGGTGACCTTATAGAAACATTTAAAATTATGAAAGGTTTTGATAGAGCGGATACAGAGAGAATGCACCCACTTGTAGGGAGGAGCCATCAATACAAGATCCTCCTCCTCCTCCTGCAGGTACCATGCTCTAAGAGAGAGTTGGCAACCTTAGACTTCCATGGATTGGCCCACGATTACGCTTGGCAAATTACTGCAGTGGTTTGCCATTGCCTTCTGCAGTATGGCTGACCAGGAAACACTCCCACTCTTACTGCCTGCTATTGGAAGGATTTATAGGCTGATAATCAACCTGTTAGGCCATATTATGCACACACCTTCCTTGGCCATCAAGTCTTGAGGTGGGACTTGAACCCAGAGTTTTTGGCCCAGAGATAGGTATACTTCCACAAGATAACAAGACAACATAGGCGGTTAAAGCAAATAGTATAGATGCATTTATGGGGAAACTAGACAAGCATATGAGGGAGAAGAGAATAGCTTGTTACGATGGTAGATTTAAAAGAGAACAAATAGGAGGAGTATTGAATGGGGCATAAACACCAGTAGGGGCTGGTTGGGTTGAATGGTCTGTTTCCATGCCATATATCCTATGTAATCCTTTGTAGAGACCTTACCCCATAGAATCGTGTGTGGTACTCCAGTGTGCAAGCACTCTGTTAAGTGGATACTTCAACACATTGACACTCAGGGAATTTGGCAGGCCAACATCTTCACACTGCAGTACGTTAACACTCCAGCATGCAACATTCTAGCTTTTTAATATGCAAAGTGTGCTCCAGTGTGCTGCTCCTGCATCATATTAGTATCTAGCATTTTGGCAATCTAGCATGGTGGTACTTACGTGTGTTATCATTCTAGCAATTGACACTCCGGTTTGGTGATACTGCAATGCACTAGTGTTCCAGTCTGTTAGTGCTAGCCTTTTGGTGCTCCAGCATGTTCCACTGTTGCACTGTATCCTTTCCAAGTCTTTTGGTTCTCAATATTACAACGCACCATTCAGAGACCAAAGGCATTGGTATTACTACTAACATCAATCCCGACATGGTTATGGCTACCTTAAACATCGCAGCATATTTTGTACTGAAGCAGAGGTCACAAAACTGATTAAAATATGAGAAGCAGCCAAGTGCTTCAATCAACTCGAGATCCATTAATCAGCTGAGATCCTTTATTCTAACATAAAGGCTTTTTAACATTCACTCCAAACATCAATTGAATGTGATTTAATGATCGAAGCTGTTCTCAGAATGTGGGCCTTTGCTGTGCCTTAACACCCACTTATCTGACAGCAGGATTGTCAGAATTTAATAATACACAACAGCAGAACAAGGTAATCTGTTCAGTAGTGCAAGAAGCCATGCTGACAGCCCAATGATAGATGTACACATTTCAGTTTACATACCCATCAGTCGCTCTGCCGAGCTTTGCATCTGCAATCTAAGTGCTGGAATAGTCAGTCCTAATAAGGGCCAATTTCCACTCAACACCTCCCCCCCCCACACCTCATTAACAACAGCAATAACTTGCATTTATATAATGCCTTTAATGTATTAAAAGCCCCAAGATACTTCAAAAAGAAGTATTACCAAAAATCTGGTTGAAGAGGCAGGTTTAGGGAGAATCTTAAAGCAGGAGAGAGTGGTAGAAACATGAAGAGGTTGGAAATTTCAGAATTTACCCATGTTTGTGGCTATCTCGACTATGGAGCAATGACATTTGAGAATGTGCGGGAGGCCAGAATTGAAGGATTGCAGGGATCTAAATTTGTACCTGTTTGTTTTGAACTGGTAAAATGAAACAAATATCATCTTTTATAAAACATCAAAAAGACTCTACTTCAAGTATCACATGAGAACACAGAGTGATCATGGGTGCTATGGTCTTGGTTCATTGGGAGCTCTCACCTTTCAATCAGAGGTTGGTGGGTTTACAGCCCATTCCAGGGATCTAAACTCAGAATCCAGTGACTCCAGGCAGCAATCGACAAAAACTACTTTTCAACAATGCAGCCCCCTTGTTCTCTCCATATTGATGGGCTAGCCCTTGCCAAGGTCTCTGGATGTAAATTAATTCATTGCATAGGTCCCTGAGAGTGTCAATATTCATCAGAGTCCCAAGGAGTGCGTCAATATTGATAGGGCTCCCTTCCACACAAAAACATGGTAACCACAGTTCTAAATGAATTCTGCAGTGTAGCACCAACTCTGGAAAAGCAGCATAGTGGATGAGATCAATTGAGAACTTGAGTTTAAGGGACGCCAACATCTGACTTTAAAAATCCTGTGGAATGCGTGAGGAAGGAACAACCAAGCCGCATAAAGATTTTCTAATGTCCTCCATCATATATCTCAACAATTCGTTAAATTATATTGTTTTCCCCTAGAAGCGTGATTTTAAAAAGTTCATTTAAATGCCTATTATAGTAACTTGAGTCCCAGGCCTACTTCAAGTTTAATTGATGATTCCCTAAGACTGAAGTCAGGTTGTCCTAACAAGGAGAATCAGGAAGAGAGAGAGTGTTCCTCAGTGCATTACTCAATTGTCCCTCTCGCAGCCAGTTATAAAGGAGCAATAACAGGTCTCCCAGTATCACACAGTTGAACCCCCAGAGAGGGCTTCTGTACATCATCTCAGTGTCATGTCACAGAAGAAGCCACTACACCATTTGCTTGTACAGGGGATGCAAGTTAAAATTTGCAAAGTTAGCTGGAAAGTAATCCATTGTGTCAAGTGCCTTTGAATGTGGGGAGGCACTATATAAATACAATATTATTATAAACACACTGAACCATCAGGAGAGCACTCTATTTCTAAGTATGATTCCACAGAATTACATGATTTGCAGTATCATGTATATTATTGCGCAGGGTTATCTGGTTCCTTTTATAAAGTAGTCACATACATTTCAAGGTTCAGATGGTATAAACAAGTCATGGAAATTTTTCTCTCTGGTTTTTAATGTGCCTTGCATCTTGTCAACAATGAATGCAGAATATGCCATTCCCTTTCATATACTTTTATAGATATGGTAGCATGGTGTTTATGTTACTGCAGTGGTAATCCTTGGGCCTGGAGGAACGATCCAGAGATGGGTTCAAATCCTACCACTGCAGCTGTGGAATTTAAATGCAATTGATTAAATAAAATCTAGAATTAAAAACCTGTTATCAGTAATGTTGACCATGAAACTACCAGATTGCCATAAAACCCATCTGGTTCATTAATGTCCTTCAGGAAAGGAAATCTGCTGTCTTTACTTGGTCTGGTCTACATGTTACTCCAAGGTAACGGCAATGTGACTCTTAACTGCCCTTTGAAATGGCCTAGCATGCCATTCAGTTGTTTTCAAGAAGACTTCTCAAGGGCAATTAGAGATGGGCAATAAATGCTGACCTTACAGTGACATCTGCCTCCTGTGGATTAATTTAAAAACTAATTCTGTATATCAAATCACATGGTATATGTAGAGCTTAATTAGCCTTGAAACTACCTTGCTCCCTTATGTGTGTCTGATTTCTCAGTCCATATCTCTCACTCTGGACTGCAGCGGTTCAAGAAGGCAGCTCACCGTCACCTTCTCAAGGGCACCTAGAGATGGGCAATAAATGCTGGCCTAGACAGTGATGCCTACATCCCATGAACGAATAAAAAAAGAGTGAGTTCCTGAGTGTGTGCTCCTGATGAGCAGCCTTCCACTGTGGCCAGTGCGTGATAGAAATCTAAATGCGGTGCCTGCAATATTCCAACCAAATGCACAAAAAGTTGTGGCAGCACCACTTGAATTTTTGACCCACGCTGCCAAGGAGGTGAGACTCCCATTTGGAGGTAAATCATAAAATTACCCCATGACCTCACCACTTACCTATCCAGCCTCTAGATTATAAAGAGCATAACTTGATGTGAATTGCACTCAGTTATAAGGCATAAGATCTGCAGAAAGTATACCAAGGGGACAGTCTGCACCCAATCTGCACTGGCATTGGCCCCACTGCTGAATTTCTGGGGCCCATTTATCATGTGTCCTGGGTAGATGTCTAAACAGGTATTGGAATATGTTAATTAGGGCCTTCATGCCTTTTGAAGGGCCTCTTACTGAAATTAATCAGCTACGAATAGGGAAGGATCTAAATTCATTTGTTTTTTAAAAAAAGTCCTCTCCAAGCCCCAAACCTCATCATAGTCCATTCCAATCCCCTCTCCTCGGACATACCAGAGGACCACTGCTGCCCAGCCAGATGTCCTGACATTAATAGCTTCCCTTTGGGGTCAAAATACAGACCCAGACTAATTTTTCTCCCAAATCCTCATAGACTAGAATTAAACCAAAACATTCTTGTGGAATCATCTTCAATTACCTCTGACCCCATATAATGGAAAAAAATTCAGTGCTAAACCTCTATTGTAACTCATCCCGACAGGGCAGTACTTAAGTTTTACTACATTACTACAGTAGATTTTTCTTTGATCTATGATGCCCTGTCCATTGAAACAACTATGGGTTAGGATATGGAATTTTGCAGCGTGCACTGTCAGCATGGCTGAGATTATGGAAAATCTACGTTTTAAGGTGTTGGTTTCCACATTGATAAACTGACAGTGGGAATGAACCTGTTACTGGGCATCTAATAAAACTAAGCTATTGCTACTTTAGTTAGAGTTTATGGTGTCAAAACTGTGGCCAAATCTCTTGTTTTAATATTTGCTTATCCTACCAACTGCTTCTCTCTGGGAAATGGGACGAGGCTGAAATAGGAGCTCCAGCGATGACTCGGTAAGTTTATTCTGGCCGAGTTGCTTGGGGAGGTGCACCAGGTGATGAAATTTCACCCTTTGGAAGAATTAAATTTCGAGACACTTGCCTCACTGGTCAGCCCAATTTTACAGGAGTGGACATTAGCCTTGCTTATGCTAATAAAGAGCCCAACGTCTGTTTACAGCCCCAGATGCTTGAAAGTTGTCAAAAGCCAATAGGTCATTGGCTGTTTTTCAGGTATCCTTAGGGCGCAACACGACTCTATGACAACGGTCATTTTTGCCCTGTTAAACTAGTACAATAAGGACCAATTTCTACCCCTGTGTCTCTCAACTGTTTTGGAATGTTTCTGCGAGAATCCAATGCTCAATAAATGCAAGTTTTTCTTCCATTAACAAGGATACAATTTTAAATTATTATCATTAAGTATCTTCCAGCTAGTCTAGTGGTGCAGTGGGTAGCATCCCTGCCTCTGGGCCAGAAGCTCTGGGTTCAAGTCCCACTTCAGGACTCGATGGCCATGGAAAGTGTGTGCATACATGGCCAAGCAGGTTGATTATCAGGCTGTGAATCCTTCCAATGCAGGTGGTAAAGACCAGGAGCGTAACCTGATCAGCCATACTGCAGAAGGCAATGGCAAACCGCTGCAGTACTTTGCCAAGCATGACCAATCCAATGGAAGTCCATGGTCACCAACACCCCCTTAGGGCATGGTACCTGAAGGAGGAGGAAGGCCACCCAACTATTGATGGTGAAGCTAGCATCAGTAGCCCACAGTACCCCAGCATGAGGTACTGGATTAACTCAGTGATAACTTTGTGGGCTGCTTCAAATCAGACACAGGGCTGCAGATCTAAATAACAACAAAACTTGTATTTTTGCACAAGCTTTGTTTTAACTCTACCTGACCCCTGACACTTGCAGGTCAAACAGGTGCTTCCTCCCTGACATTCCAAACTGCTATTTCTGTCCAGCCACTAGAGGGCAATAACTCCTAACCAATTTTAAATATCAATACAATTAGAGTTGATTAGAACTTCTACCGCCAATTCTAGTTTCAATACCTGGGCAGTTACTGATGGCTTTTAAGGCCTCAAAAGCCCTAAAGGCAATGAACAAAAGACGTGCTTCTGTCCAACGTTCTTGACTTGAAAATCCAGCATGTAAAATTCATGCACTGTTGCTAATCAAAGGCTTTCAGGTTCTAGTCATGCTCTTGATGGATAATTAAAAACTAAATGAGGCTGTGGTGTATTGCATGCAGTATAATACATAGGCTGCAGTACATTGCATGCAGGATAACATGCATGGAGTATATGCAGTAAAATTTGTAGGCAGTGGTGAGTATTTAATGTCGGATTACCCATAGACTATAGAGCGCAGGGTAACAGAGAAGCTGCAGCAATTAAATACAGTTTTTCACAGAGCTTTAAGGATATTACACAGCAATAATGCATTCTTTTTCAATAATTTTCTTTTTCAATAATCTATTCGGTGTTTTGGAGGGTGTTGTGAACCCCAAGAGTAAAACTTGAGTTTGATCACTGTCATCTGAATCCTTAGATCCAATGAACACACTCCAACTGTGCTATTCTCCGTGTGGAGCTGGGGTTTGCAGAGGTGTTTTAATTCTAGGAGTCCATGGCAGACGCTAACAATGACAACCTTCCCCCACCCCATTGTGTGTGGCTTGTCGTGTACCTATATCAAATTCTGTTTCTATTCCCAACAAGGGATGTAGTGAAGATACACGTAGTGATGGCTATGCACAACATAGGGAAGTGATGCAAGCCATGCACAGAGCTTTGAAGAAGAATGGCAAAAATGGCACTAATCTGAGGGACCCAGACAAGCTATGTGGAATTTCTGACACCAGCAGTTCTGCTCACTGACAATGAGTCACTAATGTAGCCAGTGACCTCTCAGCTTAACCACAATTATCAGGTAGGGTGGAGTTGTCCTTTAAGAGAAACTAGATCTGGGTTTTAGTTCTGCCGCTGTCTTCCAGCTTCACCTCCACCCGCATTCCAGCAAACCAAAGGAGCTGGAATACCATTTCCATCAGTGCTGCATTACAAATTGTGTTGGTTCACCTCTGAAACTGTTGTGTTCTACTGGTACATGTACATCAAGCCTCATTGATATTTGCTGAGTCTTAATGCTTTGGGGTTGAGGCGGGCTGGCCTCATCAAATAGTCCCAGAAACTCACTCATTTTATTTCAAACTTCACATTTTTATTACAGTAAGAAAGTGAATCAACAGCTTTGTCTCAGAACTTTGTATTTTCTATCCAAGTTTTGTTTTAATTAAATTATAAAATTCAACATTTTCACTGTAGAAATTTAGTCTAACCAAAACTGTTTCCAAAAATCTTCACATATCAAATTGTTATTGAGCTTAGTGTAGGCTTGTTTCATTACTTGGTTTCCTTGAAATTCACCTCTGCTTACAAAACCATTCTCAATCATAGTATTTGTGAGAGTGTGTGTTTCTTGGGATTTGATTACTAACAAATGCACAACCTCATAATTTTACTTCCAAAATATTCTTCGAAGGAGGGGGAGAAGGCTGTGCTGAGAAATCTCTGCATCTGAATAGTACATTTATTTAAGTTATTAGTAAAACTACAGGGGCTTGTTTAGCAGGCCCCAGCCTTCTGGTCACAGTCAGCAACCAGCTATCTTAAGTAATCATAAAACGATACAGCATATAAAGACACCATTCAACCCATCGTGTTTGTGAATCAATCTATGGAATGACTCAAAACAGCTTCTAGTAGTGTTCCTGAACATGTCGCTCAGCAAGGGCAGAATCTGCAATTCCACAGCATTCCTTATAAAATTACTATAGTCTAATGTTAGCAGTTAGTAATCTGAGGAGATGTGATTACTGGTTTTCAGAAAGCAGCAGGAACAGTAAATTAAGTTAACTTCATAGTTGTAACTTCTCTCAACAGATCACTGCTGGAGTGGAGTTAGAACCGTTCCAATATTGTAAATGCTTCAATTTTGCAGCAAGTGATACAGGCTTCATGTCAGAAATAAACCTCTTCATCACTGTAGTGGGGAGTATTCCATCACACTCCTGACCTGTGCTTTGTAGATGGTGGACAGGCTTTGGGGAGTCAGGAGATGAGTTGCTCGCTGCAGAATTCCCAGCCTCTGACCTGCTCTTGTAGCCACAGTGCTCATACGGTTGGTCCAGTTAAGTTCCTAGCCAGCTGTGACCCCTAGAATGGTGAAATTGGGAGAGATTCAGCAATGATAGTGCCATTGAATGTCAAGGAGAGATGGTTAGATTCTCTTTTGGAGGAGATGGTCACTGTCCGGCACTAAGGTGACACAAAAGTTGCTTGCCACTTATCGGTCCAAGCCTGAATGGTCAGATCTTGCTGTGTGTGGACACAGTCTTCTCCATTGTTTGGGGAGCTGTGAATGGTGCTGAACATTGCGCAATCAACAAACATCCCCACTTCTGGCCTTATGATCAAGGGAAAGTCATTAATGAAGAAGCTGAGGATGGTTGAGCCTAAGATACTACGCTGAAACTCTTAGTTGGAGAAACATGAGTGCACCAAAGGAGCCAAAGGGGCTTTTTAATGAACAAAATTTTAAATTGACTTTTTTAAATTGAATGACAAATTACAAGAAATATTCAACCATACTAATGTAACCAATCCGACTTGTGGAAGATCAGAATCTCAAAAGTTTGGTACAAATAGTTTTTAAAATTTCAATGACAGCTTTTTTGAGCTAGCTCATTAAAACAGGAGCAACAATGGTGTATGCCACGCCTTGATTATCCAGCCCATTGATATAAAGGGAAAGAAAGAGAGATGCGTACATTTAAAAGGCTTGTTGTGTCCTAATCAATACAGTGGATGTGTGAGATTGGCACAAGACAGATGAGCATGATCTCCCATGACAGCTGATCTCCTGGTCAGAGTATCTCCAAGCAGCAGCAGCAGCAAACAATTCCCAAAATGCTTTACAGCTAATTAAGTACTTTTAACCATTGGTGTAGGGAGATTGTGTAGGTGTATAATGGGCAGTTGATCTTGATCTGATATTGTCTCTTTTACACCATCCCTGAAAATTAAAATTACTCCTACTCCATCTTAGTCTACTGCCTTGTGTTAACGACCTGAAGCTAGTTGCTTAAACTGATAGGTTGTCAGATATTGATTGCTAAGGGAATGTCTCTAATTTATATATTCAAACTAATATGAAGCACTGACAGTTACAATACGAAACAACGCTCTATTAATGATCACGTGATACAGTCAGGTAGATAAATGTCTCTCTTTTCTTCCTTCCCTTCCATACTATCTTCCTGGTGGCCACGTCCGGTAGAGCTTCCCTTTCTTCCAGTCCCATCACAAATTATAATATTGTGGCTCAGGTACCATCCTGAGGACTGCTGTACACAGCTCGCGGTCCTTGTGATGTGTAGCTAGCCAAAAATGTAATGGTTCTACTGGGGAAGGGGTGGGGGTGGTGGAAAGGAGATTTTGCAGAAAATATCTGTTCCCAGGCAGCTCTATACAAGTGGTTTTAAAGCACAAAACATGGGAACAAGGGATGACTGAGAGCCACAAATAAACGGACAGCTAATCTCCTTTTAGAACATTTAGGATTATAGCAATCAGGATGAATATAGTTCCCTTTTAATCACAACCTGTCAGAATTTAGATTTATTGCATTAGCTTTTGAGTTCCTAGCATAACATTTTGAGACCTGCAGTGCACTTATATACCAGGAATTTACCTCAAATAGTTTTTGACATCACTCACCTTGTAATCGCCTTGTGGTATCAATTTCCATTTATGTATTTCTTTAGGTTAAAGAAAGCTAAGGTGAAGAGGCCCATAGTGCAGGACTGGTCTGATATTGGAAAGAGCTAGTGAAAATGTTTAATCAACAAGTAGTGGTTAGATACTAAATTTATATTTTACAAACCTGCAGATTACAGGGGATGGACAATTTGAGAAGAGTAAGAATTTCCATAGTTTTAACTCATGGGAAAGATTTCTTAAAATTCATTTTCTGGGTATGGGCATTGATGTCATGAATAGCATTTATTGCCATTTCCTAGTTGCCCTTGAGAAGGTGCTGGTGGAGGGCCTTCTTTTTGAACTACAGTGGTCCATGTAATGAAGGTACTCCCACAATGCTGTTAGATAGGAGGTTCCAGGATTTTGATCTAGTGCTGATGAAGGAGTAGAGATATATGTTGAGAAGGTGATTTGGAGGAGATTTTGGAGGTGATAGTGTTTTCATGCACTTACTGCCCTTGCTCTTCTAGGTTGTGGGTTTGGGAGGGGCAGCTGAAGAAGTCTTAGTGATTGTATCCAGTAGATAGTACATACTGCAGCCATGGTATGTGAGTGGTAGAAGGAGTGTATGTTTAAGCTGTTGGATATGGTGCCAATCAACTGGACTACTTTGTCTTGGATGGTGTCAAGCTTCTTAAATATTGTAGTTTCATCCATGCAGGCATGTGAGAGATTCAGCGATGGTAATGCCACTGGATATCAAGTGGAGATGGTTGACTCTCTCATGTTGGAAATGGTCACTGGCTGACATTTGTGTGGCCCGATGTTGCCATTTTTCAATTCAAGCATCGATGTAATGCATGTCTTGTTACATGTGGGCATGGACTACTTCATTACCTGAAGAATTGCAAAAGGTTCTGAATACTGTGCAATCATCAATGAACCACGCACTTCTTACTTTATGATCCAGGGGAGGACATTGATGAAGCAGCTGAAGATGGTTGGGCCTAGGATACTGACCTAAGGAACTCCAGGATGTCCTGGCACTTAGATGGTTGACTTCCAACAACCATTTTCCTTTATGCCAACTATGATTGCAGCCACTGGACGCTTTCCCCCTGATCCCCATTTACTTCAGCTTCATCAGTGCTCCTTGGTGCTACACTTGGTTGAATGCTGTTTTGATATCAGGGGCAGTCATTTTCGCTTCAGCTCAGAATATGTTAAAGAGTAGGAGATCATGTGATTGAGTCTTGATTTGAACACAATAAAAATGAGGGAGGAGGAGAGTTCTGTAGGTTTGCATATTTGGGGGAAAGAGCAAAACAATAATAAAATAGAGAAAGACAAGATTGTTCATTTTATAAACTGTCTGAAGCTCTCAATTGGATTAGCCTTGTAATCAGTCCAAATATCCAATGTTCTACAACCTAATCAACAACTTGTCCATCAAGCTGCATCATGCTTTGAGTCACAACATCTTAGGCAGAATGAGGCAGAATGGCAGCAGAGAAAGAAAGTAAAGGAAGCAAATCCTGCACTCCAGATGCCAATACCTCATGGGACATTCTGCCCCATCTGCCCAAAGATCTACAGGTCAAGAATCAGCCTGTTCCATCACATGAAAACCCATGGCATCATCCATGGGTAGACATCATCCTTGAATTGAGGGACGGTCAGTGATGATGGTTCTACAATCTATACTGTTCAATTAGATTACAGTCTAGCAATCACTCATATGCAGCTTATATTTTCTCTATGATCATTTAAGATGGTATCCATTAAAAAATATAAAGTGTGCAATATAAGTAGGCCATGACATTTTGGACATATATCTATCCTTCCAAATGGGGGTCAGATAGATAATACATCCCAGAACCACATTGTCCACATTATGTCTTTGGGTATTTAAATACCCGATGAGCTGTTTGATTTTTCTTTCCCTGAATTTTAACTCAGTAAAAGTGAATGCAATATCTTCAATCTTATTCCAAATGATTACTGAATGTACAGAAGAGAAAGGTAAACAAATATATTTTTCAGCAAAGCATTCTTTATGCAATGGCCAGTTGATCTCTGTGTATAAACTAAACATTCACTGCTGATATGGCATTGTGCGTGTTATAATTTGCCAACGCAATCTCTCCTTGATTGAAATTATCTTGTGAATATCTCAAAAAAAGGAGTTACATGTCTGTTTGAACTCTATAGATGGACCACATTTAGACTGGGCATGTTATGTTGATCAGATTATGCAAACCAAAGATGCTGGATAAGAACCTTGCATAACGCAACAAAGCAAGCCAAGCTTTGAAAGTTACTGGCTTAGGATCAAACATTATAATTCCATAGATGAACTTGACACATTGTATTTCTGCTCCATGTCTCTCCCTTTCAAAATTGCCAAAAGCATTGGTTTTTAATCTATTTTAATTGGAGGATCAATTGTGTATTTTGTCACACATTAAGTCATTTCAAGAGATGTTAATGTTTTCATTGAGCTTCAAAGGCTTGCCTTTTAGATTAGATTTATGCAGTGTTTACTTCCAAAGGCCTTGTCCTTGTCACACTGTAATAAATATTTTAAGTAAATTTGATTAAGGAAGATGGGTTTGTCTACATTCATTAAACAATGATTTTATTTGGTTTTTAATAAAAGGACCTTTTTCAGAAAGCTTTGTAAGTCTGTAAAATTGATTTTGTGGGGTATATTTTGCTCAGGCTTTGAAGCCATAGCCTATTTGACAATGGTAGAATGGAGAAAACCTGACATGTAACTGTGGAACTATTACAAAACTTGTCTTTATATTGTAGGAGATGGAAGTTTGGTCTTGCAAATTGCCACTTTGTATTGATTCCAATTAAATGCTCCTGTTCTGCCAGAGAAGACCCCTTGAAAGGGCCTCATGCATAATGATATGCTATCAAATCAGAGATGAACATATACTTCTGGTAAGATGGTATGGGTTAATTTAATAAGAAGTTATACAGATGTGTCAAAGCACCATACTTTGACAGTAGGTGAGTGCCTCATATTTAGCACCTGTACATGAAGACGTTTAGCATATTAATGCTCGGTATTTTATGGAAAGGTTCACTCAATAGCAGCTGTCTATTTATTGTTGAAATTATAAGGATGACATTTTGATCCTTCAAGACTAGTCACTATTCTCTATCATCTTCTGCATTGCCTGTACTAGCTGACCCATTGAGTGTCTAGATCACATCCCAGATGTTTTATCAGTCATCTGCTGCTGGGAGGGCAGCGTTCTTGCCTGAAGGTGCCCTATGGGCAACAATGACTGCTTTCTTGTGGGACAGCCATTGTACCTTCTGTGCTATTTAGGTAAGGGTGAAGTAACTTATTTAATAGCATTGCAGATGTTTTCTATTCAAGTGGTATACGAGGTGGCAATTGGTAGAAAGGAGATGTTTTCCTGTTTGACAGCTTGAGTGTTTGTTGTCCCTGACCTGGCTGTAGCACGTGGATCTTCAAAGAAACAAAGAATGATTGAGATTGACTGACAGACTGTTAAAGAAGGAAGTTATTTCAAAATTACTGTTACCGTCCCCTTGATAAATAAAACTCTCTTGCTCACAACTGATGCGATTCCAGAGCTTCTCAACTGCTGCCTGTGGGCTGAGGTCCTTTGTACCATTGTATTTATTTGACATGACATATTTCCTATGAAGGACCTTCCTCTGATACCATTTGTATAAATGGACAACCTTCTTTTTGAGCTGTACCAAGTCTTCAAGAACTTTCAATAAAGGAGACTATATAAAGTTTAACGGTCTCAGTGCCAGATGTAATCAAAACTGTGCTCCTGGTGCTGGTTTCCTTGTGTTTGAGGACTGCTAGTGGAAAACTTCAGCTGTTTATCCTATATGAATGTTCCTTAGAAACTGGTATTGCTATTGGGAGAGTAGTCTGTTGAGCTACAGCAAACACAAGCTTACACTTATATGAAAGTCCAAGATGATGTTTGATGTAAAATCATCTCATATTGGGTATTGGCTATTCTGTCAGCAGTAATAGCTGCATCAACGGAGAATTTGTAAATATGAATTGACACATGATCTTCAGTACTTTTAAGCACTCTAAGACCTTTTCAACTTTTGAACTGCAGTCTTTTCTTTTGCACATCCCCTTGATAATATGCTTTTAAATACATATCAAATGTTGGCTATTATAAGGTAGAATTCATGAAATGTACAGAGCTATCTTGATTCACAATAATCATGGAATAACTTCAAAGCCATTTCTAATGTTTTTGAGTCGACTTCAACTGAATGGATGGTAATTGTGGTTACTTTCATGGCTGCCTTAAAACCACTGTTTGTACAGCATTGAGGTGCAAAATCAAAACCTTTTAACGTTTCTTCCTTCATTTACTCTTGGTCAAGTTGTCACTTATTCTGACAAAGATTGAGAATTCTCTGTCTGGGTTGACGAGAAGGGTGGTGAAGTCATCTTTTTCTGGAGCATTTGATTTTGACAAAGTACTTTGGTACTCCTCTTTAAATAATTAACCTGTCTATCATTGCCTCCGGTTATAAGCTATTCAGAAAATTCCCCTCTACAGGAGCACTCTTAGCTTTGATTTACCTTCTCTGTTTAACCATCAGGTACTGCAATATCAGAAATAGATAAATGCTTCCACTTCATGTAAGGGCAGATCTCGGATGATTGATGCAAAAAAATTTCCTGGAGCCTTATTATGTTTGAGCCAAAACCTCAGTGAGGGATTTACAGTTACGTACATGTGATAACATTTTTTGCTTAACATCAGTCAAGTGTTTTGTCTAAGTCTTATTAATCAATTAAATGTGGTATTTGGGATAAGAGAAAGTAAATCAGTATGTTACCATAAAATAATGAGAGGAGGAGATAAATCATTCAACAGTTGAAAACACTGAATGCAGTGAAATAATTAATTTCCTGCCTATGCAGGAAAGGCAAAGTAAGCATGGCAATTATTGTGTGGAACTTGGACAGTAACTGGTCTGAATAGGTCAATAAATTGTTTGATTTCTTGCAGAGTTTAATCCTATTGTGATGTCTGCAGAGACGGGAGTTGTACTTCCACTTGGTTTGGAGCCACACTGACTTTGGGAGGGGACATTTACCGGAGCTGGGAAAATATTGGCCTGAATTTTGTGGTCAGCAGCAAAGCAAGGGCCTCAAAGAAAACCTCGCTGAGACATCTAGCAATCTCTGTAGCGAGAACTTTAACTCTTTCACATGTAATTAATTCTAGCATCCTTTAATGGGGTTTCCCAGTGTGGGGCTGCAGAGTGATGTCATCAGGCTGTGCAAGCAGCCAATTGCATTGAAGAATTCTCACGGACAGCCAACCAGGAAATGAAAACCCAATTACACCTGACTGAATTAGCTGTTACTTTTTATGGGGTTTCTAGCAATGATGGGAGGGGAAGTCCCCACCACATCAACTAATTTCACTGGTTGTCCGCTCTCTGTGGAAGGTCTACAGCCTGTGGTAGAGCAGTGCATAACAGATCACAACTTCAGGATTTCTACATTAATGTTAAAGTTCTTGCCATTAATCTTACCATGCGCGAAACCCTGAAGCTGTAGACAGCTTCAGAGGAATATTGACGGTGAAGGTTAGGAATTTGTTATCAAGGTTGTCAACAAAATCTGGGCTATTGATTAATGGAATTGATGTTCATTTCAAAGTGCTTCCCTATCAACAGATTAATTTTGAAGTCTGGTCGCTGTCGTTTCTTTATTTTTATTCATTTTACGGGATTTTGGGCCAGCATCTATTGCCCATCCCTAATTGCCATTGAGAAGGTGGTGGTGAGCCACCTTCATGAGCCGCTGCCGTCCATGTGGTGTAGGTACACCCACAGTGCTGTTAGGGAGAGAGTTCCAGAATTTTAACCCAGTGACAGTGAAGGAATGGCAAAATATTTCCAAGTCAGGATGGTAAGTGGCTTGGAGGGGAACTTCCATGTGGTGGTGTTCCCATCTATCTGCTTCCCTTGTCCTTCCAGTTGTTAGCAATCGCAGGATTAGAAGATGCTGTCTAAGGAGACTTGGTGAGTTTCTGCAGTGCATCTTGTAGATGGTACACACTGCTGCCACTGTTCAGTGGTGGTGGAGCGAGTGGATGTTTGTCGATGTGGTGCCAATCAAGCGGGATGCTTTGTCCTGGATGGTGTCAAGCTTCTTGAGTGTTGTGGGAGCTGCACTCATCCTGGCAAGTAGAGAATATTACATCATACTCCTGACTTGTGCCTTGTAGATGGTGGACAGGCTTTGGGGAGTCAGGGGGTGAGTTATTCACAGCAGGATTCCTAGCCTCTGACCTGCTCTTATAGCCACAGTACTTATATGGCTAGTTCAGTTCAGTTTTTGGTCAATGGTAACCCCCAGGATGTTGATAGTGGGGGATTCAGTGATGGTAATGCCATTGAATGTCATGGGGCGATGGTTGGATTCTCTCTTGTTCAAGATGGTCATTGCCTGGCACTTGTGTGGCACAAATGTTGCTTGCCATTTGTTGGCTCAAGCCTGGATATTGTCCAGGTCTTGCTGCATTTGGACATGGGCTGCTTCAGTATCAGGAGTCACGAATGACACTGAACATTGTGCAATCATCAGCAAACATCCCCACTTCTGACCTTATGTTGGAAGGAAGGTCATTGATGAAGATGGTTGGGCCTAGGACACTACGGTGAGGATCTCCTGTAGTGATGTCCTGGAACTGAGATGACTGACCTCCAACAACCACAACCATCTTCCTTTGTGTTAGGTATGACTCCAACCAGTAGAGAGTTTTCTCCCTGATTCCCATTGACTCCAGTTTTGCTAGGGCTCCTTGATGCCACACTCAGTCCAATGCTGCCTTGATGTCAAGGGCAGTCACTCCCACCTCACCTCATGAGCAAATGTGGCAGCTAGCTTGTCACAGCAATGTCCCACAAACAACAATGAAATGAATGACCAGTTGATTTTTTTTTAATGATATTTGTTGATGGGGGAAGGTTCAGCAAAGCACTCCTTTGCTCTCTGTGAAAATGTGTTATAGTTTTTTTCATGCTCACGTGAGCAGCCAGATGGGCTCCTCGGTTTAACATGCCATCTGAAAGATTGCACCTGTATCAATGCAGCACTCCTTCAGATCTACACTAAAATTGGCAGACTAGATTAGATTCTCAAATTCTGGAGTGAGGATCCTGGCCAAGAGGGTGATGCCACTGAACGAAACTGAAATGAGGATTAGCCTTAAGTCTTAGTGCTGGAGGAAATGGTAAACATTCATCTCCTCCCCTCCCCCGACCTGACCAACATATACCGCCACACTGAAAGATATTTTCACAAGAAGGAGCAAGTGGTCTTTGGATAAACAGCTTTGAGTAGACTGATATCACAAGCATGCTGCTTGGTTAGCAAATGAAAAATGTTCACGGATGCAGCTGTACGTCCATTGTAGTAAAAATACTTATGGTATATACCAAAATGAAAAAAAGATTCTTAGTTTTGGCTGCGTGATAAAAAGTTAGTAGTGGTAGATGTGATCAGAGTATCGCTACCTCAAGAGTTGAGTCAATTTCCAACTCTCTGTTAAATGAAACTAAATCAATTTCATGCTTGTGCACCTTTACGATTACAGTAGGACAGACAATCCATGGTGGATTTTACTGTAATGTACTGTCCGTGTCCTCCACTGATCCATGTCAGGTGCCTTACTTCATACTCCCAGCAGCCCATGGTTTTTCTGGTGCTAAGCATCTTCCTTCCCTTCCCCTTTCATTTCCATGGGTCTGACTGTGTCACCTGTTTGTAGGCTGTGACGAATATCTGGTTCATAATTCACGGTAATGTTTCAGGAAGTAATGTTTAGTTCTGGGAAGATTGTTGTTGTGAAGGTAAGGTAACTAAATGCTAGGCTTTAGAGATTGCCAGAACACCTAAAAGAAAATGGCAGTTCAGAAGGTTACCCATGTTTGTTTAGTAGAGTTAGAATAGAAGAGATGGAGCCAACAAACAGCAGGCGGGCTTACTTAGCTGGAGACGTGATGTCTACACTGCTTGCAAAGAAGTTTTGTTTTGGAAGTTAAAGCTAAATTAGTTTAAAAAGATTCAGTGAAACCTGAAACTCTACATTGTCATGGAGATGGGTGGAGCTTAAGAAGTTTCTCTGGTTTCAATTTATCTGAGTGTTCTGCAGCAGGGGAAGAGGCTCCATTCTGAAAAGAGGCTGCTGTTAGCAGGCTCCAGGCAGTTAGGGCTCAGGCAAGTCCTGGGGAACTGAGCAGGTGGCAGAAGGTCATTGGTTCTGTGTCAGGCAGTTAAGGCTCAGAGAAACCCTGGGATCCATTTATAGTTTGGTGCAGCTGGTAGACTGGAGTTCAGAGAAACCCAGGGGTAGTGCCAGCTTGAGGTTTGTGAAAGAGTTGGAAGTGTGCCGGTAATTAGAGGCAGGAGTGCAGCTTTGTGAATCCTGTGGTATGCAGTCTCAGGAGGAAAGATTGAACCATGGGGAGGTGAGCAGTCATTGAGGCAGTCTGTGTCAGCTTTTGAGGGAATTCAGGGGCTAGATCTTCAAAAGTGAAGAGTTGAAATCCCTCATGAAGGAGACAGGGTTTTAACAAGATATTGTGACTCACAGTGGTCACTGACATCTGGGTGGGATCTGTCTTGGTCACATCTGCTATTTAATGTGCAGTATAGTGTGTTCGACCACAGTTTGCCAGTTAATTAATATTAACCTCATGTTAATTCTGAATGTTAGAGCATAAAATAGGTATTGTAAATTGTTTTACTTTTCTGACATTGTATAGCAAAGTTTATTTTGTTTGTTTAAAACTATGGAATTTTGTGGTTTTATTCTCCAAATGGGTAACTGGGATTTCAAACTTTATCTATTTTAAACAAAAAGTTACTGTTACCTAACCAGGTCTTAGCAAGGTGCTTGCAGTAATGAAAAACCATGATGTGTATGTATTTCTCTTCCCTCCCTTACCACCCGCCAAGACAATGTCAATGACCACAAAGGTCAGAGGCTGGGAATTCTGCATTAAGTAACTCACCTCCTGACTCCCAAAGCTTTTCCACCAGCTGTAATGCATAAGTCAGGAATGTGAGAGAATAATCTTCACTTGCCTGGATGAGTACAGCTCTAACAACAATCAACAAGCTGACACCATCCAGGATAAAACTGCACACTTGATTAGCACTCCACCACCGATGCACAGTGGCAGCAGTGTGTACCATCTACAAGATGGACTGCAGCAACTCAACATGGCTTCTTCGACAAGACCTTCCAAACCTGCGACCTCTACCACTTAGAAGAACAAGGGCAGTAGACACATGGAAATGCCACCACTTGCAAGTTCCTCTCCAAATCATGCTCCATCCTGATTTGGAAACATATCGCCGTTCATTCACTGTCACTGAGTCAAAATCCTGGAACGCCCTCCCTAACAGGACTGTGGGTGTACCTACATCACATGGACTACAGCAGTTCAAAAAGGTGGCTCACCACCACCTTCTCAAGGGCAATTAGGGATAGCTAACAAATGCTCGCATCCCATGACCAATTTTAAAAAAGGGTTCGGGAGAGACAGTTAACTGAAGATCAGCACAGAAGGCTATTGTCTTCTGCTTTGTACTGATAAGTTGGTCAAAATAAAAACTTTGCCAAGTACGTGCTCTTGATTGGAAAACTCTTAATTATTCTCAACATTTTAACAGGATGCAGGGCGCAAGCTTAAGCAAAGCTTTGGAGGCAGGGAGGATATGAGATCAAGGCTATTTGCCTCTTGTACGTCTCAACTGTAACTAATAAAAAGAAAGGCTTGTATTTATTTAGAAAGGTTCACAACCATATCCCAGGGCACTTTACAGTCAATGAAGAACTTATGAAGGGCAGTCACTCTTGTAATGTAAGAAGCTCAACAGTCAAATTGAGCATGGCAAGATCCCACAAACAGTGTAATAAATGACCAGATAATCTGTTTCAGGTGTTGGTTTGAGAGATAAACGTTGGCCAAGACATCAGAAAGAACTCCTATGCTCTTCTTCGAATAGTGCGATAGGATCTTTAATGTCCACCCAAGAAGGCATCCAAAAGATGACACTTCTGATAATGCAGCCATCACACACTAAAGTTGGTGCCGCAGTTGACCTATTTATTGTAGAACAGAACCTACCCCAGTGGCAAACAAAAGGATGCTTGAGAGTGTGATTGACGTAGTCTGAACATGGGCTGTGTGATGGTGATATTTTAATTGTTATTTTAGTAATTCTCAAAATTCCAGTACAAATAAACAATTTGGAGCTGTCAACGTGGCGACTTTTAAAAAAACGTTATTCTTTGGATTTGGACCTGGTTGGAAGTCTGCAATTCTTGCCCTGCGGAGATGGGGGATCTGTTACATCGAAGGGTTACCAATTGCAACATTTTGCATTCCTGTGAGGACAAATGTAGTAATGTGGAATTCCATACGGCTAGTTCAACAAATGCTACTGAGTGGTTATTTAAGGGTTAAGCTAATGTATCTGATTCAGTTTCAATGGGATACGCCAACTTAAGACAGCAGAGTACTGATTAGAATCTAGCCACAGGCCACTGCAAGTATAGAGACTGATAACCATCAGCACTACTCACCATGCTGGGCCGTCCCTGACTACTGACTTTGCTGCAAAGCCCTATACCACTTTCGGGTGCAACAGATGCCAATAAGGTGGCATGAGTTCTTGCTGGGACGCGTCCCTTATCAGCATCATTACGGAACACTCAAATAACTCGTGCTTGCGTGATTCGGGAAGCTATTTACTTTGTTCTGCCTTTTAAGGTTAGGTAAACATGAAACCCACCACTGGAGGTAAAAGATTTTTTGGAGGTGAGAATTTGGGGTGCATTGTCCGGAAAGCTTTATATCCCACATTTTACTTGAGGGTTGAATCCAGATTTTCTCTAGATTAAAATTTATGGGACCAACTTATGGAATCTATTACAGTTGTGCTGAAATGACCTAATCAATTAAGCATTATGGCAGAAGGTTAAAAATCCAATTTACCTGTGGAAGGTGATGTAGTTGCTATAATAATAGAATATTACTGCTGTAACAAATCCTAAGAGAATATCTCTGTACTGTAGTAGAGCTTTACTGCCGTATCACACCTAGTAACATTGGCTATCTCCTCTCACAGAATGTCAGTGCTATAACAAACCACACAACAATATCTAGCTACTGTTATAGAATATCACTATGCAATAAACCTGTAATGGTACCCAGCCCCTGAAATGGCTCATCAGTGTTATAGCTCCTTGAACAGTCCGTTACAATTGTAAATAGCTAGACACTAACAGTTGCTGCCACTGTATTTATTTGAACCTATCTCTAAAGCTGCAATTATATTAGATCACACTGAATTTGAATCAGAGTAATATGAAACTGAATACATTTCACAGTATTTACACGTGCTATTAACCTGAATTTGTTCATTTGTCAAGAGTTCTTTAAATGGCTACTCCTGTATTATTACACCCATACCCATGTTTGAGATAAGTATTAAGTTACCAGTTCCACCTTACTCTGCTGAATTCCTGCCCTTGATCATGTCAGTGTGAAGAAACCAGACACATCCCCTTAAGAGGAGAAAGAGAACAGGCGGAAAAGTCATCTTCAGGCTACTGTCAAACATTTTCAAATAGCAAGTTCTGAAATTAGTGGATTCTTCGGAAAAGGTTACACTCCTCCCCCACAGCTGCTGTTGGTGAGGGGCCTGCAGGGGCCAAGGGCACAAAGAAATAGATTAAAAAACTGTGGAGGGGGGGTGGATTTACCCTTTTAGTTACTATCCCTGTGCATAAGGCTGTATTAAATTACCAACAAATCACCATCCATTAGCACTAAATTGTTAACTCATTCAGACAGGCTACAATGATGGTTGATGAGGGAAGACGAAAATTGACACTGCTATTATAAATGGGAGCTCTTCTTAGGTCAAGGCTAAGACAGATTTTCAGGGATGAAGTAGATGAAGCTTCACTTTATATCTAGTCCTTGACACACTGAGTAGGAGTGAACGATGCTGACAATGATAACATAAAGAAGAAAAATGATTGTTTGCACTATCCTTCCCTCAGGGTGCTAAGCACAGAAATTGTCAATCCTCTCCAAAATAGTTCACCAGTTTGATAGGTGCATTGAGTATTCTTTTGCTGCAACAAATCATATGAAATTTGCAGTGGGCCTACACATCAGCATGTACACAATCCTGATTTGACGCTGACTTCAGATGTAATATTTAAAGGTGGTACCTTTGCTTTCAGTGAAGATCGTGATAAATAAGTCACATGCTTTAAACGGTAGGGATTTGCTGCACATTTGCTAGAAACTTCTGCCTGTAGTCCAAATTCAGTTTCATTGTGTGATGCTTCTCCTAGAAAAATCAATGGATGATTTCTTGATGGTGCTGTCTGATCTTCAGCCAACCAGTATATTGGGGAATATCTGAATCAACGGATTTGTGGTTGATGTGCAGCCCTGCCTCAAAGGGATCCTTTTGCGCTCTGCAGCATATGGTCTCAAACTAATCGATCAGTAATGCATTGATTAAGAGAACTAGGATCCAATTAGGCCCCACTCAGATGTTTCTTCTCCAACATCTAGCACAATAAAGCAAGAGAATGTGCTGTAGACTCAGAGGCTGTGCACTGTCTTCCCTGATAGACATCATGTGGTAATATTAATCATTTCCAGCAATGCAGATACCGTGATCCACAATTACAAAATCAACCTGCAAGGTAATTGTTTTGAAAAGACTTTTTAAAATCCCAAATGATTTTGTGATATTTTAACTAATGACTACCATTTCTATTGTAGCTAATCTATATGTATTTTCAAAAGATATTTAGTACAGTAACACAAGTGCCAGGCTGGAGATTCCTCTCTGCAGGGTTTGTCAAACCCAAAACATTGGGGAAAATTGTGATTGATCTTAGGACAACTCAATAAAACAAAATAGAACTCTTTTTTTTCCTTTGTCTCTCCTGTTTTAGATTTCACCTCTCCTCACCTCATTCACTTTGACCCATAGCGTCTGCTCATTTTAATTTGCTTACTATTTCCGTGCCTGGGAAGTCACTTGTTATAACTGAGCATGGGCAGTTAGTAGCTGAAGGTTATTTAACCTTGGTGGACATCCTAGCTGAGCCTGATTTACCCTTACTTCATACACACAACCACAAACACACACACACACACACATATCCACATGTACATACACATAAATGCATGCACATATACACGCGGACACAATCACTGTCATAGGTCCTTTGATTACACTGATTTACAATAATGCACATCTGTACATTAGGTCATCCAATGCTATATATTTTTACTTAAGCCTAATTTATCAAAATATATTCTAGCAGGGAAATGTTGCTGTAAAATTTCTGTCCCAACATAATAGAATTGCACAATGTACCAGAATTTCCCTTAATTACAGCAGCCTCTACATTAGAAACTTCAATTCTTTGGGGCTTTCATTTTCCAGCCAGATATATTGTTTAACAGCAGTGAGTTCCTACTTTAACAGACATTAATGCAATGGTAAGTGACAGGGAGACAATATGTGTGTTTTAAATTATAAGTGATTATAAATAATTCTTTCCAGAAGCATTTCACAATCTTGAAAAAAAATAAACACACCCCTTTCTTCAGAGTTGTCCATTGTTTTATCCTCTTAGCTGAGGAGTGAATGATAAAAATGCTACCTTGGTGGGTGGGGGGGGGGTGGGAGTCACTGGTTACTCTGCCCACCTAGATACTTCCCACACAGGAATCGTGTGGGTCTGCCTGTCCCTCGGCCCCCTTTTCTCCCCAACTCCTCCCCTGTTTGCAGCGATCGATTGTCACGGTGACTTTATGCCTCAATGGGCTTTGACATTTTACAGTTTAGACCGACAAGGGGGGGGGGGGGGGAACATAGAGTTGCTTTCAAATTCGGAATTGAGGGAACAAGACAAACTGGCGCTACCACCGCGCTGACTAGTGTGGGAATCAGGTCTGCGGAATTTGCATGGAGTTGGCGGTCCCCGGTGTGAATCGAGTGCACCGCGGGGACACAACATAATCGGGGCTTATTTAAATACTCTGCCCCTTCAATACATGGACATGTCGCCGCTCACTAACTGGAGAGAGTCGCTCCGCGGGCTGACCCCATTTGAACTTTTAAAAGAAATTGCCCGTTCATTGGGAGCACTGTTTAAATCTGAGCTGCGTGGTCGCTAGTTCAAGTTCCCCAGTTTCATCGGGTAGGTGGGCGCGGGTGGTGTTTAATTGTAATGATGTGCTATGTACAAAATAAAAACTCCCCTGCACAAAACATTGAACTTGTGCTGCTGCTGCTCCAATCCCGAATTTGTCTTTATCACTAACCCGAGTACTAAAATCACTTTCCACTGTGATATTTCACTTGCTCCTGACGGTCAGAGTCTGAGGGTCCATTCAGGGTTTTTTTTTGGATTAGTGCATTTTCTAATAGCTGGGCTCGCCCGGCGCCGTGATCCTGTCTTTATCGATCCATTGATTGCACATGGTCCTGTCCTGACCTCCTGATCCCAGAGAAGCCGTTTCCATGGAGACTGGAAGTCCTCCTCCAGCCTTTTTTTTTCTCTCTCTCTCCAGCAGGAATTTCTTTGGGGCAGCAGCTGATTGTAAATTCCTGCAGAGACTGGAAGCATTGCGTGTGTCTCCCTCCTCCCCCTTTTTTTTTGGATTCAGTGTAAGATTCAGAGACACCCTCTCCATCTCTGATTTTCTCTCTCTCTCTCTGTCTTGAATGTGTCTTCACCCCAAGCCCCCACCCCCCCCCCCCCAACCACCAGCCCCCCCCTCTCCTCACCTCCGCTCCCTCCCTCCCTCTCCTCCCTCCCATCCCAGACCTTGTGTTAAAGCAATGAGCAGGACAGAGCAGATCTTTCTGATCCCACAGAGGGCGATCTGACTGACGTGGGAGGCTTCGACCGAGGTTCTTTTCAGCTCCATCAGGACTTTCAAGAGGAGAGAGAGGGAAGGGAGGGGAGGGGAGGGGGGGAAATTTGCGTCTCATCCCTTCTTGGAAAGGCTTATCTGAAAATGCAGAGCAGAATGGGGACTGTCCGTCTGTCCGGCTGCTACTATTTGCTGCTGATTCTCTTAAACGCACTCAGCACCGCGGGAAGCAAGGCTAACCAAGGTAAGGAAGCCTTAAGGATCTCTCTCCTTCCTCCACCACCCCCCCCCCCCCCAATCCCCTTCACTTTAAATATATATTTTCTCCTGCAAATCTGTTCACCTTTGAGTTTCAGATCATGAAATGGAGAAGGGTCTGCCTGATTGTGCAAGGGATTCGTCTATCTGTATGTGTGAGACAGGGCATGTGTTTAAATAAGATCAACAATTCTACTGAGGGGGGAGAGAAAAAAAGCAAACTAGGCTGGATAACATTTTTGCAATTTAGGTTCAATTTAAAAACAATCTGTGAGTAACTTTTAAATGTCTAAGTAACCTGGATTAATGCCTCAATTAAACACCTGGAAAAAGACTGACAATCTTTGAAGTATTTTAACTATGATCTTTATTCTCTATTCTCATAAAAGCACTATCCTTCAAACATGACATGTTCAGGGTATCTTCTTTCTCATTCTAGTTTGATAAAAGTTTGCCACCTGTGTACATTTTAAAATGTTGAAGGGAAATTTGTCACAGATCTTTGTGAGCCTACCAAATAATTACGACATGGATTATTTAATGAATTCTTAATGCACACTGGCTTTCGATAATTGTACACTTTAGGCAAACTGGCTACTTACAATAGCTACAATAGTAGATGTAAGAATCAGAACAGTATATAGATATTTATATAATGTCATACATTCTTTGGTGTTGGGTAAATTCAGCGTTTAGTATTCTTCACACATTTACATAGGGCCAGAGAGTGCCAATTAATTGATTTATAATTGGCTCATTATCTTGCAAACTGTAAGTCAGTAGAAAATTAAATAATCAATTGGCTTGTCACAGATCCAGCCAGCACAGACATAGTACAATACTTACCAACACACACTCAAATCTGGCTTTTCAGATCCTGTTTTACTTGTGTCTGCTGACATTGTAACAATAGCAAAACAAACACTGCAATGTGTTTTTAGTCTTTAGTTTATTAGCTGGCCGATTGACATATGTATTTGCTGAAAAATGTAATCTGAACAAGCTGGGACTTATTCAGTATGATGTTGACACATTACTGTGCAAAGTGCTGAGTGAACATTTAACCAAGAATTTGCACCACTTTGAGCACAGTTTAACGTAGCTGAATATATGGTTGTTACATTAGATTGACTGGGTTTGATACTGTGCTGTGACTAGCCAACAAAGCATTGTAAAAAGCTGTGGCATGTAAGTGAGCACAGCATGTGAGATACTTCTCGTTGTTTGAATAATTTTGAATGGATGGATGGTAAATTAGTGAAAAGCTAATTAATTATTTTTCTTCTGTTCTATCCTGAAGACAGTGGTTATGGTTCCCTGTGTGCTGCAATGATCTGGTACCTCACTCAAACTGCCATTCACGTATAAACAACCATTATGTGTCAGCAACTATTTAACTGTGAGGGGCATCACAGCCCAGCCCCAACATTTATAAATATTTCAACAGGAGTCATTGAGCAGTGACTAGGAAGAGGCATCCCAGCTGATTTCCCCCTTTCCCTAACCTGAAGGCACTGAGGCCAATTCTGGTGCTCCAGTTACTGCCTAGGTGGGATCAACTAAAAAGGCACAGACCAGAGATCGACTTTGCTGGTCTGTGTGGATCAGTATCACTCTGGGTTGTGTCTCCAATGAAATGTCCCAAAGAGCTAATTTTTCTAACCATATCATATACTGTTTTTAATCACTTGTTTTGTTAGATGATGAAGCATCCTTGCTGGTATATGTATGTCATCTCATTTCTTAACTAAACATTTCGTTCTTTAACAAAAAAGTTTGGTGCAGGCAGTCCTCTGTAAAACTCCTTTCAAAGAGAATTAGATAAATTTAAATCAGCACTGTTAAAAATATGATTGGACTTGTAATGTGAGAGTGGGGCTTTAACTGTTTGACATTTATTGATTGTAAGAATGGGGTAACTAAAGTACTAGAAGAAATTAAGAGTGGTACTGCACATTGTATACATTTGATACAGCAACTGAAGAATTAAATCTCTTAGTTTTTAAAAAAATAACTGTTTGATTGTTTCCTGAGTATTTCACAACAACTGTTGGAAATTCATTCAAGTACAATAATCTTGTAGCCTGCTTCGGAATATTACCCAGTTTAACCTTGAGTGCTGACGTTCTTGGTGCAGAACAAAAGATGTTTTCCATTATGGATGCTCTGCATGTGCAAGTGAGACACCTCTCATTAAATGAGTGGGTTGTAGGTCATCCACACTTACTTAATAAATGGGGTGGTGGTGGTGGTGTTGGGGGGTGGGGGGAGGGGGGGGGTACGGTGTGGTATGGTGGATTCGGATAGTGAAATGAGTGTACCGGTTGCTTGAAATTAGTTGTTAATTTTTAACACTCTCCATACCCCATATACTAAGAGGCTGGCAATATCTTGAACGCTTAGGTTTCAAATAATCAGGTTTAGCAAATTGTCACCACTCATTAGTGAACATTTTCTGCAAGAAATAATTAATGTAATTTCTCAGCTTCAATCGGTCTCCTTTTATACAGTTTGATGAATAGCAGTGAAGAGTTGGATTCCAGTGCCTGACCTGTGTAGTTTTTATTATGTTGCTTGTAAACACATGAATCAAAGATGTTTTCATGTACAATATGAAGCTGTGGAGCTCTAGCTACGATTTGTTAACCCTAACATGAGTTTAAAGATTGTCGGCATGCAATCTCTTTAATTTCTTACAGATTCTCCCAGGGCTGTCTCAAAGGTAGAGGTTCATGAAGGAATTTGGTTGCGTGAGTGACAACAATGCTGTGGTACCTCATCTAAGAGATCAATCTTTAATGTGTAAAAAAAAAAAATTCTTTCGAGTTATCAACAGTCACAGATTGCAACTCTTTCGAGTACAATCACAGTTCTTGGTTTCCGGGAGTGGGACATGAACCCACAACCCTCTGATTCAAAGGCAAGGGTGCTATGAACTGAGCCACAGCTGACACCTCCTTTAATGTGTAAACTGGGACTGAAGAGTGTTGCCAGGTTATTGGCGATCGGGGTGGTCGGGTGTGGTGGGGTGTGGTGAGGGTGGTGATTGGGTCCTCACAACTGAGCTTCGTCCAGGGCTTATCCAATAATGGTTACTGGATAATGTTCAGAATTGGAAACCCTTCCACCATCACCCAGCCCCCCCAATTCCCCTTTTATAAGCTCAGGGGCGCCAGCAATGGTCTTGGGGTCCCTAGTGCTTCCCTCTGAGGTCAGAAAACTCAGTACTCATCGAGGATTGAAGCTGGGACTTGCTTGATTTTGTACTACGTTGGGTAGTGCATTTACACAATGAGCTAGGGGGCACTCATTATTTACAATGCTGATATTTAATATAAAAACAGACATAGAGCAAAGATTATTTAAACACAAACAAATTCAGTGCTACTTTACATCAGCAATATGCAAGGGCAGCTCTCTTATCACAATGATGTGTTATATCATAATGTCTCTGGTTGTCAGTGTTGTGGGAATCACCCTGTTTATATAATAGGGAAGATTCAGCAGCAGTTGGAATAACTACAGCCATGTAGTTCTAAGCCACAATTTGTAACCTTGTTCATAGGCAGTACTATCTTATTGACTGCACCGTCAGCCTTGACAGCTGAATGATCCTAGCACACAAAAGCCCTTTTGCTGAATTTCTGTAGGTAATGTGCTGATCTACTTTGTACCATCCAATTGATTAAAAAATTTGTCAGTTCAGTTTATGGACCATGATCCTACGATTAAGTAATTTGAGCCTGGTGCTATTGCTGTTTGTTGCTGTGCCACTCACTGGCTATTGGCAAGAAGTGATTGCACCCTGACTGCAATGAAACTGCCCAATGTAAGCTCCCCAAGTATACTGTAAAGGTTTCAACTGGCTCAAGTGGAGCATAAACACCAACCTAAACCTGTTGGGCAGAATGGCCATGAAGTTATGCTGTACTCTATGTCATAAAATGAAACAACAGTGATTAGGGAGTGCTTTAAATACTGCTGGGTTACTGACATACCTGGGTTTGTTATTATGCTTTTCAATCTATAACACTCTTAAATCTGTATAAAATCATTTCCAACCCATGTACCTACTTGCCTGTATAAAGTATGTAGTTCAGGATGCCTGTTCGAGATCAGAATAAAACTAATCAAATTAGGGAATGATAGAAGTGGCTCAGGCAAATCTATTAATGTGGCTAAAATAAGTTTGAGATCAGCTGACAACCTTAAGTATTATGTAAAATATTTATGATTTGATTAGGGGGCAATAATCCTATTAAAAGAGAGATTAGTGATGAATAACAATATGGGGGAAAAATTAGTTAATTAAGGATCACAGATGGGGGATTGACAAAGAAACTTATTATTTGCTTCCATCAAAGGGGATAAACGACTGATGTCCAGTTTTTCTTTTTTGTGGCTTTTGTTTCTGAGAGTGGAAGTGCCATTATTCAAAGCCACAGTAAATCCTATTGTGCACTAACACACAGCCAAATTAGTGCTACTTATGCAAAGGTTTCTCTAAAATGATGCACAGTAGGGGCACAAATAGCGGGTTAAGGAGCATTTTCTATAATGTTTAAGAGATTGTTAGGAAGGCTGAAATCCTGATACAGCTGCATTCCAAAACTCAGCTCAAAGTTTATTGTGGAGTAAGTTTTCTCTGGATTTCTGCATTGCATTAGTGTGTGTGTTTGTGTGTGTCCTGTGTGTGTGAGAGAGAGAGACTGTGTTTGTGTGCGTGTGTGAGAGAGAAAGAGACTGTGTTTGTGTGTGTGAAAGAGAGAGAGAGACTGTGTTTGTGTGTGTGAGAGAGACTGTGTTTGTGTGTGTGAGAGAGTGTGTGTGTGTGTGTCTGTGTTTTGTGTGTGTGTGTGCGTGTTTTGTGTGCGAGAGAGTGTGTATGTGTGTCTGTGTGTGTATGTGTGAGAGAGAATGTGTGTATGTGTGGGAGTTTGTGTGTGTGTGTGAGAGAAAGTGTGAGTGGATGCCTGTGTGTGAGAGTGTGAGTATGTGTGAGAGTGTGTGTCGGTTTTGTGCATGTGTGAAAGTGTGTTTGAGTGTGTATGTGTGAGAAAGAGTGTGTGTGTGTGTGTTTGTGTGTGTGAGTGTGTTTTGTGTGTGAGTGAGTGTATGAGAGTGTCTGTGTATGTGTGAGAGAGAGGGAGAGAGTGCGTGGTGTGTGTGTGTAATGATTTTAGAGCTTTTGAGAAAGCTGTTCCAACATTTTGGACTGTCTGAAATTTCTCCAGTATGGCAACAATGCTGTTTAGATCAGAGCACTGGAATTTGAAATATTCTTCAAGCTTATAAGTTTTCTTTTTTTTCTCTGTGCTGCTCTTTGGTTCCTCTGAGGATGAGATTCTCTCCCCTTCCCCTTTCCTGGTCCTCCTGTGTCACGCGACCTGGCTGAGATATGTGCAATGGGTTCCCAGCTAAAGTAGTTAATGCTCTGTTGATTACTGCCTTTTGACAAGAAGAGCTGGGTGAATATCTGGTTAGGAATGGGATTGAGGGTTATAAAGATAAATAACAGATAGAGGTAATTGAGTTCTGTGTGGAATACGATGGCTGTGGAGCTGTTGGGACTATGGGAAATGTCATGGCAAAAGGACACAAATGGTCATGGATGAATAATGTTGTGCTAGGCTATGCTGGGAAGTTTCACTAGATTGACCTTTGGGAAGGGGGCAAGGACAAGTCTGCACAATCTTTCCTCAGGAGATTAAACAGGTTGCACTGACGATTTACTAAAGTAAAATAAACTCAACAAAAAAACCCAGCAAATGCTGGAAATCTGAAACAAGAACTGAGACTGCAGTTAGTCAGCACCTGCAGAGAGGGAAAGACAACTTAATCTATCAGGTGGAACCCTTCTTCAAAACCAAAAGAATAAATTCTTCGTAGAGCAACTTATACAGGCTCAGCAAAAGGGGCCAGGTCGTAAAGGGCTGAACAGCCTTTTCTTCTGTGATTTCTTACACACAAAACATTCTTTCCTTGTCTGATGTATTTTGGCTTTGATCTTAGTTCCATATTGTGACACAGTTAAGATCAATGTGTAGAGGGTTGGGTTGTGGACTTGGATCTTTCAATTTTACTTCATTTCATTCCAGCTTTATTTCTGATACATTAACCTTTTGTCTAACCCGGTTATCATGGGTGAATCACAGAAGATGAGGTCACTTCATTTCTGCCAACCTGACTATACTGGATTTGTCTAAACCCTGGAGCTCCATTGCACACAGGTGCACACTGACCTGACTGTCCTTGTGCAGTGAAGATATTAAAACCAAAACTTGGGCGTATATAAAATGCTGACCCTTTTCTCGGGGGTATTAGGTTAGTTGTCTAGTGATCAATTAATACTAAAGAATACACTGATACAATTTTGCTGAGTACTTTTGTGCATTTTCCTAAGCTGAAAAATTAAAAATAAAGACTTTCAGCATTTTTGAAGCGATGGTGCCCACTAAAATAATGGCCCAGGTCTTCAGGTCTCCTGATACACTGACCTCTGTGGGAATTGTCCAGGAGGTTTGAACTTCCGACGGGCAAATCCCCTGCTCTCTGGGACCCTCTGTGAAAATCTCCGACTCTGAGTTAGAGACTTGGGATAGTTCTGTGGGACTTACCTGAATATTAGACTGAAAATCCTAGTCTAACTCCTGGGTAACAACAGAACTGGCCCTCTAATCACTCACACTGACTCCCCCGACCGCCCTCTCCTCGACCCCCAACTACCCCCCTGACCCCTGATGAATCCCAACCTGACCAGACTAACCCCATACCCTACAAACAACACCTGACCTGATCCAACCTGATGACTCCTACCGACTGCGCTAATTCCGACCATCCCACTGCCCCCTTGACCAAACCTGATTACTCTCCACCACCCAAATACACCCAGCTGACCTGACCTGACTAGCCTCTGATCTGACTACCGCTTCCGATCCAACTTGACCACCCACCTCACCCACCTGCCACATTACTCACTTGCCACCTCACCCATCTGCCACCCTATCCACTTACCCACTTTCCTCACTCACCCTACCCACCCTGCTCATTGACTCAGTCACCTGTTCACCCATTAACAAACATTCACAATGGACATTTAAATTTACCTTACAGCAGCTAGTGCTGTAAAAAGGGGGCGTGTCCTCCTGATGCTACTTGGCTGCGATGGAGTTTTCCGATGGATTGTACACTCCACATTTCTGGAGAAGCTGGGCTGGGAAGACCTGGCCAGAAATGTGGAGATGTGTCGGGCACTTATAAACATGGTTGGAGTGGCGATTGCCGTTTTGCCGAAGATCTGGACTGATATAATTGATTGCATGATGTTTGAAAACTGATCAACTCCATACATCCTACCCTAATGTAATCAAAAATTGTTCTGAACTTTACCTGGCACTACATCAACCCTCCAGCTTCCAGTGCTCAAAAATCTTAAAAACTAAATATACTTTCCTTCCCGACTCGAGTGACCTGCGATAGCCCACCTGCCTCAGCACACATCCTGTGCTTCTTCAACTCTTCTGAGTCCTCCACTAACTGTGCTGCATCATTGCTCCACCTCTTTACCAAATGGAACTCTTTCTAACTCATTTTGCCTTGTCAGTCTTTTCATTTCTTTCAAAATCTCTTAAAAATCCAATTCTTCAACATGCGTTCAATGCCCCGTTCAATATACCTCCACTTAGTTCAATGACCACTTTCTTCACACTTATAATTTGTTCTTTCGTTGTCCTGCATTTTCCATTTTTCACTGGCTCCCCCCTGAAGGCACTGGTTCCACCCAGAGGATTGGCAGTGGTCATTTAGGCCTAGCTGAGGGATTGGGGATTAGGCCTCTATCAGTGCTGCTGCTGACATCTCTTGCCATCCCCTGATGGAGAAATGCATTATATACCATGGTTCTGAGCCACAGAGATCACAAAGATTTGATTCTTGGCTTGCTTTAAGGTATTAATCTCAACGGTGCCTTGAGCATTCCTGCACTGGGGCTGAGGTTAGGCAGAGAATCAATTGAGTGTTCCTGTTCCTAATTGCTACACAGTGACCTGTCACAAGTACAGACTTTTATTGGCTGGAAGGGGTGCAGCTTGTCGTAGTCCTTAACACTCAAATTTCTTGGTTTGACTTAAACTACCCTGAGTACTCTGCATATCTTGGCTTGACTTAAACCCAAGGAGAAGACATGATCTGAAACTCACTTGAGGTACATGTAAGATCACTTCCATTGAAGGTGCAGCCTAGAATAGATCCACTCTTACCACCAATTAATGATCCACATCGGTCCAGAGGTTTCATTGTCCTCTTCAATGACCCTTTCTTTCCTTCACCACTCCTCCTCTCTTTCTCAGTCTCAGCATTAAAGAACAGAAGCTCAAATATATGCCATCGTGTTCATATTATATTGTGTTCAAAAGTGAAAAAGTGCACATTTACAGTGATGCAGATCCCAGTGAACCACCCTATCCAATTGGATGGGAGGACCTCCTGATGTGAGTGTGTCAGTGCCAGTGGAGGCTGCTCTGTGGTGTTTGCTGTGCTGTTGTTTTTTCAGTGCCATTGCTGGACTCTGGCGTTTTCCCTCCATGTCAGAATCTATGGGAGACACAAGAAGAGATCATGGGCAAGGACCAGCCTTTGAGAGCAGAAGCTTCTGCATTGCTGAGGCTCTGGCATGATGTTGGATGGGGAGGAGAGCACTGCACATTGCAATATCTTTTCACTCTCTCCACCAGGTATGCCCATCTCTCCTTCCCCAACCTGCTCCTGGGGTGGTGGGGAGGGGGCTGGGGGGTGGGGGTGGGGGGGGTCACCTTTTCAATCTCAGCGTGGAGTCTGGGCACTCCACCTGCTGTCAGAATCTTTGCTCTGGCATTGTGAACTCTTTTCCCCTGTAAGGACGAAAAAGAAAGCGATAAGGCACTGCTGACCTCTGTGACCAATGCCAGTTCTTCGACATAGGAAGCTGCATGTCACAGTGCTAGCAGGTCCGCAACAGTACGAGGGCTCTGAGCCTTGCTGTGGGGTCAGTAAGGGCCCTGGCTCACATTCCTCCCATGTTTAGGAGCACCATACATCCTCAGGTTCCTCAGCTGGACTGTCTGCTGGAAGTTGGATAGCCAGAGGCCTGTCATCTGGACCTGGGATTTCACTCACCTTGCCAGAGCATGTAAAGTCATTGAACCATTTCTGGCACTGGACCCAGTTCCTCTTGACCACACTTGGGCTGCTGACAGCCTCTACCATGTAAAGTCATGCCAGCTTGAGTTGGGAGGATGGTCTTCTCCTGCCGCCATCTGGAAAAAGACCTCCCTCCTCTCCCATATTGTCTCCAGAAGGACCTCAAGGTCAGTGTCGGAGAATCAAGGGGCAGCCCTGCCAAGGGTACCAGCCCTATGCCTTTTTATTTGATGCCCTGTGCATCCATTCTTTCAGTCAGATGGCAGTCTCCGTAACGGCTGCCATTGTGTGTCTAAATGGAGCCTACACTTCTTCAGTCAAACCTCCATTTTCTTCCCCCTTGGCCGCTAATGGCCACCCAACTGGCCCTCCATCCGATGAGCTGCCCACCTCCGTGAAAATCGCAGGCTGCAACTTCTTCCTACCCTCCACCCCGTGCCCATGTTTCCCACCGCCGCACGTTGGGAACCTAATTTCAATACTTTAGCATCTCATTATAAACCCTGCTCGTCAGAATCATCCCCCCCAACGCTGGACCATCCGAGCACCACGCCGACGTGTTTCACAACTGTACATTAGCGACGTGCACCTGGCGAGCTGCACTTCACGCGGGACTGCGAGGTTTGTTTACCTGCCTTGCTTCAGGCAGCACTCGCTGTCATCAGCACCAGACTTCGCAGACAGCACCACATCACTGTTGGGGACTCACGGGCAGGGTCTCTATCTACCAGACCAGCTGTAAGGTGGGGGGTGGCTTTTCAATGGCTGCAGGGCTAGGGCTTTCTTGGGGAAGGGGGAGAAGTGGCCTTGGGCAAGGGAAGAGGCTGCAGGGTGAGGGCTGTACTGGGGAAGGGCCTTATCCCAGTGTGTGTGTGGGGGCAATGTTGACCTGTGCAAGTGGCCTCAAGATGGTGTGGGCTGAGGAGGCAGTCTCCAGAGGAGATGAGGTCTGATGGAGATGTGAGGCTGTGTGTGAGGGAGTGAGTAGTGATATCCCTTGAGCTGGCAGTGAGTGAGATGCCAGTGAATGTGTGATGGCCTTGTGAGTGTGTGAGTTTAGAGTGATGAGATGGTCCCTAGCATGGATGAGATCATTCATCTGTTTTCTGCACTGGATGCATCTCTTGTGTGCAGTGTTGGCACTGACCACCTCTGCCTCCGCCTCCCAAGCTGGAGTGGTGAGACTGATGAGCCTCCTGTGGCCAGAGCGGGGGTAGAGGACATTGCAGTGGGCCTCCACAAAGTCCAGAAGATATCTCAGGGATTGTCAGTGAACCTGGGAGCTGCGGTCTTCTTGATGTTTGGGGCCATGTCTTCACCAGAGCAGTCCTGGGCTGCAAGCATTGAGAAGAGTGCGCACGGCTGCAGTTTAAGTCTGGCGCCCTGCGTGAAGAAGCAGTGAGGTAATGGCATGGCGGGCAAATCGGAAGCCGCCCGCCATCGAGACAGCGTGTTCCCTGTGGCTGCATAATTAATGAGGTGAAAATGGGATGATATGGAGTGAAAACCCACCATTGTGGGTTGTTCTTTTACCCGTCCATTACCGCACTTAGTGCAAATCTGGGACAATTCTGCCCCTAATCTCTGTTTCCTGTCACTCAGCCAACTTTGTATCCATTCTGTCACTGAAGGGCTTCAACTTTACTCGTAAATCTATTATGTGGTACTTTATCAAACACCTTTTGGTAGTTCATAAACACTACATCAACCTCGTAGCCCTCATCAACTCTTTCTGTTATCTCATCAAAAAACTCAAATCAATTTGGTTAAGCAAAATTTACCTTTAAAATTGTCTCATTGCTGGGATATGAATCACAGCCATAGTGTTCACCTTGACTCTTTTTACTAGGGATCAAAACCTGGACCTCCCTGGCCAGTTATTCACTGCATAATTTCAGTGCATGTCTGAGGGTCCAGTTTCTGTATCTGACTGAATACAAACTCTCCTGGTTTCAGTGGTTGTCATGTAATGGCGATGCTGGCTGGAATGTGTGCTGCCATCCCTTAACACAGCCTTGCATCCATCACTACATAAAGATAGATATATGAATAAAGACTGTGTTATGTAGGCTATGTTATACTTCCCAGTGCCTATGTTGAAAGAAGTCTAGTTTGAAGGTACTGACTCACCATAAGTTTGAAACTGTGTTCCAAGATTCATAAGGGAAATCCAAGATGAACTCAGCATATTTCTCTACTGCATTCACTGCTCCCAATGTGGTCTGCTGTACACTGGGGAGACTAAATGCAGACTGGGTGACCGCTTTGTGGAACACCTTTGCTCAGTCTGCAAACATGACCCAGATTTTCCTGTTGCTTGCCATTTCAACGCAACATCCTGCTCTCTCATACCCACATGTCCATCCTTGGCCTGCTGCAATGTTCCAATGAAGCCCAAAGCAAACTGGAGGAAAGGCATCACACCTTCTGAATGGGTACATTGCAGCCTTCCAGACTTAACATTAAGTTCAACGACTTCAGACCATGGACTCTCTCATCCCTCTTGACTCCATTTTAACTCCAATTTCTATTTATTTATTTATTTTTAAGGTATTTAGTGATTTGTTCATTTTTTTATCCTTTTCCCCAAACCCCTCTCCCCCCACAGGGCCATCTGTCACTGGTTTTTATATTTTGCTTTCACAGCGTGCTGACCCTTGTTCTGCTATTAACACCTCCTGCTATCTTACCTTTATGCCACTATCAGCACCTTCTTTACTCTTTACCACGACCATTAACACTCACTTTGTCTTGTGTCGATGACATCTTTGTCAATCTCTCCTTAGCTGTCACCTATCCCTGACCTTCTATCTTGTTCCACCTGTTCCACCCCCAGTATAAAATCCATCACATTTCTACTTTAGCTCTGAAGAAGAGTAAAAGGGACTCGAAACGTTAACTCTGTTTCTCTCTCCACAGATGCTGCCAGACCTGCTGAGTTTTTCCAGCATTTCCTGTGTTTATATTTCTCTATTGTTTAATTTAGTCTTCGTCTGTAGTCTTCAGTTACTAATAGATTATTTCTGTTGCTGTATAATGCAAGCCATGATAGCATTGTTTTCCTTTGGATAATTGGCACTAACATTAGCAGTAAGGCCCCCTGGGAGTGTATCAGCATTTACAGGGGAAACACCGCATGCGTTTAAAGTTTGAAAGTCTTTGCCTTTCACGTTTGCGCTATCAGGTCAACACTCAGCGTCCTACTACATAACGGTAAGAAAACTAGAGAGTCCGGAATTGCCTGCCATGAGATTTAGGTAGTAATTTCACATTGAGGTTTTGCAGACATTCGTGAAGTAATCAAGCTTTCTTTTTGTGGTTTGTGTTGTCATCAGAATTGTTCAGTTAAATAACTCCCTTGCAGGTCCCTGCCAACCATCTATTATCCTGCACTAATAATACTGGTGCAGAGATTCCCTGTGTTCTGCTCCTTCACTGTGGTCCCAGTCATGGTAACTGAGGGTTCAATTCTGGGACTTCTCATGTACTTTCCAGTAAATGATGCATAATTCTAGCTGAGGAAATAGTTGGGTCAGATTTGCCGGGGTGGGGGGTGGTTGTGTGTGTGTGTGAGAGATAAATAAACATAAGTTGACATATTCCAGGAAATTAGTGTAATTTTTTTTTACAGCAGACTACCTAGAAATTGTGTAGGAGGCATCTCGTAGTTTTACAAAAATCCATTTTTTGCTTCTCATTTGCTTATGTGGATAAATGCACCATATGATGTACTGAGTGAGGGAGGTCGCAGATTCAGGTCCCAGTCTGTGTTGAGTTAGATGATCTTTGACAAAGAGGGAGGGATTGAGGGGTGTATCATTGGCTGCTGTGTCTTTGGGTTAGGATGTGGGAATGAGTTAGTGAGGTGCACTGCTCATAAACACCATCCAGCAACATCTTCCAGAAAGTATATTTGGTGTTTCACCACATTTGAATAGTATAGCGCAACAAGTGACAACTGCTCACTTGGGTAACGTAGCAGAGAAATGCTAATGTTTGTCGAGTGGACCTCAGCATGAATCACCACCTTCATGACAGAAGCGGAGGAAATCCTACACTGTTACTTATTTTGCTTTTATTATACTCTCCCTATACCCTCCACCTTCCCTGGGTGAGAGGAGGGAAAGAGATCTGTTCCCAGGCCTCTGTTGATTCAGTGCTGTATCAGTGACAGTGTACGAGAACAACTAATGGTAGCTGGGGCCCAGTTTTCCCTCCTCCATATTGGCCGGTATTGGGGAGAGTGTGATTAATTTGGATTGCTCTTGCAAAAAGCAAGCACAGATCTGATGGGCCAAATAGTCTCCTACTGCCTTGTAACCTTTAGTTTCATGATTGAGGTCAGAAATGGATTGTGTGACAATTGCCGGAGTGCCTAGTAATCCTACATGTTCATGCCATGGCACTTGGCATTTCAATGTGGTGTTTCACTCTGTTTCTATCTTTACCCTGCAACTCTCAATATTACTTTAAGAAAGAAGTGAGCTTTGAATGGTCAGGCAGTACATTGTAATTCTTAGTCCAATAGTCAATTCTAATGCAAGGTAGATCTCCTACTGAAGCATCATCTTCAATGAGGATAGCATCACAAAAGATAAGCACACATGAAGGAGGTCACTTGACCCATCTAGTTCATTTGTTCAATGGGAATCATTCGTAAACTTGGCATTCTGTTTGATCCTAAGCTGAGCCTTTGACTCCATGTCCTCTCCATCATGGGACCACCTACTTCGGCTTCTGTCAGAACTCCTGTCTCTGCTCTTGCTGCAGCTTATCTGCTGCTGAAACCCTCATCACTGCTTTTGCTATTGCTCCCTCCAGACTTGGTTACTCCAATGCTATTCCCCTGCCCAGCATTTTCTACCCTTTGTAAACAAGTTCATCTAAAACTCTGCTGCCTTGGAATGTGTTACTCCATTAGAGGCACCATATAAATGCAATTAATCTGTATTGGCTGACCTCATTTTTTAAAATTCATTCATGGGATGTGTGCATCTCTGGAAAGGCCAGCATTTATTGCTGATCCCTAATTGACCTTGAGAAGATGGTAGTGAGCCATCGATGCCTCAATTTCAAAACTGTCATCCTCTTGTTCAAATCTCTCTGTTGCCTCACCTCTTCCTATCTCTATAACCTCCTCCAGCTCTAAACTCTCCAAGAACTCTGCATTCCCCTAACTCTGGTCTCGTGCAGCCTCCACTCCCTTTGCCCAATCATTGACGGCTGTGCCTTCACTTGTCTAGGCCCTAAGCTCCAGAATTCTCTCCCTAAACCTCTCTTCCACTTTAACACTCCACCTTAAAATCTACCTCTTTGACTATGCTTTTAGTCATCTAACCTTATATCCCCTTTGGTTCTGTGTCAGTTTTGTTCAGTTTAAACTGCTGTGAAGTGTCTTGGGCTTACATTAAAAGTGCTATACAAATGCATGTTGTTGTTGAACTACTCCATCCCTTACCCCCATTACAGCATCCAATTCTTCAACAATTCTTCAACAGCTTCAACAATTCTATAGTTATTGCTGTCACTAAAATACCTGGAAGCCCATTCTACTTATTAATCACTTTCTTTCTTCCCACCTACCTGCATTGTGATCCTGCTACATAGGCAGCCATGGACAGCATGGAGGCAAGTCACTATTAGTCTGACATTCCAGTTGATCTGAATGAATTGGGGACAAGTTAAACTATAGGTGCGCAAGAGTGATTTTTTTCTTTGGTTTCAGTAACTAATACATTCCAGAAATACAGTAATGTGATTTTGGTTTTATTTTAAAATGAAACTTACCAATCATTTTCATAGCCGTAATTTTTTGATTGAATTTACAACAAACTTGATGAGTCTTTCTTTCTCCTTTCAGCTCTCGATTCCTTTTTTAAATATCTGTAACTAGTGCCCATAGCACTGTCCAGAGGTAGCAAATTGATAACAATAATGTGGTGGAATGTTCTACTTATGGATGTGTGATTGCTAATCCAACCCTTAATATTGCACCAAATTCAGTCAAATGGTTCACATTGGTGCTACATTTTAAATTAAAAAATGACATATCTGCATTGAAGTATGAGAACTAAATCTAGGTAAAATCCTGTGTGTGAGTCCTTTAATGTGGGGAGGCTGTCGTGCTGCAGCTACCACACAGTTCTGGCTGAACAAGTGACGCTCCTGCTCTTATTGCCTGCCATAGGCGTATTGGAAGGATTTGTGGGTTGATAATCAACCTATTTGGCCACATTATGAACACACCTTCTATGGCTATCAAGTCCTAGAGTGGGACTCGAACTTGGAGCCTCTGGCTCAGAGATAGGGATGCTATGACTGCACCACAAGACCTTCCGTTTCCTATACAAAGCTGCAACATAAACTTTTATAATGTGAATTCCTATGTAAGCAGTTTGTGGTCAAGATGCAGTTGCAGGCCAAAAACAAAAATACCTGGAAAAACTCAGCAGGTCTGGCAGCATCTGCGGAGACGAACACAGTTAACGTTTCGAGTCCGAATGACCCTTCAACAGAACTAAGTAAATATAGAAGAGAGGTGAAATATCTTCTATTTTTACTTAGTTCTGTTGAAGGGTCATTCGGACTCGAAACGTTAACTGTGTCCCTCTCCGCAGGTGCTGCCAGACCTGCTGAGTTTTTCCAGGTATTTTTGTTTTTGTTTTGGATTTCCAGCATCCGCAGTTTTTAGCTTTTATCTTGCAGTTGCAGGCCTCTTCCCACCACTAGGTGGTGCTAGTACCTTAACAAAATAAAAACAGAATTACCTGGAAAAACTCAGCAAGTCTGGCAGCATCGGCGGAGAAGAAATCAGTCAACGTTTCGAGCCCTCATGGCCCTTCAGCAGAACTGAAGCATAGTTTCAACAAGGGAGAAATATAAATTGGTTTAAGGTGGGTGGGGGGGAAGAGACACATTGAGGGTGTGGTGTGAGCAGATAATCAAAAGATGTCAGAGACAAAAGGGTCAAAGAGGTGTTGAAGGTGGTGGTCTTTGTCTGAGAAAAGTGCTAATTAAGAATGCAAGACAGGATATTCAAAGTACAGCTCTAGTGGGGGTGGGGTGGAAAGACTAAAGGTTTTAGTTTTAGATTTAAAAATAATGGAAATAGGTGGGGAAAGAAGAATCTATATAAATTATTGAAAAAAAAGGCGGGTGGGGGGGGGGAAAGAAACGGGGTGGGGATGGGGGGAGGGGGAGTTTAAGATCTAAAGTTGTTGAATTCAATATTCAGCCCAGAAGGCTGTAAAGTGCCTAGTCGGAAGATGAGGTGCTGTTCCTCCAGTTTGCGTTGGGCTTCACTGGAACAATGCAGCAAGCCAAGGACAGACATGTGGGCAAGAGAACAGGGTGGAGTGTTAAAATGGCAAGCGACAGGGAGGTTTGGGTCTTTCTTGCGGACAGACCGCAGGTGTTCCGCAAAACGGTCGCCCAGTTTGCGTTTGGTCTCTCCAATGTAGAGGAGACCGCATTGGGAGCAACGAATGCAGTAGACTAAGTTAGGGGAAATGCAAGTGAAATGCTGCTTCACTTGAAAGGAGTGTTTGGGCCCTTGGACGGTGAGGAGAGAGGAAGTGAAGGGGCAGGTGTTGCATCTTCTGCGTGGGCATGGGGAGGTGCCATAAGTGGGGGTTGAGGAGTAGGGGGTGATGGAGGAGTGGACCAGGGTGTCCCGGAGGGAACGATCCCTACGGAATGCTGTCAAGGGGGGTGAAGGGAAGATGTGTTTGGTGGTGGCATCATGCTGGAGTTGGCGGAAATGGCGGAGGATGATCCTTTGAATGCGGAGGCTGGTGGGGTGATAAGTGAGGACAAGGGGGACCCTATCATGTTTCTGGGAAGGAGGAGAAGGCGTGAGGGAGGATGCGCGGGATATGGGCCGGACACGGTTGAGGGCCCTGTCAACGACCGTGGATGGAAAACCTCGGTTAAGGAAGAAGGAGGACATGTCCGAGGAGCTGTTTTTGAAGGTAGCGTCATCAGAACAGATGCGACGGAGGCGAAGGAACTGAGAGAATGGGATGGAGTCTTTACAGGAAGCGGGGTGTGAGGAGCTGTAGTCGAGGTAGCTGTGGGAGTCGGTAGGCTTGTAATGGATATTGGTGGACAGTCTATCATCAGAAATTGAGACAGAGAGGTCAAGGAAGGGAAGAGAAGTGTCAGAGATGGACCATGTGAAGATGATGGAGGGGTGGAGATTGGAAGCAAAATTAATAAATTTTTCCAGGTCCCGACGAGAGCATGAAGCAGCACCGAAGTAATCATCGATGTACCGGAGAAAGAGTTGTGGGAGGGGGCCGGAGTAGGACTGGAACAAGGAATGTTCCACATACCCCATAAAGAGACAGGCATAGCTGGGGCCCATGCGGGTACCCATAGCCACACCTTTTATTTGGAGGAAGTGAGAGGAGTTAAAGGAGAAATTGTTCAGTGTGAGAACAAGTTCAGCCAGACGGAGGAGAGTAGTGGTGGATGGGGATTGTTGGGGCCTCTGTTCAAGGAAGAAGCTAAGGGCCCTCAGACCATCCTGGTGGGGGATGGAGGTGTAGAGGGATTGGACATCCATGGTGAAGAGGAAGCGGTTGGGGCCAGGGAACTGGAAATTGTTGATGTGACGTAAGGTGTCAGAGGAATCACGGATGTAGGTGGGAAGGGACTGGACAAGGGGAGAGAGAAGGGAGTCAAGATAACGAGAAATGAGTTCCGTGGGGCAGGAACAGGCTGACACGATCGGTCTGCCAGGACAGTTCTGTTTGTGGATTTTGGGTAGGAGGTAGAAGCGGGCCGTCCGAGGTTGGGCGACTATCAAGTTGGAAGCTGTGGGAGGAAGATCTCCAGAGGAGATGAGGTCAGTGACAGTCCTGGAAACAATGGCTTGATGTTCTGTGGTGGGGTCATGGTCCAGGGAGAGGTAGGAGGAAACGTCTGCGAGTTGACGCTCAGCCTCCGCGAGGTAGAGGTCAATGCGCCAGTCAACAACAGTACCACCCTTGTCAGCGGGTTTGATGACAATGTTGGGGTTGGACCTGAGAGAACGGAGTGCAGTGAGTTCAGAGAGAGACAGATTAGAATGGGTGAGAGGAGCAGAGAAATTGAGACGGCTAATGTCACGCCGACAGTTCTCAATGAAAAGATCAAGAGAAGGTAAGAATCCAGAGGGAGGGGTCCAAGTGGAGGGAGAATATTGGAGGTGGGTAAAAGGATCCGTTGAACGGGGAGAGGACTCCTGCCCAAAGAAGTGAGCACGGAGACGAAGACGGCGGAAGAAGAGTTCAGCATCATGCCGAGAATATTGAATATTGAATTCAACAACTTTAGATCTTAAACTCCCCCTCCCCCCATCCCCACCCCGTTTCTTTCCCCCCCCCCACCCGCCTTTTTTTTCAATAATTTATATAAATTCTTCTTTCCCCACCTATTTCCATTATTTTTAAATCTAAAACTAAAACCTTTAGTCTTTCCACCCCACCCCCACTAGAGCTGTACTTTGAATATCCTGTCTTGCATTCTTAATTAGCACTTTTCTCAGACAAAGACCACCACCTTCAACACCTCTTTGACCCTTTTGTCTCTGACATCTTTTGATTATCTGCTCACACCACACCCTCAATGTGTCTCTTCCCCCCCACCCACCTTAAACCAATTTATATTTCTCCCTTGTTGAAACTATGCTTCAGTTCTGCTGAAGGGCCATGAGGGCTCGAAACGTTGACTGATTTCTTCTCCGCCGATGCTGCCAGACTTGCTGAGTTTTTCCAGGTAATTCTGTTTTTATTTTGTTTTGGATTTCCAGCATCCGCAGTAGCTTTTAGCTTTTTGTTTTTATCTTGGTGCTAGTACCTTGTCCTGTTACCTGTGTACTAAGTCATTGTTGGCAACAAGTAAAAAATTGGGGCGCTGCAGCATTTCTGCTTTGCTAAAGCAATTAGCTTTAAACTTTCTTGATCCTAACTTCTCTCTTCCCACCTCCTTCTGTCACCACTGAAATTTCCTCTCCAGTCCCAACTCTAGTCCAATTCCCTCTTGGCCCTGGCTGTCCTGTTTCTTTGATGCTAATGATCATTTTATGCTACCTTGCTTCCCTCCATTTTATCAGCTAACTAATTATTTTGGGTGTTCTCATTCCTGGAGCATTGATGAGTTTGGGTAGCGAAGGATTGCTTCTGGCCAGCTGGTACCAGAAAAATGCTCAGATTTGAAGCAAAGGCGAGGTTACTGCAGTCAGATGTAGGAGGTGTGAGGTTGGGGCAACAGATGTAGGTCTATTCATGTAGATATAAGAGATTGGGAGGAGCAAGATGTGACAGAGATTTGTATAAATATTGTTGCTGCTCTTGAGCGAGGGGGCTAACACATCAGGAAACTGGCTGTTGGATACAGCAGATCGTAAAGAGATGGTAGGAGAGAGAGTGTTGAAGGAGAGGGAATAGACAGAGAGAACACAAGATTAGATGGGGAAAATTGTGTGGACAGTTCAAAGGACAGAGAGAGAAAGAGAGGGTTAAGCAAGAGGGAAATATTGAGATCAGGGTGCAAGAGAGTCACATCAGACACCAGAAGTCTTGCAGTAAGCAATATCATGGGGATCTACGAGTATGAAAATAATTTCTCTTTTGTGTTTATTGTGTTCTTTCTCCATTGTCTTCTGGATGATTTTCACAACCTTATTGGAACAAATCATTATCAAAGTATTAATCATCATTTAGAAAGGTATGGATTAACCAAGGACATTCAGCATGGACTTGTTAATGAAGGTCGGGTCTGACTAACTCGATTGAATTTTTTGAGGAGTAACAAGGATGGTCGTGTGTTTGATATAGTCTTCATGGATTTTAGCAAGGTCCCGCACAGCAGACTGGTCAGAAAAGTAAAAGCTCATGGGATCCAAGGCCAAGCGGCAAGTTGAATCCAAGATTGGTTCAGTGGCACGAAGCAAAGGGTCATGGTTGACCAGTGTTTTTGTGACTAGTAGGGCTGTTCCCAGTAGGGTTCTGCAGGGCTCAGTACTAGGTCCCATGCTGTTCATGATATATGTAATCATTCAGACTTAAATGTAAGGGGCACAATTAAGAAGTTTGCAGCTGATACAAAAAGGATACTTTCCTTTTTTAGCCGAGCCATAGAATAAAAGAGCAGTGAGGTTATCCTAGAAGTGTACAAAACGTTATTTGGGCCTCAGCTGGACTACAGTGTACAGTTCTGGTCATCGCATTACAACCTCAATGATGGCGGAGTCTAGCAAATCAGTGCAAAAGACAAGGCTGAAGCATTTGCAACCATCTTCGGCCAGAAGTAGATGATCCATCTCGGCCTCCTCCTGAGGTCCCCAGCACCAAAGATGCCAGTCTTCAGCCAATTCGATTCACTTTACATGATATCAAGAGATGGCTGAAGGCATTGAATACTGCAAAGGCAATGGGCCCTGACAACATTCCAGCAATAATACTGAAGACTTGTGCTCCGGAACTAGCTGTGCCCCTGGCCAAGCTGTGCCCCTAGCCAAGCTGTTCCAGCACAGCTACAACACTGGCATCTACCCTGCTATGTGGAAGATTATCCAGGTATGTCCTGTCCACAAAAAGCAGGACAAATCCAACCCGGCCAATTACTGCCCTGTCATTCTACTCTTCATCAACAAAGTGAGGGAAGATGTTGTCGACAGTGCTAGCAGGCAGCAGCAGTAGTAATAGCCTGTTCACTGATACTCAGCTTGGGCTCTGCCAGGGCCACGCCAAACTTATTACAGCCTTGGTTCAAACATGGACAAAAGAACTGAACTCTAGAGAGGTGGGGTGAGAGTGACTGCCCTTGACATCAAGGCTGCATTTGACCAACTGTGGCATCAAGGAGCCCTAGCAAAACTGGAGTCAATGGGAATCAGTAAAAACTCTCTGCAGGTTGGAGTCATTCTTAGGACAAAGGAAGATGGTTGTGGTTGTTGGAGGTCAATCATCTCAGCTCCAGGACATCACTGCAGGAGTTCCTCAGGGTAGTGTCCTCAGCCCAACCATCTTCACCTGCTTCATCATTGACCTTCCTTCCATCATAAGGTCAGAACTGGGAATGTTTGCTGATGATTGCACAGCACCATTTGTGACTCCTCAGATACTGAAACAGTCTGTGTCCTTATGCTGCAAGACGTGACAATAATCAGATTTGGGTTGAAAGGTGGCAAGTAACATTCATGGCACATGAGTGCCAGGCAATGACCATCTCCAACAAGAGAGAATTTAACCATCGCCCCATGACATTCAATGACATTACTATCGCTGAATCCCTCACTATCAACATCCTGAGAGTTACCATTGACCAGAAACGTAACTGGATCAACCTTTTAAATACGGTGGCTACAAGAGCAGGTCAAAAGATGGGAATTCTGCAGCAAGGCACAAACCAGGAATGTGGTGGAATACTCCCCACTTATCTGGATGAGTGCAGCTCCAACAACACTCAAGAAGCTAAACTTGACACTTAGCTGTCAGGACAAAGCAGCCTGTTAGATTGGAATGCCATCCACCACCTTAACATTCACTCTGTCCATCACCAGCTCACAGTGACAGTAGTGTGTACCAAATACAAGATGCACTGCAGCAAGTCTCCTTTGACAGCACTTTCAAACCCCACTACCTCTACAGAATCACAGAATCACAGTGCATAAGAGGCCCTTTGGCCCATCGAGTCTGCACTGACATGTGAGAAACACCTGACCTACCTACCTAATCCCATTTCCCAGCACTTGGCCCATAGCCTTGAATGTTATGACGTGCCAAGTGCTCATCCAGGTACTTTTTAAAGGATGTGAGGCAACCCGCCTCCACCACCCTCCCAGGCAGCGCATTCCAGACCGTCACCACCCTCTGGGTAAAAAAGTTTTTCCTCACATCCCCCCCCAAACCTCCTGCCCCTCACCTTGAACTTATGTCCCCTTGTGACTGACCCTTCAGCTGCTCCCCATCCACCCTGTCCATGCCCCTCATAATCTTGTACACCTCGATCAGGTCGCCCCTCAGTCTTCTCTGCTCCAACGAAAACAACCCAAGTCTATCCAACCTCTCTTCATAACTTAAATGTTCCATCCCAGGTAACATCCTGGTGAATCTCCTCTGCACCCCCTCCAGTGCAATCACATCCTTCCTATAATGTGGCGACCAGAACTGCACACAGTACTCCAGCTGTGGCCTCACCAAGGTTCTATACAACTCCAACATGATCTCCCTACTTTTCTAATCTATGCCTCGAATGATAAAGGCAAGTGTCCCATATGCCTTTTTCACCACCCCACTAACATGCCCCTCCGCCTTCAGAGATCTATGGACATACACGTCAAGGTCCCTTTGTTCCTCAGAACTTCCTAGTGTCATGCCATTCATTGAATACTTCCTTGTCAAATTACTCCTTCCAAAGTGTATAACCTCACACTTTTCAGGGTTAAATTCCATCTGCCACTTATCTGCCCATTTGACCATCCCGTCTATTTCTTCCTGTAGCCCAAGACACTCAACACTCTACCACCTAGAAGGACAAGAGCAGCAAATGCCTGGAACTCCCTTCTGAACGGCACTGTGGGTGGACAGCAGCAGTTCAAGAAGGCAGCTCACCATTAGCTTCTCAAGGGCAATTAGGGATGGAAATGCTGGCCTTGACAGTGATGCCCACATGCCATGAAAGAATAAAAAAAAGGATGTGTTTGTACCAGGGAGGATACTAAAGGGTATTGCTTGGAATGGAGGATTTTCGATATACTGAAGATTTAGATGTACGAGTGCTGATTTCTTGGGAAAAGAGGAGGCGGAGGGGAAATTTGGTTGAGGGGTACAAAATTGAGGGGCCTAGATAGAGAGAAAATGAAGGACCTATTTCCTTTAGCAGAGAGATCAATATCTAAGCGGAATAGATTTAAAGTCATTGTCTGAAAGATTAGAGGGGAGTTGAAGAGAGATTGTTTTATTCAAAGGGTGGTGGAGGTCTGGAACTCACTGCCTGAAAGCGTAGCAGAGGCAGAAACCCTTAACAAATTAAAAAAAATATTTGAATATGCACTTGAAGTGCCATAATTACAGGGCCTGGAACTGGAAAATGGAATTAGGCTGGATAGCTCTTTTTCATCCACCACAGGAAAGATGGGCTGAATGGTCTTCTTCTGTGCTGTAGATTTTCCATGGTTATGGAATTGTGCATTAAAAGGAAAATATTTTAAAGTATAATGTTGAGCACAGCGATGTCTGACTTACTCTCGAAAGCTAGTGTATTGCTGTCATTGATTAGTGTACAATTGATTCATATAATAGTCTGTAACATCAGAGCTGCAGGGTGTCGGAACCGGAGGCTACCCCAAAGATGCACTGGGAACTCCCCCCTCCGCCAGAAGTCTCCAAGTAAGGGTTGCTCGGCAATTGCTTGGGAAGTTCAAACTTTCTTTGGGCAATTACCCTGCAATCGGAACTATCCAAAGTGTGATTTAAATCGCAAACTTCAGATGGTTCAGACTGTCCTAACTTTTCCTGGGTAACTATTCTGTTAAAAGAATTAAAACCACTTCTAAGTCCTGGGTAACTATAGCACAGCTCTCCCAATGTGACCCCCTGTATGACCCCCAACGGGACCCCCCCACAACCCCCGCCACCACTCCCACCACCTGATGCCCTCACTGAGCATCCCCCCATTGACCACCCCCCAGAACACTCAATGGCCATCGCCCCCCCCGACCACCTGACCCCCAGACTGATCACCTGACTCCCCGTGACCACCTGACCTCCCCCACTGACCCCCCTGACCAACCAATCTCCCTGTCCACCCGACCTCCCTCTGCTAACCACCCGACTCCCACCTCCCCCGACTAACTGACCTTCCCGACCACCCCCACACTGACCACCCAACTTCCTATCCACATGACCGACTGACCACCCGACCCCCTCGACCAACCAACCTTGGCTGTTCACCCGACCCCCCCCCCACTGACCAACCAACCCCTCCCACAACTGACCACCCCCCAACTGACCGCCCAACCCCCTCTCCCCCTCCACCCCATTGACCATCCGACCACCCCCCACTGGTTGACCGACCGACCGATCCCCCCCCCCCACCCCCACTGACCAATCGAACCTCCCACACTCCCAATCCTGCCCAGTTTCCTATGGCAGCTAGTGCTGTAAAAAAGGGGCGTGGCTTCCTTATCTCCCACTCTCCAGCCCTCGACACAATGCCTCAGGACAGTTCTCGCCCTGCTTGAGTTGGAAGGGCGGGTGAGAAAGGAGCAGCTGGATGTCCAGGTAAGAAACTAGGAGCAGGATCTGACTCTTGATTGACATTCCACAGATGTTCAGGCCCAATGTGCTGTCATCTTTGCATTTTACTAGCTGGATTTGTTAATGTTGGTCATCTATACTTATGGTGCTGACCTTCACTCTTTGCTCCTGACTTCCTATGAATCACAGTTAGGAATTTGGGATGAGGAGCCAAGATCAGTTGCTTTAAAGTATTGAAAGCAAATGCTAGAGATTCTGGGTTGGATTTTCACTACTGAGGCAGTAGTTCGAGTCAGGAAAATTCCCAACTCGGCGGACCTGCCACAGTTTAAAGCCTCCTGTCACATGCAATTTCCATTCTGTGGGGGCGGTTGTGGGTGCCGGAATAGAGCCAGGGGCCGTTGTGGGTGCCGGAATAGAGCCAGGCCTGCCAACCCTGGAAGAAGTTCTTAGGCAGCCAGATTGGCTGGTGAGTGCCGAGGCAGGCTAGTTAGAAGGCCCACCTCAGTTCTCTGGGACTTCATCCCAGTTGTAACGAAAGCAGTTAGGCTCTCTAGACCTCACTTGTCACGCCATCTCTCCACTCCCCCCCCCCCCCCCCCCCCCCCCAACCCCTGACCCCTGCACCACTCCCACCCAGCCTTTCCCCAAGGCCCCTCATACTCTCCATACCAACTCAATGCAAACTCATACCCATTCTGTGCCCATCTTCCCAGTATGCACTTAGTACATAACTAATGAGTCATATAATAACAATGGCAAGTGTGGAACTGCTGAGATAAAAAGAAACACTCATTCAGAAATGTTCTTTGAAAAAAAGAACTGCTCTTCCTACAACACTAAAAGTGTCAATCAGGCAAACAATTAAAATATCAACAACAGAGGCTTCAAATACTTCATACTTCTTAATCTTGTCCATATAAACATTTGAGGCATTGACAAAAGTGATCACAGAACAACTTATTATAACTGCATAAAGATGTCAATCAAGTAAAGCTAACAATTCACTTCATTTGTCAAAACAGATTCCCTGCTGAGCTGATGCTTTTATTGATCTGGGCTCTCAGCTAAGCATATATAATGAAGTGAGGTGGAAACCCAGAAGGCCAGACATGGGCTGGGGGCCATGAAGCACAAGTCATGGAGAAGCTGGCCCAACTTCATGAAATTTGTGGTTGGCTAGGTGATACCTGCCCCCACAATGGAACTAGCCAGGCCGGGAGTGCAAGGCTTGGGCTCGCTATCTGCACCCCTATCCTGTGCTGGTGAAAATTGCTGTCACCAGGAATGGGGGCAGGAATCCCAGAAATGAGTCTTGCCTGCCTTCAGTCTTTCAGTCCTTGCTTATCTGCAGTAAATATCTAACCAAGTAATCATCTTTAGAACAGTTTTAATGCCATGCAGGGCAAGAACAAAAGATGAAGATCATGACTGAAGTTTTTAAGCTTTTTGCTGCTGACAGGTGCAGTGAAACATTTAATCTCCTCGCCACACCCCACCCCCAACTCCCTTCTCAGGCTCACTGACTTTGTTTGCAGACGGTGCATTGTGATACTGAAATAAACATTAATATTTCTGTAATAAAGCTGCTCAAACAGGGATCGATAATCCATAATATTAATCTAGCAGACAAGACTCAGTACCTAACCCACAATCTTATATAAGAATCAATTTGTGCTCGCTGAAACCCATTGATTTCTCTCCTTTTGTTTTGAAATGGGTTCCTTTTTATCTATTCAAATTCTGTTCAACACCTTACCCAGTTTTAAGTTTAAAATGTTCTAATTACCTTGTGCCTCTTTTCTCCTGCTCCCACTGCTTAATTTGGACCTACAGGTCACGAAAAAGGTTTTGAATGATTGAAAACCTATTCTTCAAAGGATAGTTTTCCAGTTAATAAGAAAGCTTAGATTTGGAAAGACTGTTCATAGATGTAAACCTGCTCGGAGATTGTTGTGAATAATGACCACATCAGGATGAGCTGCTGCTGACTTGGCGAGTCTTCAGCCCAATAGTGGACCCATAGAAGACTCAGCAAGGAGGCTTGAGGCCAGATTCTGAACAAAGGGAACTTCAGGATAAATAGGAATTGAAGAGTAGCTTCTTCATACTTAAGGAGTCAGTCTGTCCCCGAGATTTGTCGCTAAGTGTTGTTTCAGTTTCCATATTCAAAGGGACATGAAACAAAGAGCTATGGCGGAATTTTCCGGCCCCTTCGTGGTGGGGGCGGGGCCGTAACATGCACTGACTTCAGCGAGACCGGAAAATCCCGCTGGCAGGAAGGGCTGTAAAATTCCGCCACTAGAGTTTTGCATGAGCAGGGGGGAAATGGCCTGAAACCAGGCAAGTTTGTTGGGCAAATGGTATCTTTGTTTTCTTCCTGCCAAAGGAAACTGTGTTGCCTGTGCGCTGCTCACTATAGTGCAATTTTAACCATTTAAAATGTGTGTTTTAGTAGTTCTTATGCTAATTATATTAAAATAAACTCAGTGTACTAAATTAAATAGTGTTGTGATTAGAGTTTGTTTTGGAATTCAGCCCTGTTGGAGTTCGTATGAATGATAGCTATGATATAAACTATGATATTGCATTTTGTCAAATAAATTGAACTTCATTTAGATTTACATTGATGGCTTCCGTGAATCAGTAAGAGGTTGAGAAAATAAGAGATCCGAGAGTGGTTTTTAACTCACACTAGCTTTCCGGTGTGGAATCACACATGAGTTAGTTTCCTGCCTATTTACAGCAGTGTAGGGCTATGGCGATTTTAATTGCCAAGCCTCGATAACTTACTGTTGGCCAACTGCCTGCCCAGGTGGTGTTGGGATGGGGGAATCATGCTCCTCCCGGCCCTACAAAGAAAAATATAATAATTTAGCTTAAAAGGGCTGCTCTGACAGGCCTTCACCTGGTGGCAAAGCCACATTGACTTCCTTGCTTGACCTGCAGTTAAAACTGCTGTTGGAGCCCAATGATGCCACTGGCTTCACACAACTGGCTTATCTGCCTGCCCTGAAATATTGGTGAAGTCGGAAATGGCAGGATCTGGTTTAGACATCAGTGGGTCAGTCACGTAGTGGATTTTAACTGCTAATGGTTTCTGTTGGGTGGGTCATGTTAAAATCCACCCCGTGTTTTTGCTATTTCTAAAAACTTACTTGAGATGCAAAGGACAAAATTCCAAAATTAACCTCACATGACATACCTCTCAATCCAACCTAAGATCTCCAGCTGGAGCTTTTTTTTGTTGTTACTGTCACCACTGTCAATGTATGCTTGAAGCTACACTGTGGAATGTGTCTGAAATTAATAGTGGAGATGAGGTCTTTTTACGGGCATCATAATCCAGGATGTATTGAAACTGATCTGGTCCAGAGTGGCTTTGGCACACCAGGGTGTGGACAATGATTTAGTAATAAATGCCTCCTACTTAATGAGTAATTAGTTTGTTCATCAAACACAATTTGTGACATAGTGGCGCTTTGCAGACAGAAGCAAATCACTCACTGTTTGATACTGGGGGAGACACTTTCTCCATCAGGTATTATACAGTAGAATTGAAAGGGGCTGCGTAGCACAGTGGCTTGAATACTGTACTTCTTGAAGGCCCTACATTCGATCCCAGCCTGTGCTGAGTTTGATGAGCTCAGGAGAAGTTGAAATGCTACATTTTTGCCCAGGGGAGAGAAAAAAATTAAAAGCAAATGCTGGAGATCTGAAATAAAAACAGAAAGTGCTGGAAGTGCTCAGCAGGCCTGGCAGCATTGGTGGAGAGAGAAACAGAGTTAATTACCGGCTGGGATTTTCTGGTTCCACCCGCAGCAGCAACCGCCGCAGGCAGGACGGAAACTCTGACGGACCAGCCAAAGGTCTGTTGACTTTGGGAGGGAATTTCAGGTCCTGAAGCAGGTGGGATCAGAAAATCCTGGCTGATGTTTCCAGTCCAATATGACTCTTCTTCCGAGAGTCCAATTTGACTCTTCACTGTTCCAATAAAGAGTCATATTGGGCTCAAAACGTTAAGTCTATTTCTCTCTCCACAGAGAAGAAAATTAATTGGGATTCTTACTTGGATTGCTATCCAGTGACCCTTGGCAAGCGTGTGTGTGGACACCAGGTGAGAGCTATAATTTGAAAAGTCATCCTGTATGATTTAACTATCACAACACAGAACTGCCTCAACCGCACACTAATTGGCAGTTACTCACAGTCTTTGTCAGGGAGGCCATTACGGGTGGGCGGAATGGGAAATAGGAACTTCACAACTCAAACTGTTTTAAAAAAACAAAATAATTGATGGTCCAGGTTACTCAGTTACAGGTGGGTGCAGAATGACTTGGCACGAGTCAGCCTTTGTTTTATCAGCTGGAGGTTCTGTAAAAACAACTGAAACTAAAATGATATCAAACATGGTTCACAAGGGTGTTGGCTTTAGCACTTAGACGGAAAGGGGTATAATGGCAGGTTTAGCGTAAAAGTTTTTCAACAATAAAATCTAATACAATCACAAACATTTCAGTAATCTTGACTTGCCCTGCCATCTTATTGCTACCAATTCCAAATTTGTTGTGAAGTGCTTCCGACGTCCCTACGCAAAGCACAACATTCAATGCCATGCACTCATAAATGGCCTGCTTTGGTTGGCTTGCTTTTTCAGGATCAAGTTCAGAGACAGACCACTGTAGTGAACCTCCCACATTTACCTCAATAATGCCTCATGAAGGGAAGTGTGGGGAGAATGGGGAAGAGAATAGAAGGGGCTGAGAGGAGTATGCAATATCCTATATTAATTCAATTTAGGAAGAGAGGAAACCTGATGAATGGACAAGCAGCATTCCAGCTCTGAGATTATAGATTTGCTAATTGTTCATTCTTACCAATTAAGACTGGCAGTATCTCTGTAAATTAGTGTGTACCATCAACAAGATGCACTGCTGCAACTCGTCAAGCCTCCTTCGACAGCACCATCCAAACCCCCTCTACCACTTACAAGGGCAGCAGACACATTGGAACACTATCACCTACAAGTTCCCCTCCAAACCATACACCATCCTGATTTGGAACTATATTACTGTTCCTTCGCTGTTACAGGGCCCACAACCTGGAACTCCCTTCCTAACAGCACTCTGGATGTACCTGCACCACATGGATTGCAGCGGTTCAAGAAGGCAACTCACCACCACCTTTTCAAGAGCAATTAGGGATGAGCAACAAGTGCTCACATCCCATGCAAAGATATTTTAAAATTCTATTACTTAATAATCTAACTTTGCAGGAGGTGTCATTAAGATGTTTTTTAACGAAGAATTTCCAAAGTAATTATTTTAAACAGCATAGATGGCCGCAGTGAGTGGCTTAAAGAAACACTCCAGTTCTCTACCATCTCTACAAAATCATCAGCAGGTTTCTAGCTCATCTTTTTAGTGAAGAAACCTCAGTGAAGGGCTGGTTCATGATGGAGCACACCACCAGTGGTTAAAAAACAATGATCTCAATAGTTATCTGATGTCTAGCTTAACGTTTATATTGTGGAAGGAATAATATTGGAATATGTAAGAATATATTGAGGTCGGTAAGGGATTCTATGGTTTTGAGGTTCTGAGAAATACTGAGTTAGGAGACAGGGTGACCAAAATTATTTGACTCCTCCGTGTATTCTTAATCTTACTACCATAAGAGGGTATCTATCCCATGGCTATTGTTGTAGTACCATATTTATACAACAAACTGATCAACTGCATGACCCTAAAGCAACAGTGCTGGTTCAACGAGCTACAATAGTATGATATTAAAGCAGGAGTAATGGGTATACTGTTTATACAAAGTCCCAATACTATTGTGTGCTTGTCTGTATGTGATTTTCCAAATATAGTGTCCAACATATGGTGCTGCTGTAGTGCATTGCTAACATTTTTTTATGAGTTAGCCTCTGTTGCCTCTTTTGTTTATATCATTTTCATTCTGCTTCCAATAAAGTCCCCAATATTTGACTAGGTCAAAGTGAAAATTGTTTCCTAGGACTGGTATATTGTAGCTATATGGCATTCAATTATCTCCGTAAACCTTCCCAGATGTTCCAGTTGCATATCAAATCCAGCAACCTCTGGATCTCCCTTTTTGAAAGCGCGTGTCTTTTAAATCCTCTGTGTCTGGGTCCTTATTACCTACCATTACATGCTAGAGTTGAGCTGAGTTGTGAACTCTGAGATAACTGCTGCCCCGTGACTTCTCTTTCACTTAGACTGAACGCAGGATACAAGACAAAAATGTGGCTGTTTTGAAAATGACAAAGGATGTAGATGCTCAGAGAGTTTAACGGGTGTTTTTAATTTGGGCTGACACTAAAGCAAAACATAGACCAAACACAACTTTCGTGTCACTTCAGGTCTGAGCTCTTTCTCCATTCTAGGCACCAGTAGAAAGGGGACTATTACTTCTCTGCTGAATATTCAAAATATTCACATTTTCAGAAATTCCACCAAGATTCCTTTGGACCTTTTTAAACTTGCCATTGCACTGGAGTCCTTCCTGGGATAGTTCCTTGCCTTTTAGTATCATTGTGATTAGGAGTTTGATCTGATTGTAGCTGTGATCTCAAATTGCATTACTGCTTTTGCACCAATGCAAATCTGCTCCATTGCATGGCGTTCTAGATTGAAACAACTAAAGGAGAGTAACTTGACTATCCCACCTGGCCAGACTACCCCTCCTGACCACCTGACTACCACCCTTACCTGACCACACCTGACTACCCACTTAACCACTTATCCACCTCCCATCTCACTCACTCACCCACCTCACCTACCACTTCACCCACCTACCCACTTCAATCGCCTATCCACCCCACCCACCTACCCACTTACCCACCTCACCCATTTACCCACCTGACCTACCAATCACCTCACCCACCTACCCACTTCAACCCCTTGCCCACCTCACCCACCTTACCCACCTACACGTTTACCCACCTGTGCACCTACCCACCTCACCCACAACCCACCTCACCCACTTACCCACCTTATTCACCTCTGCGACCTCACCCACTTTCCTACCTGCATCACCCGCTTACCTACCTCACTCACCTCACCCGCCTATCCACCCGACCCAATCACTCCTCCATTCACTAACATTCAGATTGACCGTTTAAACTTACAATACAGCCGCTAGTGCTGTTATAAGGGGGCCTGCCCTGTCTTCCCCCAACTCTGCTGCGATCCAACAGAGTTCCCCGATGGATGCTGCACTGCACATTTCTGTGAAAGCCGTGATTGGAAGACCCCAGAAGAAATGGGCAGCAGTGTTGAGTTGAGGGAATTTTCGAATTCAATAGCAATCCAACCGTCATTGCTGGTGCTTGGTAGATCCGGGCCAGTGTGTGTAATGTGGCCTATTAATGTGGGACATGTTCAGATCCCATATAACTGATGGGATCAAGAGGTGTCTGCGAAGAAATAACACCCACATTGTCGTAATACCGGGGGAGAGGTGGGGGGGCTAACATCTGTAGTTCAACCTTTCCAGGTGTGTTTCAGCAAAGCATTCAAGGATCATGTCCGTGCTGACTGGAATAGGTGGCTGATTGACAGAGAAAAAAACCTTCACAAAGAATGGAAATGTGCCTGCTACCCCTGTTTGATGTTTTGTGTGGTTTCATGATCAAACCGTGCGATGTTATTAGTGCACCAAGTGTCATCAGATCATTCAAAAAATGCTGAATATCCAACGAAAACGCCAAATCTGATCCAGAGTGGGATCCTTACGATGATGCCATAACCAAAGTGACTCAATGAATCCAATGAGTTCCTTGCATTGGACATGGAAGGCAATGAATTTGATGGCTTTGAAACACCTTGGGCAGAATTTTCCAATGTGGAAACTAAGTCTGGTGGCAGGCGGAATAGTCAGCATGATTCCTGCTGGGTGACAGAGTGGGTGAACACACACTATCTTCCACGTTTGAGCTCATTAATTATGCAATCCCCTCCGTTACTTCATGGGGTCGAAGGTTCTGGCACCATATTTAAAGGGCACCCAGATAGACATTCACTCACTGCGGGCGAGGAGCTCCGCACTACTCCCCCAGGGTCCTTGCAGCTACAGCTCGTACTGGGGAAGCTGGCAGATGTGAGCAACCACATCTCAGGACATAAGAGGGCACCTCCGGCATTGCCTTTCCCTCATCTCTGGAAAAGAGCACCACTGGTGATACACCTGTGGTTGGGCCAATGCTTGCTATTGCTGTAGTCCATGTACATCAGCCTCTTGGCCTTTTAGAGGCTGCTCAGGCTCTTGCTACTCAAGGCCTTGCTCCTCCTGGCCCTGTGCCAACTGGCAATGGGCCCTCCTTCTCCTCATCTGGGTGAAAGCCATTACCAAGGCAGGGTTGCCTGCAGCCTGCATCATTGATGTCTCAGTGGATGTGTGAATGAATTGATGTGATACATTAAGTGAACATGTCCTTTACAGGCTTCCCTCCATCATCTCAAAGCCAGCAGGCCAATGCTAAACCCTTTGCCTTGCCTCTGTCTAGACATGGCACCCATACCCCATCCAACCCACCTTCTGCCCTCTTCCTGTCACCCACCAACTTCCCCCATCACCATAGACCCACCCAATATCACTTTCCTCTCCTCTCTGTCACCCTTGAACATCCCCCTGTTACCCTGGACCCTATCACGATCCATGCCACATGCCATTCTCTCTCTCTCTCTCTCTCTCTCTCTCTCTCTCTCTCTCTCTCTCTCTTCCCCCCCCCCCCCCCCCCACTTAGAGCCAACACTCGTTACCGTCCTGATGCCCACCCTGACCCTGCCCCCTCTTGTTATCCAAGCCACCTGCCTGGTCCACCACCATCAATCTACACCCCCCATCCCCCCACCCGATGAGACCTTCACCCACCAGACTCTCACACTGGACCTACCAGCCTAACACATCCCACTCCCCACTCTGACTGACTGTGACTATTCCATCCTATGACCAGTACCCTGAGTTCTCCCCCTAGGACCTCATCATTGACACAACCTCTAAGACACACTTCCCCACCCCCTCCCAGCACCCAACCACCTTCCCCAGGCGTTCTCCCCACCCTTTCCAGGTAAACCTGCCTCCAATGTCCAGCCTTCACTCCACCTTTCCCCTCTACCCATTCACCCCTTCTGGCCTTCACATGCCTCTCTTGTTCAGCCTTGGTGCAGTGTTTGCCAGCGACACTTGACTGAAGTTATAGTGAGGTCCCCAGGAGGGTGAAAGCAACATCTGCTGAGCTCCAAGTCGTGGAAGAAGTGAAGCTTGCCAGGTGCACGCCACTTTTCTATACAGCCATAAAACAGACCATTCTAATTACCCACCGGTGGGATAGTTAATTTGGATTGGAACATAATTACGGCGAGTTGGCCTTTTAATGAGATTTCCTGAGATGTGAATAAATGCAAATACGATTCCTGAAGTAGATTAATGGGAAACCCAACCTGCCTTTAACCCGGCATCAAAGTCAGGAGAACAAAATTCCAAACTAATTTTCCGCTGGTGGGAAACTGACTTTTTCAATCACATCAATTTTAGTGCCCTCGTCAGCCACGATTCCCACCGCTGGCAGGAGTAGAAATTTACCCCTTGATTGTGATTAGAGGTATCTTTGTACAGTTAATTTATTCAATAAACCCTGCCACATTAATTTAATATGAATTACCAGAGTTATGTCTTTGTTCACAATTCATAATGGCGACCACCTGGATCCACACCGGCAGTTCACGTTTTATGCTCAGCGCATAAGTCGACCACCCCCACTTTGTAGAAGGACTTCGGAGGCTTCAAAGGTAAACTTATATGCCGCGATCTACCGTAGTTTATGCAACCCACTTTCTGAATTGATTTTCTTTGACTTTTCTGTGTGTGTTTTTTCAGGGAGCAAATTCACAATCCTTTCTGAAGCCACTACATGCTCAATTGCAACAGAAATTTTCTCTTGATTGTTAACCTCTGGATGGTCCAACAGCTTTCAAACTACAGCTAACAAAATTATGGATCGTTGGTAGTGACCTTATTTATAGATTCCTGTTAGACAGCTAGGCATTGTAAAATGCTAATGTAAAGGTGCTGTCATTATCTCTAATAGCCAAGCTATAAAAATAAGATTCATTTTCCAAAAAGCTGGCTGGTTTTTATGATGTTATCATTATCAATTTGTAGCTAAGGCTGGCACTGGATGGTACCATAGTGTGTGAGCATCTCTCATCCTTGTTATTGATGTAGCTTGATTGACAGATCCAGAGATTCCTTTGACTAGGGTAAAAATAGCAGGGTTTTGGAATATCATTGCTTGATGCAATGGCTTCACCTCATATCAGAGTGTTGCTACCCATCTCTGTGGAGCTAAGTGTCCATATTGCAGTCACCTTATGTCTAAGTAAAAGAACTCTTAAGAATTTTGAATTGTCAGTGTGGCAGTTTGTACCAAGATATAAATAAATAGTGGAGATCATTTACTATTTGTGGTGCGTACGTGAGCAGAATAACGACTATTCTAATGCTCTCCTGGCTGGCCTCCCATCTGCCTTTCAGCTTATCTGAAGCTGTTCATTCATCACTCCTTGATTCACAGACTTCCTGCTACAGCAATGCCTTGAGTTAAAATCCCTCCCTATCTCTATAGCCTCCTCCAACTCTACAACTTTTTGAGAATGCTGCATTCCTGCAATCTGGCCTCTTGAATATCCTCGATTTCCTTTGCTCCACCACTGGTGGCTATGCCTTTAGCTGTCTCGACCCTAAGCTCTGGAATTCCCTCCCTAATCATCTTCCACTTTTTTGTCCTTTAAGATGCTTCTTGAGACCTACCTCTTTGACCAAGCTTTAGGTCACCTGTCCTTATAAATCTCCATGCTAAATATTGTCTGATAGCGCTCCTGCGAAGCATCTCGAGATGTTTTGTGACGTTAAAGGTGCCATATAAATCCAAGCTGCTGTATCACATAGACACTATTCAAATGTTTCTGAAATGAAGAAGAAATTATCTTAATAAATCCAAGCCTTTTAATTTTTGCCCTTTTTTCTCTTGCTCTCATTCTCTTTCTTATTCCTGAAAATGTAATGAAAAAATAATTTAGCAGCAAGCAGTATTCAGATTTAATAGCTCACCTTTGTCACTATTCAAACAAAGCAGAAGGGATTTCTGTTATAAAGCTACAAGCTGCTAAGGGAAAGATATAATTTTGGAAGGCCTTTTGAAGAAATGCTGCGCTTACAAGATCATGCATGACTGGTATTCGTGATGAAGCATACCCAAGGTTTAAACCCATTGTATTTGAAATGTAAAGCCTTTAGGGCCTTGCAGCCTGAGTTCCAGGCTATGGCATGAGAAAGTTGATCTGACATTGAGAAAGGTTGAGAGTGAATCAGCTTCACAAAGACTCTGGGGGATAATTATTGGGAATTAGAACAGAATACGTCTACTTCAATCAGCACAGCAGGAAGATGAGAACTTCTGTTGTGATGAAAGAGATAGCAGCTAATCAGCAGCAGGTGCGGGTGTCAGAGGAAGTGGAACAAATATTTTGTGTTGGATTGTTTCCCGTTAGAATAGAAACACCTGAGAATACTTAAAGATTATGTTGTGGGTAAGAGGAACATAATACCATGAGGTATATGCTTAGATCAGCAAGAATGTGCGGGGCGAGGGAAATTCTAACCTCCTGAAGATGGTGGCTCGTGCTTGGGTATCCAGCTCAAAGGATACAAGCAGCCCCCAATAAGTCATCCAAGTGGCTCTTCTTCATGTGTAAACAGAATGGGGGAAATTTTAACCTAACCGAGCAGACAGCATCAGGTGCAACACTGGTTATGCAGTTGGCCTGATTTTACTCTCTGTTGAAATCTCAGCGAGTAATTTTGGGTGGGGTGTAAAACTGACATTCCACCCAATCTCATGGACCTCTGGTCTGGTGAGTTAAGTTAAAATTGCTCTCTAAGTCTGCAGGCTGCTTACCATGAGAGATATCACATCCAAACCCATTTCCTTCCTTAACTAGCATTCATGCAGTTGTACCAGTTAGTGATGAGGAGTGGAGGTCTGTCTGACTTTCACTCCATTACCTAAAATTGTACCCAGGCCAGATTGGTCAACTCTGCACAGATCAGGAATGAATCCCGGACAAGCTACGATGTTTTATGTATCACTTCAAAAAACTCCTTACTAGATCAGGCCTGCTTCAATATCACATCAGGGCAGTAATCTTGTCACTAAGAAACCAGGGAACCTCAAGAAAGCTGTTCAAACTTCAGTGACCCATGATGGAATGATACATTGGGGACCTGTGAAAATGGGAAACTGTGATTAAATGTTCCAAAAGTTCATTTGGTGCCTGTTTGAAATTAAGCATTGTTAAGTGTAATATAAATGTCTGGAAGGCATTTGACTCCTTGTTACTCAAGGGGCTGTGGCATGTTTTGGCACTCCTAAAAAGCCCTGACCATTTTAAGACATCTTCAAACCTTCCATATAAGCCAAGAGTGACTGGTTTGAACATTTTCATGCAATTTTAAACATGAATGAAAACTGAAACTGTATATATGCCTGCCAGTGGACTCTTGCTTCAACTTATAAAAACATACAAAAACATTTGACAGGATAAAACCAGCTGACTTATCAAGGCTGATCCATACAGTTGGGAACCCTTATGCATTGCACCATAGAAACTCCTTACTCCATGGTTGCCACGTATTGTCCTGGGATAGACAAAAAAAAACAGATTAAAAACCCAAGGTCAATTAGGGAGTGGAAAGATATGGAAAATTTCTCTCCAAGCTTCTCGATAATTGGCACTCATCCAAGAGAACACATTGATTATATTATTTGGTACCTAACACTTGTGGTGATCTCCTCTCCAACTAAGAACTGGTCTATCTATCCCTTGTAGGAGAACACTGAAGCAGCATTCACTGCACAAGCTGACAACATCTTCCATAGATGTGGTATCCAACCTAATATGCAAAATAATGCCTCAGCACAAGGAGGTACAGAGGGGTACGTCTACTGGTCAGTATTTAATTTAATCCAGTTGCAAAATAAGATAGATCAATTAATTAGCACAAAACTTAAAAATAAGCCAATTTGATAAAATACATAAACTTTAACAACATATTTTCTATATTGTATATTAGATAATCTATCATTTAACTGTGATTAGTGTTTCATTAATTAATGAGATCTAGGGTAAAAAGTTAAAATTAAATAAAGAGGGTTAGTAACATTAAAAGCTTCCTAATTTTTCAAAATTACAAACTAAAATATATAAACATTTAAGTTAATCTCTGTATAAAATAAAACTGATTGTGGAGTCGCTGGTGAGTGTTTATTTAAGCTTCAAGTTTAGTTCTCTTAAATAGTTTAATCAACAGAAGCATGGTAGGGCACCTTAGTCTTGTGGTGGAGGAACAGGCATACAGTAATCAGGGAATACAGTCAGTTCTAATTCAGGTTGGGAGGAGGGGGGGGTGTAGTGGCAATATCACTGAAGTAGTAATCCAGAGGGCTCAGGCTAATGCTCTGGGAACGCGGGTTCAAATCCCACTATGGCAGCTGGTGGAATTTAATTTCAATTAATTAAATCTGGAATTCATAGCTAGATTCAGTAATGGTGACCATAAAACCATTGTCAATTGTTGTAAAAACCCGTGTGGTTCACTAATGCCCTATAGCGAAGAAAATCTGCTGTCCTTACCTGGTCTACATCCAGATCCAGCCCAGATCCACAGCAATGCGGTTGACCCTTAAATGCCCTCTGAAATGGTCTAGCAAGCCACTCAGTTGTATCAAACCACTACAGAAAAGTTGATAAAGAATGACACTGGATGGACCACCTGTCATTGAGCTAGGCAACAGAAGCAACAATGGCATACTCAGCCCTGTTGACCCTGCAAAGTCCTCCTCACTAGCTTAAGCCAAAATTGGGAGAGCTGTCCCACAGACAGTCAAGCAACAGCCTGACATAGTCATACTCACGGAATCATACCTTACAGATAATGCCCCAGACACCGCCATCACCTTGGGTATGGTGGTGATACCCAGGGTATGTCCTGTTCCACTGGCAGGACAGACCCAGCAGAGGTGACGGCACAGTGATATACAGTCGAGAGGGAGTTGCCTTGAGAGTCTTCAATGTTGACTCAAGACCTCACGAAGCCTCATGGCATCAGGTCAAACATGGGCAAGGAAACCTCCTGCCGATTACCACGTACCACCCCCCACTCAGCTGATGAATCAGTACTCCTCCATTTTGAACACCCATTGGAAGGAGCAGTGAGGGTAGCAAGGGATCAGAATGTACTCTGGCTGGGGAACTTCAATGTCATTACCAAGAGTGGCTCAGTAGCACCACTACTAACTGAGCTGGTCAAGTCTAAAAGGACATAGCTGCTGGGCTGGTTGTGCGCAGGTGGTGAGGGAACCAACAAGAGGGAAAAACCGACTTGATCTCATCCTCACCAATCTACATGTTGCGGAACCAGCTGTCCATGACAGTATCGGTAGAAGTGACCACCGCACAGTCCCTGTGGAGACAAAGGCCAATTTTCACATTGAGGATACCCTGCATCATGTGTAGGCCTACCACCGTGCTAAGTGGAATAGATTTCAGATAGATCTAGCAACTCAAAACTGGGCATGCATGAGGCGCTGTGGGCCGTAAGCAGCAGCAGCATTGTATTCAACCACAATCTGTAACCTCATGGCCCGGCATATCCTCCATTCTATCATTACCATCAAGCTGGGGGGATGAACTCTGGTTCAATGAAGAGTGCAGGAGGGCATGCCAGGAGCAGCACCAGACATTCCTAAAAATGAGGTTTCAACCTGGTGAAGCAATACTTGCAAGCCAAAAATATAAGCTAAGTGATTCCACAACCAACGGATCAGACCTAAGCTTTGCAGTCCTGCCACATCCATTTGTGAATGGAGGTGGACAATTAAGCAAATCGCTTGATGAGGATGCTGCACATCAGTGCAAAAAACAAGGCATTTGCAACCATCTTTAGCCAGAACTGCTGAGTGAATGACAAGAGTGGATGATCCATCTTGGCCTCCTCATGAGGTCCCCAACATCACAGATGCCAGTCTTCAGCCATTTTGATTCACTTCTCGTGCTATCAAGAAACAGCTGAAGGCACTGGATACAGCAAAGGCTATGGGCCCTGACAACATTCTGGCAATAGTACTGAAGACTTGTGCTCCAGAACTAGTTGCGCCCTTAGCCAAGCTGTTCCATTACAGCTGCGACACTGGTATCTACCCAGAAATGTGGAAAATTGCCCAGCAATGTCCTGTACACAACAAAAAAGGGGGACAAACCCAACCTGGTCAATAACCGCTCCATCAGTCTACTCTCGATCGTCAGCAAAGTGATGGAAGGTATTGTCGTCAGTGCCATCAAGTGGCACTTACTCAGCAATAATCTGCTCACTGATGCTTAGTTTGGGTTCTACCAGGGTCACTCAGCTCCTGACCACAGTTACAGTGTTGGTCCAAACATGGACAACAGAGCTGAATTCCAGAGGGGAGGTGAGAGTGACTGCCCTTGACATCAAGGCAGCATTTGACCGAGTGTGGCATCATGGAGCCCTAGCAAAACTGGAGTCGGTGGGAATCAGGGGGAAAACTCTCCACTGGTTGGAGTCATACCTAGCACAAAGGAAGATGGTTGTGGTTGTTGGAGGCCAATCTTCTTAGTCCGGGGACAACGTCCTCGGCCCAACCATCTTCAACTGCTTCCTCAATGACCTTCCCTCTATCACAAGGTCAGAAGTGGGGATGTTTGCTGATAATTGCACAATGTTCAGCACCAATCATGACTCCTCAGATACTGAAGCAGTCTGTGCCTATATGCAGCAAGACCTGGACAACATTCAGGCTTGGGCTGATAAGTGGAAGTAACATTTGTGCTACACAAGTGCTAGACAATGACCAGCTCCAACAAGAGAGAATCTAACCATCTCCCCTTGACAATCAATGACATTGCAATTGCTGAATCCCCCACTATGAACACCCTAGGGGTTACCATTGACCAGAAACTGAACTGGACCAGCCATATACAAGGGCAAGTCAGAGACTGGGAATTTTACAGTGAGTAACTCACCTCCTGACTCCTCAAAGCCTTCATCTACAAGACACAAGTCAAGAATGTGATGGAATGCTCTGCATTTCCTTGGATGAGTGAAGCTCCTCAGGAAGCTTGTCAGCATCCACGATGAAGCAGCCTGCTTGATTGGCACCCCATCCACCACCTTAAACATTCACTCCCTCCGCCACCGATGCACATTGGTAGCATGTGTGTGTACCATCTACAAGATGCACTGCAGCAACTCACTAAGGCTCCTTCGACAGCACCATCCAAAACCGCGACCTCTATCACCTCGAAGGACAAGGGCAGCAGATGCATGGGAACACCACCACCTGCAAGAGTTTCCCCAAGTTACTCACCATCCTGACTGGAACTATATTGCTGCTCTTTCACTGTCGCTGGGTTAAAATCCTGGACCTCCCTCCCTAACAGCACTGTGGGTGTACCTACACCACGGACTGCAGTGGTTCAAGAAGTCAGCTCACCACCACCTTCTCAAGGGCAATTAGGGATGGGCAATAAACGCTGGCCTAGCCGGTGATGCCCAAATCCTGTGAAAGAATAAAAAAAAGATTTACAGAGTATGTAATTAATACACAATATTTGGTAAATAAGGCTGCTGAGCTGCAGGCGCAAATGGGCACTTGGGAGTGTGATAGGGTGGCGATGACGGAGATTGGGCTCAAAAAAGGGCAGGTCTAGTTACTAAATATCCCTGGATACAATGGCCAGAATTTCCCATTCCCAACCAAAGTCCCGTGGTAGGGCGGGAACCGAGAGTGTTTCCCACTGCGGAACCCGGTGGGATTTCGTGCTGAATTGCATAATGCTGGGCTCACTAATTATGCAATTAGGGGTTTCCCGACATATTGCACAGTGGGGTTGGCTGGTTGACATGTACCACGCCATCATATCCAGGTGCCATATTTAAAAGGCGCCTGGATATTAACTTCGTTGTTGTGAACCCACCATGGAAGGAGGATATGGCCTGGCGATCCCAGAGAGCTCTGGCCCCCAAATTCAGCAACACTTCCCTCGATGAGCTGCTCAATGTAGTGGAGGCCAGGAGGGGTGTCCTGTAGCCCAAGGAAAGAAAGAGGAGGCCGAGCTGTGTGACCAACCCTGCATGGGAGGAAGGCACCAGGGTGGTAAGTGGCCACAGATAGATTACTGCCCTGCAATGCAGGAAACGGATGAATGACCTGATCTGCGTTGCCAAGGTAAGTGAACCTTCAACTGCTCACACTCACCTCACTGAATGGCAGTGGGACATGGGCCTGGGTGGCAAGGGCACCATCTGTGCAGCCCATGCATAAAAGAGCTACTCAATGTGATAAGGGGATGCCCCATAACCCCACTGCGTCCACCTAGTCTGCAGGTGGAGAGGCCACTGTGGGTCCCTGACTCTTCCGCACAGAGAGCTCAGATGCTATCTGCTATGGGGAGGGAGGGGGGAAAGGGGGTTAGGAGTTGAGGACACCAGCAAGCACCGTTAATGACATGCCTCTGTGAGCCTTTATCCTTCTGTGTGCATGGGCTCACCACCCTGGAGGGTGCTGCCCCAGAGCCCTTGTGGACAACCAGCATTGCATCAATTGCATGGCACACAATCCAGTGGGTTATTTGTAAGAATAGAAGCATGAGAAAGATACATGAAACCCAATTGCTCTCAACCCCATCTTCTCTCTTTGTGCAGGAATAGTTATGGAACAACAGGAGAGAGAGAGAGAGAAGACGGGAGGGGGCCTGCCTGAACTGAGACCTTACTTAGTTCAGGGAGTGGGCAGCTGAGCTGGCAGGGGAAAAGCTGGACTGAGCTTGTGCAGAATGAGAGGTCAGTGGGCGGCCTCCATCCAGTAAGGATCTATGCATAATACAGTCAGGTAGAAACCTAAGGATTATGCGTTCCTCCATGTTGGGGGCAGCTCATGCAGTCACTTGCTTTCCCCTCTCTCACTTACAGATGCCAGCAGGAAGAAGGGAAGGACAGAATAGAAAGTCTTGTCCAGCAGTATCTCCTGCCCACAGAGAACTGAGGACATTGGGGAGGAGGAAGAAAGTGCACCTGTAGAGTTGTCACAGCACTCACCTGCAGCCTCCACCAGCCCAGAGGCACAAACCTCAGTGGGTACTCAATCTAGTTTAGGCAGGTTTCACATTCTGGTAGTCACCACACGGACATGTGTCTGCAGCAGGAGGAGGCAGCGCCAGCCAATCTCACCGGCACTCAGAGGGCTGCAGAGGAAGAGGCATCCGCGACGTCCAAAATGGGTGATGAGCCTGTGGGATCGGCCTTGCACGAGATGCTGGGGATGCAGCGAGAGGTGGGGGAACATCAGGCAGGGGTGGCAGAGGCCCTCAATAGAGCGGCATATGAGGTGGGGGAGTCCGTCCGTCTGCTCATTGTGATGAAGTGGTTCTGACCTGTGTATGCAGGGATGTCTCCATGGGGAGGATGGCGAATGCCATGGAGAACCTCATCCAGCAGGACGTCCAATTTCTGGCAAAGATGTGCACAGACCTGCACTCCATTGCTGTAGCCATGGGTGAGATCTTGCTTTGGCTATGCGAGGGTAAGGGGAGAGGGGGCACCTCGACCTCCCTCCAGGCGCCCCTTCCCCTCAAGGAGTCAGGCAGGAGCCCTCAGACACTCAAAGGGAGGAAGAGCGGCTGTTGGACACCCCTGGTACCGCCACTCAGGACACTCTGAGGGTCTCCGGCCCTCCGAATCCCACTTGCCTGTGATCCCCTCAGTTTGGTCCTTTGTGACCACAGAGGGAGCAGCTGCCCCACAGCAGGACAGCCAAAGTAAGCTGGGCCCTCCAGACCTCGGATCGCTAAAGGACGCCCACCAAGGTCATCCAAGACAACAGGCCAAACTGGTCAGCAGGCTGCCTCCACCCTGCTGTGGAAGTCGGGGGAGCACCTGGAAGAAGTGGTAGGAAACGAAAGATTAAGAAGTCTGATGTGGTTTAATTGCAATTCGTAGTCCTTAAGCCTGTGTGCCCTGCACCACCGCCTCCTCACTGCCCCCCATCTTCAGGGGAACACCCCAGGTAGGGAACACCCCAGGTTGGGTCTATGTCCCCCGCAATCATGCATGTGCAGGGAACCAAGGACCTTTGCCAGGGCCCTTGTGAGCCATGTGCAAGAAGCCTCCTGCGCATGCTGACCCTTTGCCCTTCACGCTCTCATCTATTGAAACGCTTTAGCATTGTCAGTACTGCGTGCTGGGGTTCCCTTTCAGTTGTCCAGTTGAGCTGATCTGCTGCTCCGCCCACCCACAATGATCCAACTCCCATGCAACATCTCGACATCTTCAACTCGAGGGTCTAGATAGTTGCAAGTGGCCACGGTGTGTATAACTTTTCAGATAGAGCCCAACACCTTCCAACCTCCCCCTGTGATCCACAGCCGCTGCACTATAACCATTAACCCTCCTGGTGTGACCTTTGACCTACCCACAGTGACCGTACAAGTCTCCCCATCACTCTCCGTGTGGTGCAGGCGAATGTCCACATCCCCTACCTTCCCCAGGAGCACACCCCTGTGACAATAGACATGCCCCCCCCATCATCCTGCCAACCCCCAGAATCCGGTTTTACTTCCATGTCACCTCCAACAACCCTCAGAGTCCCTTCACCTGTCATCGCAGGACCCTCACCTTCCCACCCTACCAGCTCCCACTGCCCCCTTTAACCCTCACCATTCCTTCATATCACCAGTTCCCTCAGTTTCCCCCGCCAGGACTCATCAATTGACACCACGGACCTCTCCCTCTGAACCCCTTTCCCCTCTTTCCCCCACCCCCCGCCTATACCCATTCACACTCGCACACCCCCCATGCCTATTCACACCTGCACACACACCCCATGCCTGTTCACACCTGCCCCCCCCTCCATGCCCGTTCACAGCTGCAAACACCCTTCCCCCACCCCCACCGCCTGTTCTCCATCATGGCCCTTCCCGCCCTCCTGCTCCATAAACCACCTCACCCATTCCACGACCCCTGAAGCAGCTCCTTATGATTTTCCTTGGATTTTGGACGAACAGGCTCTGGAGCAGTTGTATTAATGAGCATATCTTGTTTTAGGGACATAATTTCTGAAAATGAATTGAATAAATCTGATCATTTGTGGGCGGGCACCAAATAAAATGAAGGCGAAAGTTGTTGGATTGTTGTAAAAACTCAGCTGGTTCATTGATGTCCTTCAGCGAAGGGATCAGTCACTGTGATGCAGTCTGCTCTACATGTGACTCCAGTCCGATCCTCCAGCTGACTTTTAGTACCCATGGGGTAACTTGTGATGGACATTAAATACTGCCTTGCCAATCCTAAGAATACAGTTTTCAAAAACGTCTAGATGAATCTTTTAGTATCTTGTGATTTTTGGCCATTTATATTCATCAAAGATGTTAAAGGGATATGGGGGCAAAGGTGGGTCAATGGAGTTAGGTTACAGATCAGCCAAGATCTCATTGAATGACATGGAAGAGGCATAAGAGCTAAATGGCCTACTCCGGTTCCTATGAAACATTCAATAACCAATTCCTTGGCTTGGATGATTACCAACAAATGGACCCTTCATTCTGAATGACCCATCACTTTTTTACAATTAAGAAATGAAACTTTGCTCTTTGTGAAACTGCATTCTTTAGTGAACTAGCTGCTGATATATTGGTCTCTAAGTACCATTGAAGGTTGCAAAATGGTGCAGGCTGGAGAAAGAATTCAGATACAACTGACCTTGCCAATATAATTGGAAGCAAAAGATGTTAACACAGTTTCTCAAAACTGGCAACCTTGGCACTGAGTCTGCCGAATTTCTCGGAGAAAACATCGGAACCTTAATTCAATTCAAATGAGACGCATGAAATCAAGTGAATAAGTTTCTTTTTATTAAAGTTTGAAAAAGGAATTCATAATGGTGAAGAAAAAATGTTTGTAAAAAAATAAGATAAGTAAGATAAGATGCCAGGGTCAGTCAAAAGTCCATTGATTTTCGGCGGGGCCAGAAGATCCTGGCATTGAGCGGGGCTGGAAAATCCCGGCCCACGTAACTCATATCAACATAGTTTCACAACTTCATTTAAATTACAGTTCCAATAAAAGGTCAATAACCTGAAATGCTAACTCTGTTTTGCTCTCTATGTAGATGCTGCCTGACCTGCTTAGCATTTTCTGTTTTTATTTCAGGTTTCCAGCATCTGTAGTATTTTGCTCTTGTTTCAAATTTTCACCCTTAGTTTTTTTTTTATTCTTTCCATGGGATGTGGGCATCGTTGACCTTTTATTGGAACTCATAGGGTCGGGTGGGGTCAAGGGTCGTTTGAGTCACTTGGAACTTGGGGAAAGACTGGTGCGTGAAGCCAATAACTAGTCTGGCGCACCACCGTGCCAATGCAACACCTAGCCAAATTGTCCCAGTAAGTTATTTTACTCACTTAATAACATTTAGAATTGATAAGTGTCAGCTTATAAAAATGTCTGGTTTTCAGACAACTCTGGTTTTCTGATAGCCAGCTTGAGACATTGTAACTGTACATTCATTGTGTGTCCACGTGGCATGTTGATGACCGGATTTTGCTGGCCACATATATAACAATCTGGAAGAACTGTTATGAGGCAAGCAGCATATGTTCTTTGCAGGTGGAATGTCTATTCTTGTAGTTACAGATCATTTCACAAGGTATGTACGATCAGTAAGGATCAAACAGGTATAGCAGGTTAGAGTTATGTGGAATTTTATCCATAATTATGGAATCACAGCCAGCGTTCATTTAAGGGAGATGGTGGTGATGTCACTGGGTTAGTAATCCAGAGGCCCAGGCTATTGCTCTGGGGACATGGGTTCAAATCCCGCCATGGCAGCTGGTGGAATTTAAATTCAATTAATAAATCTGGAATATAAAGCTAGTCTCAGTAATGGTGACCATGAAACTATCATTGAGTGTTGTAAAAATCCATCTGGTTCACTAATGTCCTTTCAGGAAGGAAATCTGGCATCCTTAACTGTTCTGGCTTCCACGTGACTCCAGACCCACAGCAATGTGGTTGACTCTTAACTGACCTGAAATGGCTGCCAGCAAGCCACTCAGTTCAAGGTCAGTTAGGGATGGGCAACAAATACTGACCTTGGTAGCGATGCCCACATCCCATGAAAGAATAAAAAAAAACTAAGGGTGAAATTTTGAAACAAGAGCAAAGTACTACAGATGCTGGAAACCTGAAATAAAAACAGAAAATGCTAAGCAGGTCAGGCAGCATCTACATAGAGAGCAAAACAGAGTTAGCATTTCAGGTTATTGACCTTTTATTGGAACTGTAATTTAAAAGAAATTGTGAAAGTATGTTGGTATGAGTTACGTGGGCCGGGATTTTCCAGCCCCGCTCAATGCCAGAATCTTCTGGTCCTGCTGAAAATCAATGGACTTTTGACTGACCCACCGGCATCCCCCGGGGCAGGTCCCGCCACGGTGGGCTTGGAAAATCCTGGCTGTAGAATCAGTGGGATGGTGAAAAAATGCAGTTCAGCTCCACAGCAATCCCAGAAGAAAATATTGAATTGAAATGCCAGTGTGCCTTCCAGAATGTAGCTGGAACTGAACAAAACATTGCTGCTTGGATGGTTCTAAAGATTATTCATTACTATCACTTACTCCGCCTAGCCATTTTGGATCCCTGGACCGTAGGAACATAGAGACAGGCGTAGGCTATTTAGCCCCTCAACCCTGTTCTGCCATTGAATGATGTCATAGAATAGAATATAATCTGTGACCTAACTCTACCTGTGACTGTAACTCATATCTTTCCTAACGCTTCAAAACCATGTAATTGATAAAACCCAGAAAAATTAGTGGGGTGGGGTGGGGGTGGAATCTGGAAAATTCCGCTCAAAACCCTTCAGGTGATCAAAACCACCAGGAGACCACTTTGGACCTAATTAATGTTAGACAGCACCTTTTATCTGAAATAATCTCTGCCCCAGCTAGAAACAGGTCTAGCTCTTTGCTTGAAGGCCAAAAGAGGATTGGCTAGTTTATGCTTCAAACAATATTACATGAAGACAAAAAAATGGAACGGAAGATTACAAGTACGTTGCAATGTTTTAATGCTGTGAATTTGTGTATTGGTTTGTCATCAAAGCTAAAAGTTTAGCTGAAAAAGCTACTAAAATGTTAATTGTTTGGACTAGGCTGAATGTGTGTGTTTTACATTTTGTTTCATATTACCTGATGCTGCACTTTGGGGCTACCTGTCTGGGAAAATAATGGAGGCAGAAATTAAATTACTTCTTAGTTTGCATTAGGTATTACAAGGCAATTCATTATAGCCTGCTTTCAATGATTTTAGGCTATTGGTATGGAACTAATAACAACTTGCATTTCTAATGCTAAGCCTAGTACTGTTTCATCAGTACTGCAATATTATAAACATTAATTCCTTGATGCTAGTGTCCTGGGGTAAGAACCTTAAATATTGCAGTTTATAGCTTTGACCTTCTGTATAATGGCGGAAACCAGGATTTTCCGGTAGGCTAGGAAATTTGGGTAGGAGTTATGGGTCAATCAGAAAGGTGACATCTACGAAGAATGGACCTCTTCCAGACAGGTTTCAGTTTAATAATTATACATCCCCAAAGATATGACCTTTTATGACATCTGCTACATTTGTTAGAACTCTGCAAATAGTTGAGCCTGACCAACTTGGTTTCCTTGAATACGGTGGACCTATTGACCCAAGTCAGCTCAGCTGTTTCCCTTTGCTCTGTCTTTCAGTATAGTTGGTGGAGAATTTAGTATATATTGTTACTATGTCAACACAACCAAATTTAAGGTGGAGAAAGAAACATTGCCTTTCTTCACCCTCCCCCCATCCCCCACCACACCCCCAAAACTGGACAGAAAACATAGAAAAACATTTATCTTGGAGGAGAAACTTCAAGTTGCATATATCAGGACAAGAGTCTGCATGGCAAGTTGCTGTTGCTGTTCCTGTTGTGTCTATTTGTCCACTGTTTCCTATAATTTCTCATAAAATCTGTTTGTCTTCTGATAGTCAGATGGGACAGACTGACACAGTTCATGAAATCTTTTTCCCCTATTAGCCTCAGCATTCACTCATGGAGTATTGATCTTCAGGTGGACAAAACAGCAGCTGATGTTTTCATTTTTTTTGTTGAAAAATATCAATTTAATGTATTGGGGATACTGTCTAGACTACTGTGAATTTGACAGGAGAGGTTGACAAATAGACCCAAGAGATGGAAGCAACTAGCACACTTCGTTGACTTGGTAATGGAAGGGTCACCTGGAGTGAGCCAGGCACTGTTTACATACTGTGGGCTTCCGGTTCATTCCAAAGTCAAAATCTCAGCTGTAGCGATCATCGACAGCATGAGATTTTCTTTTCTCTCTTGGACCAATTTTTCATACTGAAATGACAGGAGAGTCCACCAAGGAGCCCTGAAATCATCATATTTCTATACCTTTATGTATTGATAACTTACTATCGCATTGGTCTGAATTTTAACCTAAAAAGGGGCAAGTTTGGGTCACTTGGGGGAGATGTTTAAATCTGTTTCTCAGCCAAATCTGTCTCCAATCCACCCGTTTCTGTTTTTTACTGAGGCCGGTAGGTGGGTGGGTGACCAACCAATTCAAAGTGGCAGGTTGCAGCTTCGATGGAAGGGAGCGGCCAGTTCCACAGCTGGCATCTCCCCAGTCGTTGTAGCCTCACTGGATGCAATGGTCACTGGCAGAGGGGCGGAGGAGCTGCTGCCCTCATCCGGAGACCCCTGAGAGGAGCCCGCAGAGACATCAGGCAGCTGCTGCGCCAACGTGACGTCGCTTCAGACCTCCCTGCTCACCGTAGATGGATGGGCACCGAGCTGGGAAACTTGGTGCCCAGACCATCTCCCACATTGCCAATGACCAGCTGTGGCCACTGGCACTGTGAGGGCTTGCAGGTCCGAATGTATCCCCAGGACAAGCTGGTTATTCTGCTGGAAGCCCCTCTCCAGGAGAGTTGCCACTCTCTCTATGGAGGAAGCATGACGCTCTGACATGAGGCTCATGGTATCACTCATGCTCTGCGTGGATTCCTCCACCACGGACACCAAGCGAAGCATACTCTCATGCAACATTCCTAGATGTTCCTGTACACCTGGCTGCATTTCCTGCAGCTGCTGCGTTACAGACAACTCCAGAGGCACATTATCTCGGCCCAACTCAGCATGTGTCTGGTCCCCTGCAGTCCTCCGGCTCCTGGTGCCATTGGCACTCTCTGTCTGTGCCAGCTCCTCCAGCGATTGTGAAGTGCCTTCTCCACTGTGCCCCGGGACACTAGCCGATGTTGCAATTCCCACCGATGTGCTAGTATCTGCGCTGGTGCCTGCCTGGCAGAAATGGTGTGAGGCAGGTGACAGTTGAGGACCCTCAGGTGTGAGAGGGGGCATCTGTAATGGAGCCTGGTCGGCAGGCTCTGATGATGCTGAAAATAACAACAAGGACAGTGGATCAGTTAGCGTCCACACAGCGACATATTTCATCCCTTTCCCCCAGGCTCATTATGCGCTCAACCTTCCAGAACCCAAGGAGACGAATATTGGTGGGGTGGCAAATAGTCAGGAGGAGGGCCAAACATTACAGGTAGATACAGATGGGCTGGTCAGATGGACTAAGGAATGCCACATGCAATGTTATGTGGATAAGTGTGAGGTGATGCACTTGGGTAGGACAAACAAGGTACGGGAATCCATGAGGAATGGTGGGACCGTGGAAAGTAAGGAGGATCAGAAGGACCATGCTGGGCATGTCAATAGGCCCATTAAGGTAGCGGGACAGGTACATAAGGCGTTTAAGAAGGTAAATGCCATGCTTGCCTTTATTAGCCAAGGAACAGAATGTAGGAACAGGGAGGTCATGTTGCAAGTGCAGAAAACGCTGCCGAGGCCACAGCTATAGTTCTGCGTTCAGTTATGATCAGCGCTTCATGGGAGGGATGTGATTGGAGTGGAGGGAGTGCAGAGGTCACTGACCAGGATGCATGCTGGGCTGGAGAGTTGGAGTTATAAGGACACATAGCATAGACTGGGGATATTTGCCATGGAGCACAGGAGATTGAGGGGTGACATTATTGAGCTTTATAACATTATGAGGGGCATAGATCGGGTGGACAGAAAGCAACTTTTCCCTTTGGCGGAGGGATGAGTAACCTGGTGACATTTATTTAAGGTAAGGGGCATGAGGCTGACAGGTGAGGTGATGAGGAACTTTTGCACAGAGTAATGTAGGACGCACTGGCTGAAAGGGTGGTGGAAGCAGAAACCCTCCTAAGATGTAATAAGTATTTGGATGTACAGTAGCGATGCCATGGCATACAAGGCCATGGAGATAGTGGTCAGAAATGGGATAAGGCAACTTTGGAAGGTGCTAGACACGCGCATCTTCAAAAGGCCAAGGGACCTTTGTCTATGACCCACACCTCTGACTCTATCAATCTGTGAATGAGCAATGTTATTATATTAACGATTCAGACAATTATCAGCGCTATGGATGGTGGGAAGACAGAGCGGATGTGACTGTGGACCTCAAATACCTGGCTGCTCCACCCCAGCCTCACCGACGCCTGTGGACCTGGGCGCCTGGCGCCTTTCAAGCTCCAGGGCCTCCTGCTCAAAACGGCTCAAAATCACCAACTGGGCCTGGCTGCCTCCAGTCCGCAAACGGTCAGAAGCATTGTTGTGTGCATTTTTCTCCTGCAAAACAGAGAAGGCCATTCATTGGGGCTAATTGCTCATGTACTCTGCACGCGCACGCTGCACGCCAACCACTGTGGCCCATCTGAGGCCTCCAGTGCCTCCTCTCCACACTACTGCTGATCAGTCACAAAAATATAGTACGACTGCTCCCAACACCCCCCCCCCCCCACCCTCCCCACCCAACAACCACCTTGGACGCATTCTGCGCCCATCACTTTCAGAAACACACGGTCTTAGCTCCCATGGCAAAGAAATGCAACTAGGTGTGGCGCCGAGGGCACCAGATGGCTCTTGGCCACAAGACCTTGAGGCTCCCCTTCCACCATCTCATCACCATAAATGGGGGGGAGAGTGGGGGGAGGAGCCCTCAGAGGCTAAGGCTACCTGCTGGGTTAAATGCCCAACACCAACATTGTCCTCACCCTTCCAGAGCGCAACAAGTCATTGAAGCGCTTACAGCACTGGATCCAGGTGCACCGCACCACATTGTGAGAGCTCACCACCTCCGTCACCTTCTCCCAGGCTCGCTTTGTCATGTGGGGGGGGCCTCCTCCTCCCATCCTGGGGAAACAGCATCTCCTGCCATGCTGCCACCTCCTCGCCAGGGGCAGCAAGGCACATTGGCCCCCCCCGCTGGCCTACCCTGCAACCTGCCCTGCTCCTGGGCCACACCCTGCAACCTGCCCGGCTCTTGGGCCACACCCTGCAACCTGCCCTGCTCCTGGGCCACACCCTGCAGCCTGCCCTGCTCCTGAGGCCTTCTCTCAACATTGGCCTGCTGTGCAGACCCCTGCGATACCACCTGCAGCTGGCCATAGCGAACAGTCTAAAGGAGGCTGCCAGGCCTTTTTTTAAACACACTGCCAGGTAGCCATTGGACCTGGCGGTCTGTGCACATTCGCTGCAAACTTCAGACTCCCGCTCTCCACGGGAGTCAGAAATGCGCTGGGTGGTCCTTAATTGACCCGCCCGCGCAAAATGGCGGCGCGGACGTGTCAGCACCTTCTCCGCCCGCCTAATGGAAAATTTTGGCCACCATCTCCGTTGGCTGGAGCTCTGCCTTAGAAATGTAAAGGGTGTTGGTGCATTTCTTTGGAATTTGATTTTCTCCAGTCATAGGGGCACTCGTGCCTCTTTAAAGATAATGAGGTCCCTGCTGGTTTCTGAAGGTTAGAAATTTATCTGGTATGAATCATCACTAGTCAGGGAAAAGCCATTGTCCATTAAAAAAAAACATTTAGAGGAGCCAGGTTGAGGTAGATATATATATTTTCCTTCCTGTTGACAGTCTTATTAATTAACATGAATTTATGGATGAGGAGAGAAATAGGATAGATATGGAGTGTGTGTGATGTGTTTAGTCGGACTCAGTTACCTGCATCCACTGCACACGTATCTGCGCAGTGGTGCTATGTTACTTCAGGAATTCTGGCAATTATACTCCTGTTGGCTCCAACAGAACACTTGCCAGCTGAGAGGTGGATTGAGAACTGTTATGGGTCTAGTGAAGGCCCTACAATTCCAGGATGACCATTGGCTACATTAGGAACAGGTATCATTCTCATGAATCTGTGCTGTATCCTTTCAGGACCAATTTTTCCTTCCTGAGGTTTGGTACCTAATACTGAACGCAGTATTCCAAGTGGGGTCTGACCATGAGCTACGATCCAGTGAGGAGGGGTTAAATGGTTCCCCTCTTTGCCCTCTCCTCATTTGACCGCAATAGGTTTTTTTGTTTGAAAAGAATAGAGTTGCCAATTCAGTGAGTACTTAACTGCTTAGGCGCTGTGATCATAAAAGAACCAATCGGATAGGTTTTCTTGAGTTATACAAAGAGGTTAGCTTTATTATACTTAACCCGTTCTAAGTAAAATAGTAAATACGTTCCGACTTTCGCAAGCGCGCGCACAGACACACAAACACACACACACACAGACACACACTATAGAGTGGGGAAGGATAGGTTGGTCAACTTAGAGTGTATAAGAAGTAAAAGAGTATACAGCCTGTAGTTTGGTGATTTAGCTGGCATCAGGCTGTAATCGATGGTCTTGATTCTCCTGATTTAAAGATGTTGATTGTTCTCCTGGAGACGGCTGAGTTGAATTATTTTAAGAAATCTCTGTCTCTGGTTGGTCACAGTCAGCAAACAGGGGGCTCAATGCTTGGGAGGGAGGGAGGCAGGAGGGACCCTCCTTGGGTCTTCTCTGTCAGCTTCTCAACTGCTTGTCCTTAGTTCTGCAGAGAAAACATGCTTAAAACACACAAAGGCTTGTCATGTGACTTTCCTTCTCCAGCTACCATGGGGATCCAAATAAGGCCATTGTCTGTGTATTCCAAGGGTAACTTGATTACCTCATGTCTGGAAAGCTATCTTAGCCAGGATCTCATTGTCCAAGTGATGAGTCTTAATGGTCCATCTCCAACAGTTGAATACCTCAGATGATCGTCTTAATGCCTAGTTAATGCGACAGTAGATGTGGGTCTTTCACATTCCCCAGGAGGGCATTCTCTTTGATGGGTTTTTCAGACTTGCTGTCTCCATTCCAATCGATTGGAATGTGGGGTGTACAGTAATGCAAATTTGGGTAGCCATCTTTGGCTGTGAGTTTGAGTCACTTTAATTTCTGTGTTTTTAAAAAGTCTGCTTTTTAAAAGTTCAATTGAGGTTTCCAGTTGGTGGAATAAAAATCATTATTTGGCATAAGCACGTCTTCATGACAACAAGGCTCTGTATAACTCAAGTATCACCACTTGCTCATTTTTGAATTGCAGTCCACTAGAGATGAACGTCAACATTCCATTAGCTTTTGTTTCCTTTTTGTACCTGTGCATCAGATTTTAGTGATTTATGTTCATGAACACCTAAATACCGTTGCTTCTCCACAGCTCTTACGCTCTCACCATTAAGGAACTATTCCAATTTACCGCTCCCAAACAATCCCCAGGCCAGTATTACAAGGTTACCTCCAATTCCATGTGCTCTTGCTTTTGCTAATGATCTCCTGTGCAAAGCTTTATCAGGTGCCTTTTGGAATTTCACTTGGACGATAAACACTCTTATATCCACCGTGCTGGATGTATCTACCTTTTCAGATAGTAGCTGAAAATGTTCACTGAGATTAGCCAGGCATGACCTACCGATCACAAATCCATCTTGATTCTCAATTGATCAACTGATACCTGTCCAACTGCTCAGTTACTTGGTGATAGATTCCAACAAATTCTCAACAATTGATGTTAAGCTTACAGTTTGTAAATACCTAGCTTCTCTGTCCCTCCCTTCTCCAATAATGGAATAGCATTTGCAACTTTTTAATCCAAAGGCACAATTGCTGAAAATACAGAGGCTTGGGAAATCATAATTAAAGCATCTGCTGCTTTCTCATTTATTATTTCTTTTAATACCTGGAGACAACCAGGTCCTAGAGATTTGCCTGTGTTAAGTCCGATTATTTTTTCCATTACTATTCTTTTAAATTATATTAATTCCATCAATTTCCCCCCCTTGTCTTATTATTAGGTTTTTTTGTACTTATATTTTGTCTTCCTTCTTTCCTGTAAAAACAGATACAAAGTACTCACTTAAAGCATGTTATTTCCTTTCTATTCATTATAGTCTCACTTGCATCAGTCTTTAGTGGACCTATATTCTGCTTTATCACTGTTTTACTGTGAATATATTTATTGAAATGATTGCTATTGGTCTTGATGTCCCTTGCAAGTTTTTTTTCATATTCCTTTTGGCACATCTTATTACTTTGTTATCCTCTAGCTCCCTCAATCCTTTGGATTTCCACTTCCTGTTACATCTGTTTAAGTTTTTGATACTCTTCTTTTATCACATTTGTTGACGAGTTTTTGCAGTTTGACATTGGTTGAAGTTCATAGGTCATTTACAGCACAGAAGGGGGTCTATCAAAGTCGTATCAGCAATAGTTTGCTTATTTTCAGTCCTTTTTTCCAACCTAAAGATGGGCCACAAAGCGGATTAGAAGTTAACACTGTCACCCTACATACAAAAGAGGATAATGGCTGACTAACCTTGCAGTTTATTCATATTGGGCAAAATAATTATAAGTGCAGAATTTAATAGCACTGAAAGAGGTTGGCTCTCTAAAAGGGCTCTCTACTTAATTTCATTCCCCTGCCCATTCCCAAAACCCTGGCCAGGATTTTATGGGCCCCCCACCCCAGTCCTGCCCCATGGGATATTATAGTCCTGCCAAACTGAATGGAGATTTGAATGGCTCACCGCATCTGCCGGGGTGGGGAAGACACACTGCAGCAGGGCGTAAAACCCTGTCCCTTTTTCTAAAGTGCGATCCTCTTATATCTCTAACGCCATTATAGATTCTGCATCCACCATTGTCCCTCTTCAGGCATTCCACATCCTAACAATCCTCTTTTTTAAAACATTCTACTTTTACCATTTGTTCCATGGTGACCATCTTAAATTTATGTCCTGTAAGTTACCAACCCATCAACCAATTAAAGTAGCTTTTCCCTATTCGCCTTATCAAATTCCTTCACAATCATGAGGTCCTCAATCAGATTTCCTCCCATTTTCTCCTAACTCCCAAAGCCTCTCATTCCTAGCATCAATTTAGTGAACCCGCTTTTGCACCTTCTCCTTCTTAAAGTAAGGTGACCAAAACTGGACACAATCAGCATTGCGTCTTACTTTAAGTGGGTGGAACTTATTACCTTTGAAAATTTGCTGGTATTTTGGTTTTTAGTAAAACTTACAGTAAAAACTACACACTGTGTTACTGGTTTACACTTTTCAACTTTTACTCTTGATGGTTGTGCCAGGCTTAACCACAAGTGGGCAGCGTCCCTTGTGATCAGGTAGTTTGGATTTTGGGTTGTGCAGATCAGGGTTACTGTGCACTGGAACTCAAACAAGATTCCCATGGAATTTCATGCCTGTTGAATGTTTGACGGCAGTAGACTTAGGATTTGACTGGTACAAGCTAAAACTGGCACAAGCTGGTACGAGCTGCCAATCTTTCACGATCAAAGAAACAATAGTGCCAATTTTGTAAAATTAAATTACATACTTATGGAGAGTGTCCCATGGAATGCTAACAAAAAGGAAGTGCATATTACCAAGGATGTGTAAGCTGGAAATCTTTATGTGTTAACTAGCTATTATTGACACACAATACAAATACAATCTCATTTGTTTTTGAGATTGATTCTGGAACAAATTTCATGTTATAAGCTCCAAATCCAGATAACTGTTACTGAGATAGGGTTTCAAAATGCTAAGAACAATTTGGTATCTTTCAAAGAGCATCTACTGATTTAGCAGAGGGAATAAGACCTTTAGAAGAAGCGGCCAGGATTTTTCAGTCGGTGTGCGGGGGCAGACCTGATACCCTGGCGTGTAAAATGACGCGTGGTGACATTCGGCGTGCGTCTGGACATCATCGCGCTGTTTCGCTATGTTTCATTTGGCGGGCGCGCGCCAGAGTTGGCTGCGCGCCTTCTGATAACTGACCAGCTGATAATTGGCCAGCCCGCTCCACGACCACCCCCACCCGCTCATGCTGAGCCCGCCTGACACGGGAAAAATTCAGGCCATAGATAGTTTGCTAAAAATGCAGAACCTTGCATCTAACCTAGTTAACTATTGTCTGAACATAGCTGTCTGAAAACAAACCAGCATAAATTTATCCATTTCTGGAATAATTTGCTCACCCGCTCATTAGTAATTGGAAGGTGACATTTATTGAAAAGGCTACTAATTATCCTTACATTAAAATTATTTGTTGATGTGTTCCCTAGGAACAGGGACACATTTTATATGATTTAATTTAAAATTTAAAATGAGAAGAATGAAAACATTTTTCACAACAGGATGTTGCAGTCGGTCCTTATTCTGTGGAATGCTGGGATCATAATCTCTGCTGCATTGCACTGCAAGCGCGGAGCAGTGGTGGAAATGAGCTGCTCCCTTGCAAAGGGGAAGGGACATCGGAGAATTGTTCCACGTTGCTGTCTCCCAACTTCTAGCCCGTCAGCTCAGAATGACGTTGAACAAAATCAAGGAAAAAATTATGGGCGGAATCGTCCCAGATTTCCACAAAGTGCGGTGGCGGGCCTTTTCCCACCGGCCGCAATGGCGGCTTTTCACACTGTGTCGTCCCAAATCCATCCCATTAATCATGCATTCCTGGGAAACATGTCGTTTCGATGGCGGGCGGGCTCTCATTCGCCCGCCACGCCGCCACCTCACACCGAGTGCCATATTTAAAGTGTAGCCACGTGCACACCTCTCAGTGCTTCCAGCCCAGGACCGCTGCACAGAAGACGTGACCCCGAAAGGCAGGAAGACTGCAGCCCCCCCGAAGCATTGACACATCTCTGGAATGACTTTTGGACATCGTGGGGGCCCGCTGTGATATCCTGTACCCCTGTTCTGGCCGCAGGAGGGGCAGCAATCTCACCACTCCGACTTGGTAGGCGATGGCAGTGGTGATCAGTGCCAATGCTGCACAGAAGAGGTTGGCCATCAAATACAGAAAGAGAATGAATGATTCCATTTGTGCCGCCAGGGTAAGGCAACCATCTCATCACTTTAAGCTCACATGTTCAAGCCCATCACACATTCACTGGCATCTCACTCACTGTCAGTTCAACGGACATCACCACTCACACCCTCACACCTCCACCTGGCCTCATCTCCTCTGGAGGCTGCCTCCTCAGCCCTCACCATTTTGAGGCCACCTGTGCAGATCAACACATGCCCCCCACACACACCCTGGGATGCCCCCCTTCCCTAGTACGGTACTCGCCCTGCAGCCTCTTCCTTTGCCTAAGGCCACTACTCCCCTTTCCCTGAGCAAGCCCTAGCCCTGCAGCCGTTGAAAAGCTACCCCTGGCTTATGGCTGGTCTAGTCGGTAGAGACCAGCCCATGAGCCTCCCGGAAAGTGATGTGGTGCTGCCTGCGATGCCTGGTGCTGATGACTGTGAGTGCTGCCTGAAGCAAGGTAGGCAAACAAAACTCAAAGTCCTGAGCGAATTGCAGCTCACAAGGTGCACATCGGCTATGTTCAGCTGTTAAAACATGTGCTTATGTGATCCAGCGTGCGGGAATGATTCTGAGCTGGGCTTATAATGATATGCAGATGTATTACAATGACGTTCCTGACGTCTGACAGCGGGAAACGTGGCCCGCCATTGATGGGGCAGAGTGAATGATTGCAAACTGGTTTAATGACGTTGTGAAACTGCTTTTTGGCCTTCTCGCCATATTGTCCGCTCATGCTACCAAACACGCCCGCCGCCAATGGACAGGGACAATTCCACCCTACCTGTTTGCCTTGCAAAGTGCTGTTAGTACACTTATTGCCTGGGGGCCAGAGAGATGAAAATAAATAGGGGAGTTACCCGCATAGAGGGGAAGAAATAAGCTTGAGCAATCGTGAGGAAAACTCAGCGCAGAAGATAATGCAAATCTGCTGCACAGATAGTAAACTCATGGATTAGGATTACAATGTGCTCTTCTGTTGGCTCATTAGGGGAAATTCAACTTGTGTGTAGTATGGGGCCATTAATGCCAAGACAATTCCAGGTTATGTTTGGATATTGGATGAAATTGAGATTGGACTGCACTTGTTTTCACCCTGTTGACTCTGAATGCCTCAAAGTCAATTTTTGAAAATATAGGTGTCAGTGCACAGTTTTGCTTGCAGGTAAGAATTTTGGGTTTACTTGTGTAGATTTTGGAAAGTTGGTTTCAGAAGGTCAAGTAACTGTTGAGAATACAGTTTGCATCTATGAGGAGAAAGCGCTGAAACTTTGGCTTTGCACTTTAAAAATGATCACTTAGGAAACTTACTAGAGAGCCTTTAAAAACGTGGGATGATATTGAATATGAACTGCTGCTTTCAAGAGAGGGTGAGAAATAATTGTGGGAAGAAATAAGGATGTGTAATGTTCAAGCTATTTAATATTAACCTTTCTATAGTTTCTCATGTGAAAAAAATTACATAATTATTCCAGTGATATGCATAATTCTACCACAGACCAAATTCTAGTTGTCAAATGAATTTGTTTGTGAGTCACCAGTTACTATGTTAGTTCATTATGGGCAGAATGTCATTGCCCAATAGCTACACTGTTCCGATCCCTGTATCAAATTCCCAGTGACTGACTTAAAGGAATTGATCAACAAGATTTCGAGTTTTAAAACTTTTACTGTAACAAACAAACTGAAAGCAATATCAACCAAACATTACTTA